>NC_092088.1:30093114-30434732 GCF_045679555.1 Salvelinus alpinus
TAGCGTGGTTCATTCTGCGTTGTGTATTTTTAATTAGGACGCTGCCACAACTGATGGTCTGCTCGTTGAAATCTTTTTATTTGCCCTGCACACGAAGAGACAACACACACGTTACCCTTGGTGCAGTCACAGCTCTCCGGCACCTTGCTAGCCGAGGGTCAGGCAAAAGAGCGCCAAAAGGAATTAACAGGTGCTGCGTGCACACACTCGCTGCACAACAGCATATACAAGTAAAACTATACAGAACATAATTCTGACAAAATAAAAGACATACCTGCACACGAAGAGACAACACACACGTTACCCTTGGTGCAGTCACAGCTCTCCGGCACCTGCGCGAGCACATGGACACTCACTCAACCACTGTCACAAGTACTCAGAAGTTACAACAGATACCCCAGTCAGTGAGCTCTGTGAAACTTGTTAACATAAATTCCTACACTGTCCACACTATAACAAACGTATGGTTGCAAAACAGTACATTGTATAACCTTATGACGGTTTTATATTAAACAGTTTCGGAGCCAAGGACAACATACCTTGCTAGCCGAGGGTCAGGCAAAAGAGAACGATAAAGTGGTATGGGAATACAGATAACCCGCGATGGGCCAAACCAAAATATACAAAACTTTTACAATCACGTGTATGTACAATATTGGTATGAAAAAGTGTTTGTACACCAAATAAAAACATTAGCTATGCAGCTGTAATTAAATAAAAAAATACACTGAATTATTATTATTATTATCAAATTATTAACATCCCCTCTTGACCTGGCCTATTTGAATTGGTCCTTGTGTGCAATTTGGTGCGTAATCTAGGGGTACAACATCACACTGCTACATTCACCCCCACTGTTTTACACTAGATTATAGGCCCAAAACAAAACACATTACCTCAAAGGTAACAAAGCAAAGAAAGGAAAAAAAATTCACACCCACAGGGCGACAGAGTAACCCAGTGTAGTCCCTTAATTCTAGACCCACAAATGGTCGATCAGCTGAAAAGCTATCCCGCGAAGGATTAGGAAAAATAAGGGGTAGCTAATCCCTTATTCAACCGTATACGAAAAATGCCATATACATTTTATGCCGATGGACTACACACAAAGTTACATGAATTGTCAAATATATTAGACAAACCCACAAATCATTCTAAGACATGCTTAGATTCCTACATTCCTACAAAAGAAAAGGTAGGCAATATCCTACCGTCACTGAGAAACCAAGAACTGTTTCATTTCCTGTGTAGACATAGTTTGGATTAGCCTATCCACTGGCTTAATAAGTCTACCTAGTCTAGTCCGAACACCCTCACCCACAAACCTAGCAGGAATGTCACAGGCAGCACTAACCCTGCTCAGAGGTCTAACCTCAGGATGGGGAGTACTACAGATCCGCATCTCCGGAGCCAGCACACTTTCAGTTACCGACTCAACACTAGTAGTGTCAGACGACTGATCAGAATCCTGGTAGATTGTCACAGACCACACTGACGAAGCATCTTCAACCAAGGTAACATCATCCACACTGAATGGAGTTTCGCAATCAGAACTCTTGTAGGCTTCGGGGATATCTCTCTGGTCCACTTCTGCTGAGCACACTCCACTTAAGGGGACTTCATACGGTTGTTCCACCTCACTTCCATCAGCCGGGACTTCACCATCCTCTTGGAGTATCCTCCCAGAAGACTCAGGAAGGCCTGCTACCCAGTGGACAGTCCTGGCGTCACTCCCATCCATTTGGCTGGACTTTTCAGACATCTCAGAGATCACGTCACCACTCGATAGAGATCCGTGACCCTCAGGTTCCTCCCACGAAGGTAAAGGCAGAAAGTTGACTGGCATAATCAGGTTCCTATGCACAGTTTTGATGCGTCCAGTGGTAGGGTGTTGGATACGATATGTGTTCAGTGAGCTGTTCTTTGCAACCACTATGTACACCACACTCTCCCAGCGATCAGCCAGTTTCTTCTTGCCCCTCTCCCCCTTGTTAGCAAGTAGAACTCTATCTCCCTTCTGCACCGAGTGACCCTTAGACCGTCTGTTGTAGACCTCGGCTTGTCTCTTTTGTTGCTTACTGGCATGCTGCTGGGCCAATGTCATGGCCTCTCTCAGATCCTCACCCAGAGACTGGACATACTTATCCACATCTACTGTGTCCCCATCCAACAGCACACTTTCAAACATAACATCTACCGGCAACCTAGGGGTGCGTCCGAACATCAAGAAGAAGGGTGGAAACCCAGTAGTCTCATGAACAGTGCAGTTATAGGAGAATGTCAATGTGTTCAACATCTGAGGCCATTTAGCCTTAGACCTAGCTGGCAGAGCTCTAATCATCCCACCCAGTGTGCGATTCAGACGTTCTGCTTGACCGTTACCCATGGGATGATAAGGTGTGGTGTGGGACTTTTCAACACCAGATAACTGAAGTAATTCTGCAATAAGTAAACTCTCAAAGTTAGCACCCCTGTCAGAATGGATGCAATCAGCGAACCCATAAATGCAGAAGAAATTATTCCAGAGAACACGAGCAACAGTCTTAGCAGACTGGTTTGGACATGGATACGCACAGGCCAGCTTAGTAAAGTGATCAGTCACTACTAACACATCAATAGACTTGTTGTTTGAATCTTCTGCAGTCCAGAAATCAATACACACAAGTTCTAAAGGTGCCGTTGTCACAATGGAGACAAGTGGAGCTCTTGCTTCAGGCTCAGGTGCTTTACTCAACACACATCTCTTACAGTGGGCCACGTATTCCTTGACATCCTTCTCCATAGATTCCCAGTAAAACCGCTGTCTCGTGAGCCACAATGTGCGCTGCTGACCCTGATGACCAGCATCATCATGAACTCCCTTCAACACAAGGCCTCTCAAAGACACAGGTACGACATACTGAAATATTTTCTTCTTACTCACTGGGTGTTTTGAGACACGATACAGAATCCCTAACCGCGTGGTGAGTTTCCCCCACTGTCTTAGAGTATAAACTGTTTCTTTAGCTTCAAAGACTCGCTCTCTCCTAGATGGGCGCCGGCCTCTATCTACAAAGAACATGACTCTGCTGATGATAGGATCCAGTGACTGGTTATCATACAGCTCCTTGTGTGTAAGGACAGGTAAAGGGCTCTGACCCATGGACATCAACTTCTCAAGGTGCTGCACATGTGAAACGGCCCTCACTGTGGCACCATCATCCCATCGGCGATGGGCCTGGAGGACAGCAGACACCTCTTCACAGGAAACCAACCCACTGACATCGTCTCCAGCTCTACTCAACTCACTCCCAGGAGCCATAGACGTTCCACAGCCAGCCTCGGGCTGCTCACAGGAGAGACGGAACATGTCTTGTACATCATCCAGTCGAAGACCTCTGGCTTCCTCCAGCAGGACATCATATGGAATTCTTGTCAGTCGTTGCAGAACTTTGGAGCGGACAAATGGCTCTCTGCTCAAAGCATCAGCAACGACATTCTTGGGCCCTGGTATGTACTGGATATCAAAATCAAAAGGTGCCAGCTTTGCAACCCATCTCTGCTCACATGCATCAAGTCTCGGCTTTGTAAGAATATATTTGAGTGGATTGTTGTCGGTCCACACCGTAAACTTATGCCCTCGCAGCCAATGGCTGAACTTATCATGAATGGCCCATTTCATGGCTAGAAATTCCAGCCGGTGAGCAGGATACTTGGATTGTGCATGATTAAGAGATTTACTAGCAAAAGCTATTGGCCTGGCTATGGCCTTCCCATCTTGCACTTGGGATAGTACAGCTCCCAAACCACTAGTAGATGCATCAACAGAAAGCAAAAATGGCTGAGAAAAATCTGGATGAGCCAGCAGTGCCTGGTCAACTAGTGCTGCTTTCAAAGCTTCAAAAGCGAGTTGACATTCAGCAGTCCAGTCTGCAGCAGTGAGCCTGCGAGAGGGACCAGGCCTCTTTCTGCCCTTGCCTCTCCTAGGCTTCTTCTGACCTGTAGTCAGCTGAAACAATGGCCTAGCAACCATGGAACAATTCTCAATGTAGTGTTGATAGTATACTACCATACCAAGGAAAGAACGGATTTTGCTAGGAGACGGAGTGACACCATCAGCTTCCATCATCTCACTCTCAGTCACATTCAAAATGGTTTGAACCTTAGCAGGATCAGTGGCTACGCCCTCCTGAGAAATGATGTGGCCCAAAAACTTAACAGACCTCCTCAAAAATTTGCACTTAGACGGAGACAGTTTAAGATTGTGCTCCTGCAACCGCTGGAAAACCATCTCAAGTCTCTGCAGACTCTCTTCCTCCGTCTTAGCAAAAACCATCAGATCATCCAAATAGCAAAGGAGACTTAGAAAGTTTTGGTCCCCAAAGATGGTCAGCATCATTCTCATAAAAGTAGCTGGGCTGTTGCAAAGGCCCTGAGGCAAACGATTGTACTCGTGCAGACCTAAAGGAGAGGAAAAGGCAGTGTATTTCTTATCCTCTTCATGCAGTGGCACATTGTAGTACCCAGATGTCAAGTCCATTGTGCTGAAGAAGGCATTACCTCCCAGCGCCGCCAGTACATCAGCCTGATGAGGCAGGGGATGAGCATCCTTCACTGTGCGGGCGTTTAACCACCTAAAGTCAGTACATAGACGCAAGTCCCCATTCTTTTTCCATACCAGCACCAATGGTGAGGCATACTCGCTGCCTGATTTTCTGACGATTTCCTTTTCCTCCATATCATCCAGTGTTTCCCTGAGTTTTTGGTAATCAGCTGGAGAAAGCCTACGATAAGGTAATCGAAATGGGCGGTCATCAGTCAGCCGTATGCGATGGCAGAACTCTTTTGCCTCTCCACAATCCAGGCTATGTCTAGAGAACACCGTGTCATACTTCTCAATTAAACCGACAAGTTTGTCTTTCCAGAACTGTGAAACTGGACACTCCTCAACAGACAGGCCTTGAAGTCCAAGATTGCTCAGTGTACTGTTGTCATTAACTACACTGCCACCAACTGAACTCTTAGCTGTAAGACTGCCATGTGAGCTGTCACATTGTACTTTTGCCACGTTCTGGTAAGCAGCTTGCTGCTTGACATCATCAAAATCCTCCAATGCAATACAAGGGTACACATCTGCCACTTTAGCATTTCGTCTCAGGGTAACTGGCAAAGTTGTTGGATTCACAATCTTCACAGGGAGCCATCCATCCCCCCACAGAGGCATAACTACTCTCCCTACTAGTATGTGTCGATTCACACAACGAGACGTGCTGGGCTCGACAACAACAGTACTGCCCACAGAGAGTTTTGTCTTTGGGGGTAAGCGGCCCCACACCAGATGCTCACTCATGGGTTGGAGCGTTACTGCCCTCTTCAACTTAATGGTGCCCACTTTATCTGGGATGGAGTCTCCTCTCCATCTCTCCAGATTTGATAGGAGACGCAGGAACCGGCTGTCCTCACACTGGCCAGAAGGACCTGGCGTACCCACCACCCGCCAGTAGCTGTCATTTGATTTGAACTGTCTAATCAGAGACTTCAACACGTTAGTGCCAACAATGAGTTCATCAACCTGCCCATCTACAATAAGCACTGGGACTACATAACTGAAGCCATAAAGCTGTAGTTTCAAGTCACACATGCCCACTGGGCTAGTTTGCGTCCCACCACAACCCACCAGTATGATGTCTGAAGGAGCTACAAAGTTCCCCTCTACCACTCCTGCCTCCCTCAACCGAGGTACAATATCTGCGCGCAGAGTAGTAGCCATGGACCCACTATCTAACATCCCCTTCAGCTCAACTTTATCCTGTACTAGCACGGTGGTGTAAAACAAACTGTCATTCTGAGAAATTCTCATTGTGTTCTGAAAAATTACTGTGTTGTTCTTGGGTACTGACTCACAAAAATAAGAATAAACAGATTGGATATCATCATCATCAGTGGAGGAAAAATTAGCCTGCCCCACATTGCCCTCCTCAGAATGGAGGCTTTCTAGTTTTCCAGACCTGCCAGTCTGTCCACATCCAGGGCTCTGTCGCTGCCCAGTCTCACTACAGTCAAAGCTCATGTGGCCAGGAGAGAAGCACTTGAAACACAGCTGATGCATCTGACAGTGAGCTTTGGTCCAGTGATTAGTGCTTCCACAGACAGCGCACTCACGCTCACGTTTGGGGAACTGTTTATGGGGCCCTCTGTTCACAGACTGAGTATTGCTGACAAGAGCCTTCTCTAGCATACTCAAAACTTTCTCTAATGTCCCACCCTCAGATACAGATTGGGCCTGTTCTGGTTCACGGTCACATCGAGAAAAAGATGACACATTAGGTCTGCTCTCAGGATCCACTTCCTCCTGGGGGGAGTTGAAGACAGCAGCCACCTGCTGTGAAAGTTGTATTCTACATGCTTTACGCTCCCTTAACAGTTCATCCAAACGATCCTGTACCTCACTGGCTGTCCAGTCACGAAGGGGTTTGCATTTGAACACTTGGGCCAACTCTTTATCAGGACAGTTGCGTACAAACATGACTGCCAACTCTGAGCGCTGATTGGGCAAAGTTCTACCCTCACCTACAAGATACTGTTCAGCTGCGTCTGCAGCTTTGTTAAGCCTAATCCAGAAATCTAGTGGACCCTCATTAGCATATGGTTTCATTGAATAGAAATCAGCTAATGGCATACCTGAGTAGACAGTATCCCCAAAGTGTTGCTTGAGAACACTGAACACTGCCTTAACATCTGTGACAACAGGGTTGTTACGCATCCAGACTTTGGTCACATCCCGTGCCCTCCCCATGAGCCTAGACATCACCTCCCCAACATTCTCAGACCCAGTGTAACCCCTCTTCTCTAGGTAGACTCCCATTAGCTCCTCCCACTCCAGGACAGAGTACTCATCTGAGCCATCACCCCTGAAGAAAGGTGGAGCACTAACCTCTGACTTCACAACCAGATTCAGCTTGGACGCATCAATAAAAGTTGACCCACATTGTTCAGGCAGGGGAAACTGCTGGGATTGGTCAGGGGAATGGGCAGGAGAAAGACTTGAAGCCCCAGGCTGCAGTAAACTCGCTCTGATAGATTCTCCTATCTCTGAACCAATCTGCTTAATAAGGTCACTAAGCTGACTCGGTGTCCCATTATTACTGAGGACTGGGGACAATGGTACATCAAGAGACAGAGGTGGGATACCCTGGTCAGGTGGAGTAAACAGCCTACCCCTCCCAGTGCTTGTAAACTCAGGACTAGCAAACACTCTACTCCCAGGAGCTGACTGTACAAATGGTGTAAATGCATGGACACCCCTCCCTCTACCCACACTAACCACACCAAAATCCCCAGCATAACTCATCTTATGGACTTGAGAGTCTTCCATGGCTCAATAGAGAACTAAGCTACAATGTAATTTACTGCATACAAATACAAAAAAAATGCAATAAACAAATTCCCTCAAAACATACAAATAAACACCAATACAATTATCTAGTGAATATGCTACATTCACCTTCACTATTTACAGTAACCATGTGTATGTGACCAATAAAATTTGATTTGGTGACTGTAACTGTGCTGCTGGCAACAATTTAATAAAGTTTTTTTGATGATGTTTACAGATATATGAAGAGAAATTATAGATAAAACGTGTTGGTGCTCATCATGCTGTCAATCCAGCATGATTTCTGCCCGTTGAAAACAACTGGAAACTCGGAACTGGGAAATTTCACTCTTCAGCGAGCTCAGATTTTTTTTTTGCTCCGACTGGGAAAATACGTTTTGAACGGTCATCAAACTTGGAATCCCAAGTCGGGAACTCAGACCTCTTTCTAGAGCTCCGACCTGAAGATCAATGACATCATGATTCAACCTTGTTTTTTCAGTTGTCTTGAAAGCACCAAAATTTGCCCACAAGAAGGATCGCCGCGGCACCTTTCTGTTCAAGTGAGCACAGCACAACAAGGTGAGTCTAAAAATGTATTGTATTCTGGAGCATAAATTAAGTAATATGCCAGGGAGATATGTATACTGTAGCTAAGAAAGTAATACTAAGTGTATGTCACGTAGTAAGCTGTTAGTAGCCCATGTGCCTTACCCTAATAATTTGGTCCATTTACCCCTTATAACATAACCTAATGTTCTGACTTGGTGGTGCACATGTAGCCTATAACCTGTTTTAGAGAAACGTAATCAAATATTGTAAGAGCTTTCATTGTCTGCATATACAGTTGAAGTCAGAAGTTTAAAAACAGCTTAGCCAAATGCATTTAAACTCAGTTTTTCACAATTCCTGACATTTAATCCTAGTAAAAATTCCCTGTCTTAGGTCAGTTAGGATCACCACTTTATTTCAAGAATGTGAAATGTCAGAATAATAGTTGAGAGAATTATTTATTTCAGCTTTTATTTCTTTCATCACATTCCCAGTGGGTCAGAAGTTTACATACACTCAATTAGTATTTGGTAGCAATGCCTTTAAATTGTTTAACTTGAGTCAAATGTTTCAGGTAGCCTTCCTCAAGCTTCCCACAATAAGTTGGGTGAATTTTGGCCCATTCCTCCTGACAGAGCTGGTGTAACTGAGTCAGGTATGAAGGCCTCCTTGGTCGCACACGCTTTTTCAGTTCTGCCCACAAATTTTCTATTGGATTGAGGTCATGGCTTTGTGATGGCCACTCCAATACCTTGACTTTGTTGTCCTTAAGCCATTTTGCCACAACTTTGGAAGTATGCTTGGGGTCATTGTCCATTTGGAAGACCCATTTGCAACCAAGCTTTAACTTCCTGACTGATATCTTCAGATGTTGCTTCATTATAGCCACATCATTTTCCTCCCTCATGATGCCGTCTATTTTGTGAAGTGCCCTCCTGCAGCAAAGCACCTCACAACATGATGCTGCCACCCCCATGCTTCACTTTGGGATGGTGTTCTTCGGCTTAAATGCCTCTCCCTTTTTCCTCCAAACATAACGATGGTCAATATGGCCAAACAATTTCATCAGACCAGAGGACATTTCTCCAAAAAGTATGATTTTTGTCCCCATGTGCAGTTGCAAACCATAGTCTTGCTTTTTGATGGCGGTTTTGGAGCAGTGGCTTCTCCCTTGCTGAGCGGCCTTTCATGTAATGTCGATATAGAACTTGTTTTATTGTGGATATAGATAGTTTTGTACCTGTTTCCTCCAGCATCTTCACAAGGTCCTTTGCTGTTGTTCTGGGATTGATTTGCACTTTTCGCACCAAAGTACGCTCATCTCTAGGAGACAGAACGCGTCTCCTTCCTGAGCGGTATGACGGCTGCGTGGTCCCATGGTGTTTATACTTGCGTACTATTGTTTGTACAATGAACGTGGTACCTTCAGGCATTTGGAAATTGCTCCCAAGGATGAGCCAGACTTGTGGAGGTCCACAATTTTTTTTCTGAGGTCTTGGCTGATTTCTGTTGATTTTCCCATGACGTCAAGCAAAGAGGCACTGTGTTTAAAGGTAAGCCTTGAAATACTTCCACAGGTACACTTCCAATTAACTCTAATTATGTCAATTAACCTATCAGAAGCTTCCAAAGCCATGACATAATTTTCTGGAATTTTCCAAGCTGTTTAAAGGCACAGTCAACTTAGTGTATGTAAATGTCTGAGCCACGGGAATTGTGATATAGTGAATTATAAGTGAAATAATCTGTTTGTTAACAACTGTTGGAAAAATGACTTGTGTCATGCACAAAGTAGATGTCCTAACTGACTTGCCGAAATTATAGTTTGTAAACAAGAAATTTGTGGAGTGGTTGAAAAACGAGTTTTAATGACTCCAACCTAAGTGTATGTAATCTTCCGACTTCAACTGTATGTCCCCTTTATCCTACAGTTGGTGTACAAGGAGAATTCTGTAAACACGGCCCGTGTTGTGAATTCTGTCGCTGTACATTTCAAAAGTGCTGACCAAATAGTTATATTGACTACGTCCGTCCTAGCTCACTAATGTCTTAATCGAAATTATGGATGGCCTCTTATGTGCTCATAGTCCCCTTATGCCATCGTTTGTACATCTACATCTTGTTTAAGCAAGTCAGCTTTTTTAAAAGGCAGTAAATGAGTCTGAATGAACTATTTAGCTGCCAGACAAGGCTTCGCTGATAGCCAGGTGTAGAAGTGGAAAGGATTCACTCCATGGTGCTGAAAAGAAAGCTCTGCTGTTGGGACAGCTTTATGTTAACCCTAACAGTTTGTGGGCACTGTTTGTCACCAGTATAGTGCAATTAATGTATTGTTTAGTGTTGTGTAGAGGCTTTGCTGACATAAATCCCCCAAAATTGGGGGGGGGGGGGGGGAGTTTGCCCCACCAAGATTTACATGCTTGGGTACTGAGTAGACTGATACCTATGGATTGTGGATCAATGAAATGGGTAAGGCTGTACAGTGCAATATGAATGTCAATACACACAATAGGGTGACTGGGGAGGTGACTTCCCACAGTCAAAGTCCAGCAATCAGAGCTACGACGGTAATATTTGTGTAAACGCTTCAGTTGTGTTCTGTTGGTGTCACTGCATCACTTTCAAAGAGGGCCTTTTATTTTGAAGGCGAACCGCAAATTACATTGTGGCTAGCTTCACATAAGTGTGTCCTACCATAATTAATCAAATGAACCGACTTATACATGTGTGGTATTTTAGATGACACCGAGCAGATAGTTAGCTAGCTACCTATAGCTACTGAAACAGATTGTCGTTTTGCTACATTGTCTGCATTCATCAGCTAGCTAGCCTTCTTTCTGACCAGCACTGTCCCAGAGCTTGGCGATGTGTATCTGTGCTTGTCAGACGACAATTGAATGTTTACGATGTCACTGTGACAACCTTCTACAGACATGTTGGTTTACATTTGGTCTATCCACCTTTTTACCGCGTTCACGTACTACTCAGAACTGGGTCATTTTCGACCTGCTAACTAGTTGTAGTTAATTACGTGCCTCGTTCAATTTATTAACTAATCAGAAATGTCCGAATTTCCTATTTCCGACTAGCATATAAACGCGGAATTATTCCCATCAATACTGTGTTGTGATAGGCTATACATATAATGTAAAAATCTGAATTATTGTAGTTTACATAAACGATATTTAATTCATTTGTCATGCCCCGCCTTTTCTCTATAGTTTACATAAAACCTAGCAGCCATAGTGTGTAATGTATGTATTTAACAGAAACGTGTATTTTTATGTTATGTTTATTCTAGACCTGGGTGAAGCGCAAATCTGCTTCTTCATTTATGCACCAAACATATCAGATTTTTTTTTTATTGTCGCAGGTTGCAGCACCTGTCTGTGTTAACAATAAAACCATGGGAGCTAGCCGTGTATAAATTCTTACAGTAGCCCTATGCCTACATTTGACTTTTAACTCAACAGCAACGTAAATAAACTATTTTTTATTATAGCCTA
The DNA here is from genome assembly GCF_045679555.1 of Salvelinus alpinus. Classification (NCBI taxonomy): domain Eukaryota; kingdom Metazoa; phylum Chordata; class Actinopteri; order Salmoniformes; family Salmonidae; genus Salvelinus; species Salvelinus alpinus. The sequence continues at coordinate 30,104,527 of NC_092088.1, forward strand.
GTATCAATATGCCTATCAAAAAAAATCTATACAGCAACAATTATTGGGCTTTCTTGAGGCTACTGGATTGTTTCAGCCATTAAAGTACACGAATCTCCTAAAATGAAAAATCGGCGCGCGCATATAATGGGTGGCGGAGCAGCCACTACTCCAAAACCCAAAGGCACGTTTCAAATTCATCAACAGGTTGGAACACTTACGGCTGGGTGGCTTTTCAGCGTCTTGGTCATAAAAGCAATCACGATTGTTGCGCTAGATGATCCGTTCACCCCCAAATATCGGCTTTAATAATGGGAGAACCAAACATGTTGAGAATCGTGCGCTGCGCGCGTTACAGGTGGGCAAATTGCAAAGACCCCCTCTTTTACCGTCAATCACCTGTATAAAGAACCAAGTAGGGGTACCATAGGCTTGTGTCCCAAATGGAACCCTATTTCATAAGAAGGTGCCATTTGGGATGTAACCATATAAAAGATGACACCTGGGAAATTCCCCCAAAACATTGAAAACGATTTCAATAATAACTATATAGAAATGTGTTCAAACATAAAATAGCTGCCACAAAACCTTCTCCTTGAAGTAAATAATAATTCCCCCAAATACAATTTGCTTGTCAGTCCCCTAACATAAAACGGACATAGTGGGGAACGGAAATGAACATCCGAACATACTTTTAAACCTTCTTTAGCTTATGTTGCAGATAACTGAAAAATATACCAAAATACATTCATACACCAAAACAAGGTTACTCTAAAGTACAAAATAAACAAGAAAAATAGAAATGGCAAATGGAAAAAAATAGCTGTCACTTTGTGCAAAGATTCTCAATTAACTTGATCTTGTAACCTTGGTAGAGGAAGAAAAAAAACATCAAGAAAATTATCAACATTTACCAATGAGATCAGATGATGACTCTAGACCAAAACATAGGTAGTCAACAGTGTCGTAAGAGTCCTCACGGAGCTATACACATATATACACACAACTAGAAGAGCTATGCTCTGATTAACATGTATAAATCGCCTTATTTGAAACAAAATAAAAGAGGCACTAAACATTAACTGAAATAGCACCAAACTTCTATAAATGTCTTCTTTCACCATCACGAGGAAAAGCAGGGAAAAAAGGAAAACTAGTCACTAAGACTCATCTTATTACCTATATAAACTAGGCTATTAGAAAAATTATTAAAAAGCATGCAAGAAAGAAAAATATAATTCATCGAGCACTATGTTCCACTTAACACAAAATGTGGCAAACTGATTTGTCATGCCTTGTTTGAGAACACTAAGATGGTTAAGGGAAAAAAAACATCTGCATGTGTGTGTCATGGATGTTACTTTAAGGTTAAAAAAGTTTATTTCAATTGAAAATTCTATATAAATATCTTTAAATACTAAAAGCAACCAGAATTTGGTGAAGAGCATTTGCCTCCTTTTCTAATAACTTAAATAATTAATTGGTATTTGACAGCAGCCTTTTTTTACAATACACAAACTAATTCAGAGCAGAACATAACATTTCCAAAGAGTACAGCTTTCCCAAGACACCTTTCATACAAAGAGAGGGAACATCTGAATCACCATTAAAAGAGAAGTGGGCCAACAGGCTCCTAAAATCCAAAACGAGAGTTCAATGTGCATAAAGTGAGGGGTGAAGCATCGTCCCCTAGAAAAATCATAGGAAACATTGCTCTTCCAGAGAATAAAAGACGGTTTGGTCAAATGACAAGACTACCCTACACCATCCTGCCAAATGTTGAAGCAATGCAGTGTCTTTTGCGCATCATAAGATAGTGACTAATGAACATTCATACAAAAGATCAGCATTGTTGCAAAAATGACTATAGCCATTGACAAGCCAATGACTCGCAGTGTTATATGTACCATCCTAACATAGAAAATCTAATTATGTTCCGATTCGAAACCCTTATGGACCGATCTGTTCTAAAAAAAATGTCGTCTTGGGGACTGATTCAAGCAAATAACATACCCTCACACATTGTCTATTTCTTCTTCTTATTGTTATTTTTTACATTTTCAAAAAAAAAATATATATGCTTGCCTCTCAGTGGCTATTGATCCACAAGTTAATACATTTCAGACCACCTTCAATGTGGCAGCGACTGTGGTTGGCACCCAAGGTTAAAGGCCAAAAGTCAGCTGGTGTGTCATGTCTTTTCAATACGGATACAGGGAAAAAGAGTCAGAGCACAGCCAATGACACTTTAAAAAAGCTATGATGAAGTCAAGAGAAATGAAAATGGAAGCCACAACTGTCCAAAAAAGATTCCCTGACATTTTGTCAACAGTAACGAGTTTGTGAACTGGAGCATGGTTGGTAAAAAGGCTGTCTTCTCGAGCACTTTGAAACATTGTGTTTAATTTGGGGCGGCCACAATCAACAAGGCTGGGGGAAGTAACCAAGACGTCCTCATGATGTGTAATGTAGTTTTCAAAGCAGACAGCTGCCTTGACATTTCCCCCTTTAATGTAGCCCCTTTTACATGGCAGTGGTGACCGTGTCGGGGTGAGTCCCCAGGTACCCAGGCGAGGGGGCCTGGTAGGGGTCTGCACCCTGGCCAGAGCAGCCTGTGGCTGGGGACACAGCCAGGCTGCGGAACAGCAGGTCCATGGATGGGAGCAGGGGCTTGAGCAGGCTGACCGGGCAGAATGCAGAGCCGCCGTGGGGGGTGAAGTTCACCTTGTTGGGGTCGGGGCAGGAGGAGAGGAGGAGCGAGGACTGGGCTAGGTGTGGAAAGCTGTGGGAGAGAAAGAGACGGTTGTTAGGAGCAGGATCACAAACTGTTCAAATATGTCAGTAGACCTGCTATCAGGGTTCATACAGATTATGACATGGAATTTAATGACTTTTCCTTTTAACCAAATTTCCATGACCAACAATTGACGGCGTCTCTGAAGTACAGTGTAAAAAAGTATGCGTAATGCGGTATCGACACTGGGAGGATGCTCTCTGATCCCATGTACCATCTCCTGTCGTTGAGCAAGGCACTTAACCCCCCACAAAGTAGAATACCTGTTAGGCAACAGTACAAAACATGTGGCCAACCCTCACTCTGGAGAGCTACCTTGATGTAAAACAAATAATTAGCTCATTCAATATATCAAAGATGAAATGGCTATGGTAGGCTACAAATCTTTTTATTCAGCTGAAGCAAGCCCCGAAATGTTCTTCATGAAATGTACCTTTTCTAGTTTAGTCATATTTATCTTAGTCAGCTTAGAAGTGTTTACTTTGCAGGCTGACTACCATCTATTGCAACGTCCCATACGTTAGATGCTCAAATCAACTGGAAGCATATACAAGTTTTGAACCAACATAATCCAAAAGAAAAGCTACATATTTTTTACTAAAATGAATGTTCACAATTCAAATTATTTTGATTCAGATGATTAGATTCAATGCAATTAAACCGAATACCAACTAATACAATGGTGAAGTGAAATGTTTGTTTCATCGAAATTAATTGTTTAAATGAATCATATGAATCGTTCCAAAAAGTACATCAACTTTGTATGGCCTTACTCGTGAGAGTCGGTGATACGTTTTTTTAAGGACATGACAAACATTTAATACATGCTAATAGCTAAACACTTAACTAGAGGGTACAAGATATGTTTTGATTTGGCTACCTAGTTAGTATGTTTATCATATTTTATAGGCTATGCCTACCTGCTGCTGAAATGTTCAACTCGCTCTCTCTCCTTGAGCAACGGCACACTCGTCTCACACACATGCAGGTGATGCGCGCAAATACAGATGAGCTAAAGTGTTATTCCGATCCTGTCAGATATGTTGATTATTATTTTATTGATAAAATGTTGTTTTGGTGTTCAACTTTCCCAAGTTCTCTCACGTCACCCCGCTCCTCCGCTCCTCCGCTCTCTCCACTGGCTTCCAGTTGAAGCTCGCATCCGCTACAAGACCATGGTGCTTGCCTACGGAGCTGTGAGGGGAACGGCACCTCCGTACCTTCAGGCTCTGATCAGGCCCTACACCCAAACAAGGGCACTGCGTTCATCCACCTCTGGCCTGCTCGCCTCCCTACCTCTGAGGAAGTACAGTTCCCGCTCAGCCCAGTCAAAACTGTTCGCTGCTCTGGCACCCCAATGGTGGAACAAACTCCCTCACGACGCCAGGTCAGCGGAGTCAATCACCACCTTCCGGAGACACCTGAAACCCCACCTCTTTAAGGAATACCTAGGATAGGATAAAGTAATCCTTCTAACCCCCCCCCCCCCTTAAAAGAGTTAGATGCACTATTGTAAAGTGGTTGTTCCACTGGATATCATAAGGTGAATGCACCAATTTGTAAGTCGCTCTGGATAAGAGCGTCTGCTAAATGACTTAAATGTAAATGTAAATGTAAAATATTTAAATAAATCCCAATAACAGAAATTATTTAATTAATTTCCATTACTTTTTTGATTTGATTATTTTCTAAAACTTTTCCAGGACTGGGAAACACCATTTTAAAATTCCATTACTTTTTCAGGATTTTCAGGATCATATGAACCCTGTGATATTGACACACCCAGTCTCCAATAACTTTGAAACCACTGGGGGTCAGTGCAGACTCAATCTAAGGAGCCATATGTTACTGTTCATAAGCTTTTTGGAATTAACGCATGCAAGTCAGAATGTTTTGTATTTATCTATGTACCAAAGCATACATCTGTCCATACATACACGTTAGTGTGTATTTACATTTGTGTGGGCATGTACGTTTCTGTGCACATCAAACAATTGTGCATGTGTGTGCGTGTATGAGTATTTGCGAGAACCTACCTTGTCTCCTCACACACGCGGACCTTCTCGCAGCCCTCGGGGGGCTCCCTCTGGAAGCAGAAGCTCTTGTTGGGCCGAGGCGAGGAGGAGAGCAGCAAGGAGGATGGCTCCCACCCACCCTGGGATGACAGGGGAGACAGCAGACACAGCTCTGCACCCTCCGCCACACCTGAAACGTGGTGTGAGAATAGGTCCAATATCTGTGTTTCTAAATTCCTATCACTGATGCCCAGTTCAGATACAGCACCCGAGACAGTTTTATGCAGTTTGCTTGATCTGAACGGTCTAGCTGGAGTTTCCAAGGTTCAACATGTGAAATCTTAGCTAAAGACTTGCGACTGGCCAATCAGAACAGTGCTCTGACATTCTGTGTTTAGCGAAGCAGCTAGATAGCTAGCCAAGCAGACAGCTTGCTGATATCTCACAAAGTGTGCCCTGTTTCTGGTGCATGCATTTCATGCTACAACAAGTGGAAACGTTGTATCAAAGTTGTATCACATCATTGTAAAGAGGCACCATTACTGTGGAAACTGTCAACCATTTATAGCCAATTTAGCTTTTCCTGCCTAGTATTACTCAATTATATGTTGAGAAACCAAATGGGTCTTGTTCAGTAGGGAGATAACGTTTTGAAACAGATAAACCCGGGAGATACACCCTGAACCTGTCCAATAAGAACACAGTTTTCAATTACAAAACATTTTGCAGGTTTGTGTGCACCTTACTGAACAGGTTTGTGTGTACAGTACTGAACATAACACTGATGTTGTTACAGGGCTATATTAGGGAGAGACTGACCTGGATCCTGATTCACAGGTAGGTCTTCTACAGAAGAGGGGGAGAAAGAGGAGCAGGGTGAGTGTGTGGGGGAGAGGGGCGTGGTGGAGGGGTCGCTCTGGGAGCCACTGCTGCAGCTCAGGGGTGGAAGTGGAGCCCTGTGGCCGTCAGGAACCTCCAGAATCTGAGAGAGACAAATGAATGCAGTGAATACACTGGACAACAGGACAAGAGTGAATACCTCATTGTTTCTGATGGAATTCTTATTATTGTTCCACTTTTGTCACAATATCGCCAGGCTCGATACTTGTTTTCCTTTGGCAATATCGAAGAATTTGAACACTGCTACTCAGACACTGAAAACTGCACCATTTGGCCCATAGTTGGTGCTGTATAAAAAAATCTGAGTGTAAGGCTCAGCCCCGCTGCCCCATTTGACGTAAAAAACACAAAACTTGGTATAGCAGTATTTAGCATAAGGGAAAAACTTTGCCTCAAGGACCCATGACGTTCGCCATATTGGATTCTCTGCCCTGTCGATGTTTTATAAAATCATTTAAAAAAACGTATGAACTGCAAATCTGATTGACTTGAAACTCAGAATGTATATTCATCATGGCAGCCTCTACTAAGTTTGGAAAAAAGCTAAGCAATATGTCAGATGGAAGAGAAAATGACAACTTTATAAAATAGTATTGCGTTCTCAATCAAACCCTAATAACTCAACTTATCTTTGCTCTATCAACTTGAAACAGTGTCTTGAGGGCATTAGTAGGAATGTTTATGTCGAAGCAGGTGTTGATATCTCAATAAACATGGAAAAAGCAAATAATTCAGTTGTGAACCTGTTGTGGAAAATTACATAATTAGTCATGCTATCCCGTGTTTTACTGCTTAAAGAATAGCCTCTTGTTATATGCTAGTGTTTTTTCTAACCTGATACAAACTTGTCTTTGAGTGACTTAGTCATAAGACTGGGCGTATAGCTAAGATCCGTTTAGGTGCGACTGCAGTATGCAAGACATCCTGTGGGTTTACTATCGGCAGGAAGTCAGCTGTGTGGAACCTTGCAGGAAGGAGCACATTATAGTGTGAACTGTGACAAAACGCAGTTATAAGGTTGAACTCTCGTGCTATCAACTTCGGGCTATCAAACTGCACAAACAAAACGCCTTTTTTTTTACACTATGTTCTGCCCCTGTTTCCACACATCTGCTAAACTGCCACGTAGACAAAATAGGTTGTACTTTTTCTATAAAAGCAGAGACCCGACTATGTTAAGCATTTCAACTCTGAACCATTCTTGGTGATGGTTGATTGCTTCATTTTTGGAAATCTTACACAATTGTTGTTTGAAATAATCTGCAGTCTCCCAATAGAATTTCTCTGACAATTTGGCGACGAGGATGGGATGCTAACTCTGCAGACCGAGGTTAACTGTGCGCAGGGGCTGCATTAGACGTGGCAGGGAGCCACACACTCGGACTAAGCGGAGCAGAAATTGGCCCGGCCTCAGACCTGGCAGGGCGCGTCAGTGAGTGGATACGTCATTATGAACAGACAAAATAAATTAAGGGTGAGACTGATTTTCTTTTAAACATCATAGAAAATCCTGTTCTGGGAACAGGTTGCGCACATTAGGTATTTTGTAAGAGCAAAAGACACCCCTAGTTAGAAACTTTGTTGTAGCAGAGTTATTTCAGAATAGGGTAAGCACTAGAATTTGTTATTAGGAAATCATATAATAAAACTGAAATCTAATATCTGGGCTCCCGAATGGTGCAGTGGTCTAAGGCACTGCATCTCAATGCTAGAGGCGTCACTACAGACCCAGGTTTGATTCCATGCTGTATCACAACCGGACGTGATTAAAAGTCCCATAATTGCGGCGCACAATTGGCCCAGCGTCATCCGGGTTAGGTTTGGCCGGGGTAGGCCATTATTGTAAATAAGAATTTGTTCTTAACTTCATAAGGGTAGGGGGCACTAATTTCACCTCCGGATGAAAAGCGTGCCCAAAGTAAACTGCCTGTTCCTCAGGCACAGAAGCTAGGATATGCATATAATTGGTAGATTTGGATAGAAAACTCTAAAGTTTCCAAAACTGTTAAAATAATGTCTGTGAGTATAACCGAACTGATATGGCAGGCGAAAACCTGAGAAAAACAAAAAAATCCCACTTCCTGGATGGATTTGTAGTTTTCCATTGACTGCCTATACAGATTCCATTGACTTAGGACTCAAATTGCAATCCCTATGGCTTCCACTAGATGTCAACAGTCTTTAGAAATTGTTTCAGACTTGTATTCTGAAAAATGAGGGAGTAAGACCACTGAATGAGTGGACACTGCAGTGTCCCAGAGGTTTTTCAAGCACCTTTCTTGTTTTCCTTTTATATTGACAAATATTATTGATTATTATGACTAAAACCTGAGGATTGATTATAAACATCGTTTGACATGTTTTGACGAACTTTACTGATACTTTTCAGATTTTTCGTCTGCCTTTGAGCCTGTGAATTACTGAACAAAACGGAGGTCTTGTGAGTGCAACCATATGAAGATCAAAGGTAAGTGATTCATTTTATCGCTATTTCTGACTTGTGTAACGCCTCTACTGGTAACTGTTTGTAATGATTTGTCCGCTGGGCGCTGTTCTCAGATAATCGCATGGTATGCTTTCACCGTAAAGCCTTCTTGAAATCTGACACCGTGGTTGGATTAACAAGAAGTAAATCTTTAAACCGATGTATAACACTTGTATGTTTTATGAATTTTTATAATGAGTATTTCTGTTTTTGAATTTGGCGCTCTGCAATTTCACTGGATGTTGGCCAGGTGGGACGCTACCATCCCACACCCCCTAGAGAGGTTAATAACTGACTTGCCTAGTTAAATAAAAGGTACATTTAAAAATAATAATAATTGGGATCTATTTGTTGAAGCAGAAGTATCCTGGTCGGAGACAGGGGTTGTGTTTCTCTGTTGAAGCAGAAAAGCGGCCACGGGACGATATGACACGGTTACGAGTTGTGATCGCAGGGCACAATCCTGAGATAGAAAACAAAATATTCCGGCAGGTCAAAAAAAATAATAATGTAAAAGAAAAATAATTAAGTCAGTGTACTGGTAAAACAATTGGTTATGATTGGGAAACCAGCTATACATTTAAACCCTACACAGACATGTGCATAGGAACTACCATGTGGTTATAACATTTAAAATTACATAAGAGTAATGAAAAAAATATTTTGAGGGAGAAGATATACATTTTTTCATTATAGGCAAGGAAGACGTTCCTAACGAAATACTGTTTGTTTTGTTTCCTGAGTGTGTGTGTATTGACAAGAGATTTACATTATGGACAGACAAATCGTGAGACTGGTAAAAGACATAATGTCTCCCATTTTCTCCAGTAGTAAATTGGCCGAGCTTCAGTATTGGTTCTCATACAAGGAATCAGGTGCCGTGCCCAATTAAAAAGGCACAAATACCATAACTACTCTCCACGGAAGTGGGTATGACTACCTTGGATCTTAAAAAAAAAATTGGCATATATTAAAACCATGACCGAGGAAATCTAAATTCTGGACACCGTTGAGAAAGACACAGAAATAACCATCATAGAAGAGGTAAACTATAGCAAAGCCATAGAGGCACTAAAAAAAGCACAAGAGCATTCTACCAATTCGGCTCGAATATGGCTCGAATCTAAATCAGGGATAAAAATTGGGCAGCATTTCCCTGTTGATGGAAAATTCCAATCTAATAAAGAATTCTGAGATGCTATGTTGAATTGGCACAATGACAAAAGAAAATTCAAAAGCTCAATACATCAGTGTTTTGATGTTAGCGTTCTATCAACAGAAAAGCAAAACCGATAAAAATCAAGATTAGATGTACTCAGGATAACCGCACTAACCACACTATTTGTGAAGTAAATTGAGTATGTAGTATGCTTATTGGTTTCAAGATACAAAATCATTCATTTAATTATGACAAATGTTAAGAAAAAGTTGAGCAGTGTTAAAGTAATGACTTCAAATAACTTTTACATTTTAGACAAAAACGATTAATGAGTGGAGGGAGGACAGTGGCCTTCCTGTGAACAGAAGTTCATGTTTTGTTTTGTCTGTAATTTAAAACGTTTTGTTCACCTGGTAAAGTGACATTAGATTGAGAGACAGCGGTAGAGTATAGAAGAGATTGTAGAGGGAAACAAGTGTTAGAGTGGAAGAGAAATGTACTGGGTGATGGTGATTGAGAGGGCTTCTAAAGTTAAAAAGGAAAGAGATGTAGACTAGTGAAGGTAACAAAGGCAATGAGAAGTTAATTGGAAAGTAATAATATCGAATTTGAATTGTTTGGATTGATTAAGATTTAGCAAAGTGAAAACTAACAAAATGTTTATTTTCTCTCCCTTTGAAATGTTTCCCGAGGCTGTTGCCTTGGGAGAGTAGTTAGTGAAATTCTGCAGTTTTATAAAGTATAAAGGTATCCGCATCCGGCCGTAGGGGGAGCTCCCAAATAAGTAAAGCCTGGCCATTTATTTGTTTTTGCCATACGTTTCACCCCAAACCAGCACGCACACACAACTCACCTATTATGAATATTTGTTTCAGTGGTGTTAATACTATGTTTGATTTATTGTGTGGGGTCTTTTTTAATTTGGTTGTAAACTGGGTACGTAGAATGATGGAAATGTTTGATTTTTTTTAATGGTTTCTGGAGCTACAGGGAAAGAAAACACTTAATGGGATTGAATGACCTTTGTTCTGACTTCCTGTTGATGCCCGACACCCTCACTAGAAAGACTGGAGACATTAAGTGAGATCTAAATGGGCTATGTAAACACTAGTAATTAGAAGTTCATAATTTTGTAATAGTCCTATGTGTGGACAATGAGAAGGACAGAGAGTGTGCTACCGCTGAATGAGGGACACCTGTCTCTAGTCTGTTTTACCAATACTTTATGGGATAGAATTATTTCCTTATGGAGTTAAAGAGTTGTAATTCTAATTTGATGCTATTCTAATTTGTTTTTATTTAACAGGCAGTATTGTTTTTTTAATTACCGGTCCCCTGGGGCCTGTTGGTAAATATACAAATAGATTTTCTTCACATGCCTGCCTTTAAAAGGGAAACATATACATTGGTAATGGTTGACATTTACTCCAAATGGATTGAAGTTTTCCCCACCTCGAGTGATATGTGTATTACTGTTGTTTTGGCGGTCTTGTTTTTGTCTTCGTTTCGATACAAATCTCACCAGATTGGGTCTGCTGTATGGTCGGGATGTCTCCCTAAGGAATGGCCCTCTAACTCCCTGACCCTGTAACTTTGCAGTGAGATCGCCAAGATGATAGGAGTATAAGCCAATTTGGGGGATAAAAATGGTTTAAACTCTGTATACTTATTTTCTTCGACATTTGATCTAGAAATCTGTATAAATATATTGGTAGGAGTAAGAATTGGTCAGAGTAAATCATTTGTATGGATTTCCTGAATCAGAAATGCCCTAAACTAAACTGTTGTTCTAGTCTGTCCTCTCTCGAGGTTATGGTGAAGGTGACCACAGATAGTGTCTAGATGCACGGAAGGAATAATTTGACCAAGAACAGTGTGAACCTCTTATTTAACCTTTTATTTATTTCATCACATTCCCAGTGGGTCAGAAGTTTACATACACTCAATTAGTATTTGGTAGCATTGCCTTTGAATTGTTTAACTTGGGTCAAATGGTGCGAGTTGCCTTCCACAAGCTTCCCACAATAAGTTGGGTGAATTTTGGCCCATTCCTCCTGACAGAGCCGGTGTAACTGAGCCAGGTTTGTATGCGTCCTTGCTCGCTCATGCTTTTTCAGTTCTGCCCACAAATTTTCTATGGGATTGAGGTCAGGGCTTTGTGATGGCCACTCCAATACCTTGACTTTGTTGTCCTTAAGCAATTTTTCCACAACTTTGGAAGTACACTTGGGGTCATTGTTTATTTGGAAGACCCATTTGCGACCAAGCTTTAACTTCCTGACTGACATCTTGAGATGTTGCTTCAATATATCCACATACTTTCCTCCCTCATGATGCCATCTATTTTGTGAAGTGCACCAGTTCCTCCTGCAGCAAAGCACCCCCACAACATGATGCTGCCACCCCCATGCTTCACAGTTGGGATGGTGTTCTTCTCCCCCTTTTTCCTCCAAACATAACGATGGTCATTATGGCCAAACAGTCCTATTTTTGATCCATCAGACCAGAGGACATTTCTCCAAAAAGTACAATATTTTTCCCCATGTGCAGTTGCAAACCGTAGTCTGTATTTTTTATGGCAGTTTTGGAGCAGTGGCTTATCCTTGCTGAGCAGCCTTTCAGGTTATGTTGATATAGGACTCGTTTTACTGTGGATATAGATACTTTTGTACCTGTTTCCTCCAGCATCTTCACAAGGTCCAAGGTACAAGCGTACTATTGTTTGTACAGATGAACATGGTAACTTCAGGCGTTTTGAAATTGCTCCCAAGGATGAACCAGACTTGTGGAGGTCTACAAGTTTTTTTTCTGAGGTCTTAGCTGATTTCTTTTGATTTTCCTATGATGTCAAGCAAAGAGGCACTGAGTTTGAAGGTAGGCCTTAAAATACATCCACAGGTACAATTGACTCAAATGATGTCAATTAGCCATCAGAAGCTTCTATAGCCATTACATTATTTTCTGGAATTTTCCAAGCTGTTTAAAGGCACAGTCAACTTAGTGTATGTAAACTTCTGACCCACTAGAATTGTGATACAGTGAATTATAAGTGAAATAATCTGTCTGTAAACAATTGTTGGAAAAATTACTTGTGTCATGCACAAAGTAGATGTCCTAATCGATTTTCCAAAACTATAGTTTGTTAACAAGAAATTTGTGGAGTGGTTGAAAAATGAGTTTTAATGACTCCAACCTAAGTGTATGTAAACTTCCGACTTCAACTGTAATTAGTCATGCTATCCCGTGTTTTACTGCTTAAAGAATAGTCTCGTTATATGCCAGTGTTTTTTGTGACCTGATACAAACTTTTCTTTGAGTGACTTAGCTATACGCCCAGTCTTATGACTAAGATCCATTTAGGTGCGACCGCAGCATGCGAGACGTACGGTTGAGCCCTCGTGCCATCTTAATCTGCACAGACAAACCAAATCGCCTTTTACACTACGTTCCACCCCGGTTTCCCCAATCTGCTAAACTGACACGTAGACAAAATATGTTGTACTTTATCTATAAAAGCAGATACCCAACTATGTTTGTTAAGCTTTTCAACTCTGAACCATTCTTGGTGATGGTTGATTGCGTCATTTTTGCAAATCGTATAAAATTGTTGTTTGAAAGAATCTGCAGTCTCTTTTCCTATAGAATTTCTCTGACAACCCTCAAACTTTAATAATTTATGTTTATGCTAAAAAGATGTCTAAGGATCAGCCCTGCCACCTTGTTACACATACAACAACAAAACGTAAGGAACACATTTGCCTCAAGGACCCATAAGGTCTGCCATCTTGGATATTTCCTAAAATCTTCTCATGAGCCGTACATCCGATGGACTCCAAACTCAGAATAAGTTTATCATGTTAGTCTTTAGTAAGTGTGAAAAAAGCTATAGGATACAATATTAATGGTACCCAAACTATCTTGCACTGACCCGACGCACACCCACAAGACACAAATATACAGTACCAGTCAAAAGTTCGACACCTACTCATTCAAGGGTTTGGTGAAGAATAATGGTGAAGACATCAAAACTATTAAATAACACATATGGAATCATGTAGTAAATAAAACAAGTGTTAAACAAATCAAAATATATTTTGTATATTTGAGATTCTTCAAATAGCCACCCATTGCCTTGACAGCTGCACACTCTTGGCATTCTCAACCAGCTTCACCTGGAATGTTTTTCCAACAGTCTTGAAGGCGTTCCCATATATGCTGAGGACTTGTTGCTGAGGACTTTTCCATCAATCTGCAGTCCGACTCATCCCAGACCATCTCAACTGGGTTGAGGTCAAGTGATTGTGGAGGCCAGGTCATCTGATTTAGCACTCTATCACTCTGGTTCTTGGTCAAAAAGCCCTTACACAGCCTGGAGGTGTGTTGTGTCATTGTCCTGTTGAAAAACAAATGATAGTCCCACTAAGCGCAGATGGGATGGCGTATCGCTGCAGAATGCTGTGGTAAGTGTAAATTGAATTCTAAATAAATCAGACAGCGTCACCAGCAAAGCACCCCCACACCATAACACCTCATCCTCCATGCTTTACGGTTGGAAATACACACGGAGATCATCCGTTCACCAACACCGCATCTCAAAGACATGGCGGATGGAACCAAAAATCTCAAATTTGGGCTCTTCAGACCAAAGGACAGATTTCCACCAGTCTAATGTCTATTGCTTGTGTTTCTTGGCCCAAGCAAGTCTCGTCTTCTTGGTGTCCTTGAGTAGTGGTTTCTTTGCAGCAATTCGACCATGAAGGCCTGATTCACAGTCTCCTCTGAACAGTTGATGTTGAGATGTGTCTGTTACTTGACCTCTGAAGAATTTATTTGGGCTGCAATTTCTGAGGCTGGTAACTCTAATGAACTTATCCTCTGTAGCAGAGGTAACTCTGGGTCTTCCTTTCCTGTGGCGGTCCTCATGAGCCAGTTTTTTGCGACTGCACTTGAAGAAACTTAAAGTTCTTGAAATGTTCTGTTCGTTGACTGACGTTCATGTCTTAACTTCACTAGGGTAGGGGGCAGCATTCGGAATTTTGGATGAAATGCATGCCCAAATTAAACTGCCTACTTCTCGGGCCCAGAAGATATGATATGCATATAACTGGTAGATTTGGATAGAAAACACTCTAAAGTTTCCAAAACTGTTAAAATAGTGCCTGTGAGTATAACAGAACTGATTTGGCAGGCGAAAACCGGAGAAAAATCCATTCAGGAAGTACTTTTTTTTGTTGGTTTTGTAGTTTTCTATTCTATGCCATTACAGTATCCATTGATTTAGGACTCAAATTGCAGTTCCTATGCCTTCCACTAGATGTCAACAGTCTTTAGAAATAGTTTCAGGCTTGTATTCTGAAAAATGAGGGAATAAGAGCATTCTGAATGACTGGACGCTAAAGTGTCGCAGAGCTTTTTCATGCGCGCGACAGAGAGATAGCAATTCTTGTTTACCTTTTAAATTGACGACGTTATTGTCCGGTTGAAATATTATTGATTATTTAGGCTAAAAACAACCTGAGGATTGAATATAAACATCGTTTGACATGTTTCTATGAACTTTACGGATAGAATTTGATTTTTTTGTCTTCCTGTTTTGACTGCGTTTGAGCCTGTGGATTACTGAAGAAAACGCAAACAAAACTGAGGTTTTTGTATATAAAGAGACTTTATCGAACAAAATAAACATTTATTGAGTAAATGAATGTCTGCTGAGTGCAACCATATGAAGATCATCAAAGGTAAAGGATTAATTTTATCTCTATTTCTGACTTGTCTAGTGAGCTATGTTCTCAAATAATCGTAAGGTATGCTTTCGCCGTAAAGCATTTTTTTAAATCTGACACCGTGGTTGGATTCACAAGAAGTTCATCTTTAAACCTATGTAAAATATGTTTTGTTTTCTGAATTTGTATAATGAGTATTTCTGTATTTGAATTTGGCGCCCAGCAGTTTCACTGGCTGTTGAAGAGGTGGGACGCTAACGTCCCACATACCCAAGAGAGGTTAAAGTAATGATGGACTGTCGTTTCTCTTTGCTTATTTGAGCTGTTCTTCCCATAATATGGACTTGGTCTTTTACCAAATAGGGCTATTTTCTGTATACCCCACCCACCTTGTCACAACACAACTGATGGGCTCAAACGCATTAAGGAGGAAAGAAATTCCACAAATTTACTTTTATGAAGGCAGACCTGTTAATTGAAATGCATTCCAGGTGACTACCTCGAAGCTGGTTGAGAGAATGCCAAGAGTGTGCAAAGCTGTCATCAAGGCAAAGGGTGGCTATTTGAAGAACCTCAAATATTGATTGATTTGTTTAACACTTTTTTGGTTAATACAAGATGATCAAATATTTAAAAAAAAATTATCATGAACTCCAAACTCAGAATATTTATGTTAATCATGTCTGTCTCTAGTACATTTGAGAAAAGCAATACATCACATCCAAAGATTAGAAAATGGCATCTTTGTTTAGAATTGTTACATTTACACAATGGATTATGTATACTGCTTCCATGCTTCCTCTCAGCCTGCACATAAGCCAGCACCTCTTATTGCTACTTGCAGCTATATTTAAACATTCTGTTTAATGTTTACACAATAATGTTTACACATTCTGACACATTGGTGCGGCTGGCTTCCGAGTTAAGCGGGCAGGTGTTAAGGAGTGCGGTTTAGCGGATCATGTTTCGGAGAACGCATGACTCGATCTTCACAGTTGCAGCAATGAGACAAGATCGTAATTGGATCACAATTGGATATCACGAAATTGGGGAGAAAAAGGGGGTCAAATATATATTTATTTTTAAACTAGGAACTAATTCAGGAAACCAGGTAAGGTAACGAGATGGATAATCACAATATAAAGAATATATTTTCCCTTGAGGAGTATTGTAAGGCTGCATTGGAAATTAGCACAATCTAAACATGTAAATGTCTTACCCAGCACTGGTGGTGGGGCGGCTGGCACACGAACATGCCCTCCAGCTCCTGGTTGAGGCCCTCCACACTGCGGCGCAGACGAGGGGTCAGCTTGTACAGGGGGGTGGGTGGGATGGGCTGGGGGAGAAAAGAGAGAGAGGCATCAGCTGATTTAATAAATTGAATTCATACTTCAAAGTTGACTGACAATCAGTGGAAGACTACAGTAAAACGAGACAACAGAACAATACAGTAGGACATAAAGTACACATTCATAATGTATGTGCAATGCATAGAGTAAACAAAACATTGGCATAGACAAACAAGCAAGCGTAGGGCATAGGTACACCAAATAGACACTTGCAACATGCAAGTATGGACACATACACACAGACAAGACACACACACCATGCAAACAGACAAAGCACATAAAAATGACATATCGCTCCAGTACACATCCTCCGAGTTATCAGTTAGTGACTAAACTTCGGAAATGTAAGGAAATTAAGAACCCAGGTTTAAATAAGTCTAGTAGTGGAAATCGTTCAAAGCTTTAGCGAGTTAACCTAGAGCAATGGAACCATACCAAAAGTACAAATCCAGCCTATCCGGCAATAGGCAGGCTCAAGCAAACACTCAAAGAATTTGAAAGAAAGTAATTTGCTATTTGAACTCATGTTTGATATATTTTACAATGCATTATAACTATCACTGTGCTTATTTCTAGTCTTCATATGTTTTGATGAGTAGGTCTATTTCGGAAGTGTGTATTGGCCTATACTTCCTTCTCTCCTTGCACAATGACGATAATGCAGTGCATATGGGTTGAAGGACTATAGAAGGGTCATGTTCATTGTGTATCTTCCCTTTCAAGACTATTCGACTCGTATCTAGATCCATGGGCTCCGATACAGAAAATATAATTTTTTGTTTAAAATGAATCGATGCGGTTTGATTAGAGGAACAAATTGGTTCGGTGCATAACATTTGTTGCATAAAGACATACATTTTCAATTACAAATTAAAATCTGCTGCTAATTGAGCTCATGAGTTGGGCCTCTGAGCTGGATGTCTGAGCTGACTTCACAGTGTGTGTAAATTATGTATATGACTATGGTGTATGTAGTCACCTGAGCTAAGCCATGAAGGAGACTAGCGGGCATCTTCTACTCCACTATCAGATTTGGGGGGGGGGGGGGGGGGCAATGTATGCTTTTTTACTCCCCACTTTTTTTGATCTGAAATCACCATCACCCACTTAAAACTTTGTTATGACGTAGGCAATGAATACAGTGCTCACCTCCCTGACCAAGGCCCATCTCTCCCAATTGCTCAGTTTGGCCAGGCGGCCAGCTCTAGGAAGAGTCTTGGTGGTTCCAAACTTCTTCCATTTAAGAATGATGGAGGCCACTGTGTTCTTGGGGACCTCCAATGCTGTAGAAATGATTTGGTACCTTTCCCCAGATCTGTGCCTCGACACAATCCTGTCTCGGCGCTCTACTGACAATTCCTTCGACCTCATGGCTTGGTTTTTGCTCTGACATGCACTGTCAACTGTGGGACAGGTGTGTGCCTTTCCAAATCATGTCCAATCAATTGAATTTATCACAGGTAGACTCCAATAACGTTGTAGAAACAGCTCAAGGATGGCAAAGGGTGTGACGACTTACGTAAATAAAGGTTTGTTTTTTACCTTTAACAAACTTGCAAAAATATTGATAACGATCAAAACAAAGTTCATCCATTTTAGAATAAGTCTAACATAACAAAATGTGGAAAAAGTTAAGGGGTCTGAAAACTTTCCAAATGCACTGTATATAGCACAATGTTGAATTTCACACCGTCTCAAAATGGAATGGTTTTGACTGTTTGGAAGTTTTTACAGAGTGAGCTTCACTTCTCCACCCACTTCGACCGGGCTCACACAAGTGATTGCTGTCCTCGTCATGAAATTATCAACTTTACCCTGTATATCTAAAAATGACCATATACAGATTTTTTTTAAACAAAACTGCTGGTGAAACTTAATAGAAATAAAATCGAATGTAAGCCCCGATTAGCAGGTAGGCTATAGCCAGATGAGTTGTCTCCGGTACCTTACTTGTATTCGGGTAAAACAACATTTTTAACAGCGCATTTGATAACTAACCTATCAAATTACATTGGTTGCAAGTAATAAAGCCTAATATTGCTCAAGCCATTTGAATGCTGAACATGCCGCGCACCAAGCAGCACAGTTTGACTAGGCTACTGATACTGCCTGGGGTTGTTCGGCATGCAAAATGACTTGCAGATCAACATAGCAACGTGCATGCCCCGCCCACCTGAGGATCTGTCTACTATATCCATCCATTTCCTGTGTTTGATGGAATCAAATTCCATTAAAATCTCACTGATTGATTGCTTTAATTTTTCTCCTGCGACTCATTCATACTCTTGCTTGTGCCTGTCATTTTCCCCCATTAACATTACAGAGGAAATGTTTTTAATGACGTGTCAAAAAACAAAATGGGCTCAATGGAATACGTTCTCTTTTGTTGTATCTAAGAAACGCTAAAACTTAAATCTGGGATTTAACACACCTACATCACAAGAAAGTGAAGACAACTTATTTTGATGGGTGTCCATTTTCTGTGCAATTGAAAAATAGTTATCATTTAGTACAGTTTAAATGTTTACAAATTAGATGCGCTGAAATGAAAGCCACTTCCGAAACTAAAACATTTGGATTATTGATACATCTGATCTCGCAAACAATGTTGAGTATGTGTCGAGCGTTGATATTTAATCCGAGGGCATCCTGTTATTGACACCTCCGTTGAATTACGAAAGAGAACGTGACAACAGTAATTAGAGGCAGTCTAGACAGCACAGGTGAATTCAGATAGGGTAGACAGAGCAAGTGTTGGGTGGTTGCAGCCCTGTTCCACCCCTTTATGTTAATGTATTTACATATGCAAATACACCAATATATTTATGCACGTCTTTATTTTAACATATACAATAAGAAAATGTATGCATTAGTGCATTTAGAAGAAAAAAATGCTATTTGACAAATGTAATACCTGAATTCCCACCAAATTCCCTAGTAGTAAAATATTTGATGTATTATAATTCAGTTAATATCTGATGGATCTTCATCCCTTGTCCAACTGTTGAATTAATTAGAATTGTTTTTTTGCTTTTTGCCCACAAATGTCAATGCAGTTACATGCTTATTTTAACACTGAAGGAGAGGAAGCATCAGTTGTCACAAAATATTATGTATTTTAAAGAAGGTAGAAAGAAAGTAATATGAGCAAAACTAATTTGGGAACCGACAATTCGTAACATTTGAATGGGTTTTCTGACTGATGCATGCTACATTTGGATTGGTTTGGGCTCCAGCAGACTGATGCACTCTTATCTTAAACATTTGAACCGGGAACCGATGAGTATCGTGCATCTTCAAACTAAAGAAAACAAGACTGAAAACAGGGCTATACTAGCTGGGCTTGACCATTAAGAAATGCTCATTTTCATTTGTTGCAAAACATTTAAAACATTTTGGGCTGTGTGCCCTAATGAACACAACCCACTTCTACAGGCTCGCATCGGAAACAGTATGTTCCACAGCTGGTGCAGAAAGCAGAAGTGGGTAGTGATATCGTCACTTTCCTGTTGCTTCACTAGTCGGCTATTTGATTCACTTCCTCTGATATGCTGCTTTGCTTATTGACTGTGTGGTCCACCACTCAGTTCTGTAAAATTGACTGTGGTCCACCGCTCCTGTTTCTGTAAAAATCTGATATGGGGCTGGATAAATGTAACCACTATCAAATGCATAGACTGAGCTATGGATGCAAGGACTGACCATCCATGATATCAAAATGATTGTTTCTACCATGAGGCTAAATGTTTTTTCCATTTACTTTGTTTACAAACATTGGAGTAAAACAAGCTTATATTTTAGGTTCTGATGGGGTACACAACAGTTGAAGTAAGCTCACGAGGCATTTATAATTTATATTCTGGAAGAATCAATGGGTGCAGAGCATTAATTTATAAGTCCAAAAATGGATGTAGCAACTGCTGATTGCCTCAGAGAATATATGGCTTGAAAATAGTTTGCATAGATTGAGTGGCTAGACAAAATGTGCACATTCCCAGTACCAGAATATGTTTACTTAATAAGTATAGGAAAAAAAGGTACATACATTTTTTTATTTTAACAGTGAGTATACCAAAAATGAGGAACACCATCCTAAAATAAGTTTTACCCCCCACTTTTGCCCTCAGAACACCCTCAATTCATCGGGGCATGGACTCTACAAGGTGTTGAAAGCTTTCCAGAGGGATGCTGGCCCATGTGGACACCAATGCTTCCCACAGTTGTGTCAGGTTGGCTGGATGTCGTGCGGATGGTGGACCATTCTTGATACACACGAGAAACTTGTGTGAAAAACCCAGCAGCGTTGCAGTTCTTCACACAAACTGGTGCGTCTGGCACCTGCTAACATACCCCCCCTTTCAAAGGCACTAAAAGCATGTGTCTTGCCCCTTCACCCTATCCATGTCTCAATTGTCTCACGGCTTAAAAATCCTTCTTTAATTCTGAAGACTGGGTCTAAACTGACATATAGAAGCTGACATAAGGAATTGTTTTAAGATAAATTATCCATGGTATGACTCATTTAATTTACAGTGCATTCGGAAAGTATTCAAACCGCTTGACTTTTTCCACATTTTGTTAAGTTACAGCCGTATTCTAAAATGTATTAAATCGTTCCCCCATATCAATCTACACACAATACCCCATAATGACAAAGCAAAACAGATTACATTTTTGCAAACGTATAAAAAAAAAAATTTAACTGAAATATCACACTTACATAAGTATTCAGACCCTTTACGCAGTACTTTGTTGAAGCACCTTTGGCAGCGATTACAGCCTTGAGTCTTCTTGGGTATGACACTACAAGCTTGGCACACCTGTATTTGGGGAGTTTCTCACATTCTTCTCTGCAGATCCTCAAGCTCTGTCAGGTTGGATGGGGAGCGTCGCTACACAGCTTTTTTCAGGTATCTCCAGAGAGGTTCGATCAGGTTCAAGCCCGGGCTCTGGCTGGGCCACTGAAGGACATTCAGAGACTTGTCCAAAAGCTACTCCTGCATTGTCTTGGCTGTGTGCTTAGGGTCATTGTCCTGTTGGAAGATGAACCTTCTCCCCAGGTCCTGAGCAGGTTTTCATCAAGGATCTCTGTACTTTGCGCCATTCAACTTTCCCTTGATCCTGACGTAGGGATGGTGCCAGGTTTTCTCCAGGCGTGACGCTTGACATTAAGGCCAAAGAGTTCAATCTTGGTTTCATCAGACCAAAGAATCTTGTTTCTCATGGTCAGAGTCCTTTGGGTGCCTTTTGGCAAACTCCAAGCAGGCTGTCATGTGCCTTTTACTGAGGAGTGGCTTCCGCCTGGGCACTCTACCATAAAGGCCTAATTGGTAGAGTGCTGCAGATATGGTTGTCCTTCTGGAAGGTTCTCCCATCTCCACAGAGGAACTCTGGAGCTCTGTCAGAGTGACCATTGGGGTCTTGGTCACCTCCTTGACCAAGGCCCTTCTCCCCCAATTGCTCAGTTTGGCTGGGCGGCCAGCTCTTGGAGTCTAGGTGGTTCCAAACTTCTTCCATTTAAGAATGGAGGCCACTGTGTTCTTGGGGACATTCAATGCTGCAGAAATTCTTTGGTACCGTTCCCCAGATCTGTTCATCGACACAATCCTGTTTCTGAGCTCTACGGACAATTCCTTCGACCTCATGGCTTGGTTTTTTCCCTTGCTCTGACATGCACTGTGAACTGTGGAACCTTATATAGACAGGTGTGTGCCTTTCCAAAAGCAGGTCCAATCATTGAATTTACCACAGGTGGACTCAAATCAAGTTGTAGAAACATCAAGAATGATCAATGGAAACAGGATGCACTAGAGCTCAATTCTGAGTCTCATTGCATAGGGTCTGAATTCTTATGCAATAAGCTATGTTTTTCATTTTTAATGTATTTGCAAACATTTCTAAAAATCTGTTTTCACTTTGTCATTATAGGGTATTGTGTGTAGATTGCTGAGGATTTATTTATTTATTACATTTTAGAATAAGGCTGTAACGTAACAAAATGTGGAAAAAGTCAAGGGGTCTGAATACTTTCTGAAGGCACTGTACATATATATGAAGTGGGTAAAACAGCATGCAAACATTATTAAAGTGATCAGTGTACCATGACTATGTACATAGGAGCAGCAGCCTCTAAGGTGCATGGTAGAGTAACAGGGTGGTAGCCAGCTAGTGACAGTGACTAAAGTTCAGGGCAGGGTACTGGGAGGAGGCCGGTTAGTGATGACTGTTTAACAGTCTGATGGCCTTGAGATAGAAGTTGTTTGTCATGGAAAGAGCAGGTGTTATTAATGTTTTGTATACTCGGTGTTTGACTCCAATAAGAGAAGTCGTACACTCGTCTAGAATACTAAGTTCATAATACATAATAAAATACATACATTTGTACCAATTATGAATGAAGTGAGCAGATGCAGGACAAAGATCACCAATGGTGGAGTGTGAGAGTCATACCTGTATGGTGCCTGGGGAGTAGCTGCCTTGAAGGTAGTTGTGGTGGCGGACCTTTTCGTTGCCCCCCGATGCCCCGGGTTTGGGGAAGTGCTGCTGCAGCAGGTGTTTCAGCTTGGCAATCTGTGACGGGCAGAGTAGTGTCAGTCAACCTCAAAACACAAACAGTCTCTAAGGCTGCAAGAGCTGCATTCCCATGGATTATTTCAGAACGGTTGTCTTTGTTATGTAAGTGTTATCTATTGTTTTAAAATCCCCTCTGTTGCACTATTCACAAACTCATCACTTATTCTGTTTCATGTTCAGTAGCCTACCTCTCCTCTCGTGTTGGGTGTGTGAGAAAATGCACCGAGGCTTGGTCTCAATTAAAATTGCCTGTAGGCTATATGCATGGGCAGACTAGCACACGCAGTTGTCTTTCCATGGAAATGAACTTCTTAAATATGTTAGGCTATAGTTTAGGCTCCGACATTGACTAGAAATAAATATTAATAACATATTTGAGTCTGCCTGCAAATTGTCCTGCTCCCATCAAAGTTATGCAAGATTATTTTGATTAGTTCTTTGTTTTGTAGGTTATTTGTTATCTATTGTATTAAAAGCAACTGTCGCAATATTCAAACTCAAAGCCTAATTCTTGCTGATTTACATTCAGTAGCCTACCCTTGTCTTTTGTTGGGCGGGCGAGATCAAGTTTTGGCAAGTCGGTTAGGACATCTACTTCGTGCATGACACAAGTAATTTTTCCAACAATTGTTTACAGACAGATTATTTCATTGTATCACAATTCCAGTGGGTCAGAAGTTAACATACACTAAGTTGACTGTGCCTTTAAACAGCTTGGAAAATTCCAGAAAATAATGTAAAGGCTTTAGAAGCTTCTGATAGGCTAATTGACATCCTTTGAGTCAATTGGAGGTGTACCTGTGGATGTATATCAAGGCCTACCTTCAGACTCAGTGCCTCTTTGCTTGACATCATGGGATAATCAAAAGAAATCAGCCAAGACCTCAGAAAGAAATTGTAGACCTCCACAAGTCTGGTTCATCCTTGGGAGCAATTTCCAAACGCCTGAAGGTACTAGAGGTCGACCGATTATGATTTTAACGCTGATACAGATTATTGGAGGACCAAAAAAAGCCGATACCGATTAAATCGGCCTAATTTCTATTTATTTATTTATTTGTAATAATGACAATTACAACAATACGGAATGAACACTTTTATTTAAACTTAATATAATACAATCAAAATCAATTTAGCCTCAAATAAATAATGAAACATGTTCAATTTGGTTTAAATAATGCAAAAACTAAATGTTGGCGAAGAAAGTAAAAGGGCAATATGTGCCATGTAAAGAAGCTAATGTTTAAGTTCCTTGCTCAGAACATGAGAACATATGAAAGCTGGTGGTTCCTTTTAACACGAGTCTTCAATATTCCCAGGTAAGAAGTTTTAGGGTTGAGGTTGTTATAGGAATTATAGGACTATTTCTCTCTATACCATTTGTATTTCATATACCTTTGACTATTGGATGTTCTTATAGGCACTTTAGTATTGCCAGTGTAACAGTATAGCTTCCCTCTCCTCTCCCCTACCTGGGCTCGAACCAGGAGAACAGACAACAGCCACCCTCGAAGCATCGTTACCCATTGCTCCACAAAAGCCGCGGCCCTCTGCAAGGGGAACAACTACTCCAAGTCTCAGAGCGAGTGACGTTTGAAACGCTATTAGCGCGCGCCCCGCTAACTAGCTAGCCATTTCACATCGTTTACACCAGCCTAATCTCGGGAGTTGATAGGCTTGAAGTCATAAACAGCTCAATGCTTGAAGCACAGCAAAGAGCTGCTGGCAAACGCACGAAAGTGCTGGTTGAATGATTGCTTACGAGCCTGCTGCTGCCTACCATCGCTCAGTCAGACTGCTCTATCAAATCATATACTTAATTATAACATAATAACACACAAAAATGAGCCTTTGGTCATTAATATGGTCGAATCCGGAAACTATCATTTCGAAAACAAAACGTTTATTCTTTCAGTGAAATACGGAACCGTTCCGACACAATTTCCCTAGTTATAAGAAATACATGTTAGCAGGCAATATTAACTAAATATGCAGGTTTAAAAATATATACTTGTGTATTGATTTTAAAGAAAGGCATTGATGTTTATGGTTAGGTACACATTGGTGCAACGACAGTGCTTTTTTCGCGAATGCGCTTCATCACCCGTTTGGTGAAGTAGGCTGTGATTCGATGAGAAATTAACAGGCACCGCATCGATTACATTTTTAAAATGTATTTGGCTAAGGTGTATGTTAATTTCCATCTTCAACTGTATGTGTGGTCTCAATTAAATTGCCTGTATACTATGCTACAATGGTGGAGAAGTTGTCTAACTTCCATAATATGGTAGGCTACAGTTTAGACATGGACTGGAAATAAATGACATGCATTTCACTCTGCTTGCAAATCATCCCTCTCCTAAAAGTTATGCAAAATGTGGCTCAAGTAAAGTGTTCACTCCCCTATATTTCACCTCAACTTTTTCAAACTACACAGAACAAAAAAGATCAAACGCAACAATTTCAAAGATTTTAGTGAGTTAATTAGGAAATCAGTCAATTGAAATGAATTCATTAGGCCCCAATCTATGGATTTCACATGACTGGTGTCATTATGAGAATGGGCCAGATCAGACTGGTTGGGGAATGGAATACAACCAGACTGGTCGTAACGTGTAATGGAAAACCCCTTTAGCTGTCAGGTTTTCATCCAATCTGATGTGAATACAATATAAATAATGAGGAAGGCATTTTTGTTAAGATAGAAATGTGCTTTTAGGAGTCATAAGATAGAAATGTGCTTTTAGGAGTCATAAGATATAATTTCTAATTATATTCTTTGCACGTTAAGTAGCCACGCCCCGAGTGAGGTCAGAAGAGCGTGTCAGACGGACGGAGCCATCCCCTTTGGCCAGAGTGCTTAAAAGGACTGGCTAAGAATTACCATATCAGACCAGAAAGACGTGAGACCGTGGTCCACATGTTGAAATGGTTAACTCAAACTCTCAACACGAGGTAAAGAAAATTAACTTACCAGACCAGGACACCGCTAGTCTGCAGCTGCGTGTGTAAAGTGGTTTGGAACTTTGACTATCTACCCGAAGAAGAGGAGAAGAAAACTTCCCTCTCAGAAAATCATGGGTACGGCTAAGTAGCTGTTCTTAGGAAACAGCCCATTGGAGACCGCACAACTAAGGAGGACAATGTGACCTCTGGTGGACAATCAAAGCATGTACAAGTGGCCCACAGGAAAGGCTCACCAAACCAACATTCTTCCGAAGGAGGGCTTGTTCAGACAGAGAAACAGCGAACTGCATTCAACACGTAAATACATTCATTACTTCTTATTCCGAACGGGTGGCGGTTCGTGTGCAAGGTATATGATTAATGAGGACAGTCCTACAATGTATCCACGATAAGACTCTCTTTTTCTCACTCTATTTTCCCCACCCCATCTATGTGTAACAAGCCATCATATCTTGTCAGTCCACTAGGGACCTTTGTCCCATGTAAGTGTGTATGTGTATTCTGTGTAATTATTTAGTTAGTAAATAAATAATTAAACCAATTTGTGTAGTACTGAATGATGCTCAAGGTTGGGGTTCTTGCAGATCCAAGAAGGTTACGACTGTTCAGAATGAGACTGATATGAGGTAATGATTAATAAGTGACTGTAATCAATACATAACATATCCTCTAGAGCAGTGGTTCTTAACCTTGTTGGAGGTACTGAACCCCACCAGTTTCATATGCGCATTCACCGAACCCTTCTTAATTGGAAAAATAAAATATGATTTTTTCAAATTCAAAACATAGGTATATATTTTACTGGTGCACAAAATGAACCGTGCATCAACATCAACCGTGTGTTCAAAGAACAAAATCATCAAAACATGATTCTCACACAGAAACATAATAATGAATATTTACTGCAAATCAGTGTGACTTCTGCTGTTGCCTTTCAGAGACCAGTTCAGAAATGCGCGGCTTCACCTTGGCAAGGGCCACTCTCATGTCATTTTCGCAACAAAGTCTGTTCCTTTTCTTTGTTTTTATGTCCAGCATCCTCAAAAAGGATTGCTCGCAAAGATATGTTGTAACAAACGGTATGAAAATCTCCAGAGCTTTCTTAGCAATAACAGGGTACGTTACCATTTGTTGACACCAAAACATTGAAAGCGTTGTTGTTCTGAAGAGTTGCTCTCTAGAGTCTAGAGTTTAATTCAGGAGATGGCAACTCGTTAAACAACTTCTACCGTGGTGCCCCAAAGCCTAATGAGTCAATTGTTACATGATTAATAAAAAAATAAAAAAAATCAGGTAACAATTAAACATAGTTGATAAATAACAATCATCAGATTAATGAAAGTCACTACACCGGGAATACAGATATGCATCTGTTGGTCACAGATACCTTAACAAAAAGGTAGGGGCATGGGTCAGAACACCAGTCAGCATCTGGTGTGACCACCATTTGCCTCATGCAGCGTGACATCTCCTTCGCATAGAGTGGATCAGTCTGTTGATTGTGGCATGTGGAATGTTGTCCCACTCCTCTTCAATGGCTGTGCGAAGTTGCTGGATATTGGTGGGAACTGGAACACGCTGTCGTACACATCGATCCAAACATGCTCAAATGGGTGACATGTCTGGTGAGTATGCAGGCAATAGAAGAACTAGGACATTTTCAGCTTCCAGGAATTGTGTACAGATCCTTGCGACATGGGGCCGTGTATTATGCTGAAATATGAGGTGATGGCGGAGAATGAATGGCGCGACAATGGGCATCAGGATCTCATCACGTTATTTCTGTGCATTCAAATTGGCATTGATAAAAAGCAATTGTGTTCGTTGTTCATAGCTTATGCCTGCCCAAACCATAACCCCACCATGGGGCACTCTTAAACTGCTTGCCCACATGACGCCATACACGGTGTCTACAGTTGAAACCGGGATTCATCTGTGAAGAGCACACTTCTCCAGCGTTCCATTGGCCATCAAAGGTGAGCATTTGCCCACTGAAGTCGGTTAAGATGCCGAACTGCAGTCAGATCAAGACCCTGGTGAGGACAACGAGCACGCAGATGAGCTTCCCGAGACTGTTTTTAACAGTTTGTGCAGATATTCTTCGGTTGTGCAAACGTAGTTTCATCAGCTGTCCGTGTGGCTTGTCTCAGACCATCCCGCAGGTGAAGAAGCCGGATGTGAGGCCAGTTGGACTTACTAACAAATTCTCTAAAATGATTTGTGAGGCAGCTTATTGTAGAGAAATGACCACTCAGTTCTGGCAACAGCTCTGGTGGACATTCCTGCAGTCAGCATGCCAATTGCACACTCCCTCAAAATTAGACATTTGTTGCATTGTGATGCGTGACAACAAAAAAGAAATGTGTGGCCTTTTACCGTCCCCAGCACAAGGTGAACCTGTGTAATGATCATGCTGTTTAACTTTTTAGGGATAGGGGGCAGCATTTTCACTTTGGATGAATAGCGTGCCCAGAGTGAACTCCCTCCTACTCTGTCCCAGATGCTAATATATGCATATTATTATTACTATTGGATATAAGACACTCTGAAGTTTCTAAAACTGTTTGAATGATGTCTGTGAGTATAACAGAACTCATATGGCAGGCAAATACCTGAGAAAAAATCCAAACAGGAAGTGAGAATTCTGAGGCTGGTCAATTTTCAACTCATCGCCTATTGAAATCCCTGTGGGATATGGATCTGTTTGCACTTCCTACACCTTCCACTAGATGTCAACAGTCTGTAGAACGTTGAATGAAGCTTATACTGTGATGTTGAGCCGGATGGGAGCTGTTTCAGTCAGTGGTCTGGCAGAGAGCCAAGTCCTGGTCACGCGCATTTCACATGGTAGCGACTTGCGTTCCATTACTTCTACAGACACAAAGGAATCCTCCGGTTGGAACGTTATTGAATATTTAGGATAACAACATCCGAAAGATTGATTCTCTACTTAGTTTGACAAGTTTATTCGACCTGTAATATAACTTTTTGAAGTTTTCGTCCGACGTTATGCGGGACCTGCACGAGCGTTTGGATATGTTTACTAAACGCACTAACAAAAGTAGCTACTTGGACATAAATAACGGACATTATCGAACAAAACAACAATTTATTGTGGAACTAGGATTCCTGGGAGTGCATTCTGAAGAAGATCATCAACGGTAAGGGAATATTTATATTGTAATTTCTGATTTATGTTGACTCCAACATGGCGGATTAAAAAAAAGAAATTCTGAGCGCCGTCTCAGATTATTGCATGGTTTGCTTTTTCCGTAAAGTCTTTTTTGACATTTGACACAGCGGTTGCATTAAGAACAAGTGTATCTTTAATTCTATGTGAAACATGTATCTTTCATCAAAGTTTATGATGAGTATTTCTGTTATTTGATGTGGCTCTCTGCAATTTCTCCGGATATTTTGGAGGATACATGGCGCCAATGTAAATTAAGGTTTTTGGATATAAATATGCACATTATCGAACAAAACATACATGTATTGTGTAACATGATGTCCTATGAGTGTCATCTGATGAAGATCATCAAAGGTTAATGATTAATTTTATCTCTATTTCTACTTTTTCTGACTCCTATCTTTGGCTGGAAAAATGGCTGTGTATTTTTTTTTGACTTGGTGGTGATCTAACATAATCATATGTTGTGCTTTCGCTGTAAAGCCTATTTGAAATCGGACACGATGGGTAGATTAACAAGATGTTTATCTTTCATTTGCTGTATTGGACTTGTTAATGTGTGAAAGTTACATATTTCCCAAAAAAATAAATAAGGTATTTCCCGTGTTGCCTTTTCAGCGGAATTTTGTCGAGGGGTTCCGCTAGCGGAACGCGTGTACTAGACAGGTTAACCTTTTCTCAATATAGGGGGTGCTGTTTCAACGTTACCATTTATCGTTCCCAAATTAAACTGCCTCGTACTCAATTCTTGCTCGTACAATATGCATATTATTATTACTATTGGATAGAAAACACTCTCTAGTTTCTAAAACCGTTTGAATTATTTCTCTGAGTGAAACAGAACTCGTTTGGCAGCGAAATTCCTGACGGGTACTGCAAAATCTGAAAATGTTGACCCTGTTCTAGGATCAGTTTAAAACTCTGTATGTATCCTATGGGTCGACATGAACTGCACGCGCCTTCCCCTGGATGTCAGTAACCAATGAGAATTGGAATGGAGTTTCTAGGCAGATCTCAGACCTTATAAAAGGCCATGGCATGGGGGGTGCAGTCTTTTCATTGTTCGTCATTGCGCAGAGCAGGACCTCAGCATGGCGTTCGGAAAAGCTCAAGTTATCGGCCTTAGATATATCCGTCTGTGATTTAATTCGATATAGGTGTTAGAAACATCATAACGAAGTTATTTTAAACCGAGTTATATCAGTTTATGCGGGTATATTGCGATTTTCGGAATTTCCTTAGTATTGCGTTTTGAAGATTTGGGCATGTCTGCGCCACATAGCTAACGTTAGCTGCTATTTCCAAAGTTGAAGAGGACGTTTTACAACCGAGCAACGATTATTTTGGACAAAGGACAACTTGCCCAAGATTCTGATGGAAGCTCGTCCAAAAGTAAGAGCTATTTATGATTTAATTCGTATTTATGTGGAAAAATGTAAAAGGATTTGTCCGCCATTAATTTCGGCACTGGTCTGGCTGTAACGCACACTGTATGTCTAGTAACGTTAATTTTAAAAATCTAACACAGCGGTTGCATTAATAACTAATGCATCTTTCATTTGCTGTCCAACCTGTATTTTTTAGTCAAGTTTACGATTATTTATCGATTAGATTAGGTGCCTCTCCAAGATGGCGCCGGCTAGAATGCCTGAAATGTTGCTACTGATCACATTGTAGAACCACGATTTGTGCTGCTAAATATGCACATTTTCGAACAAAACCTATATGCATTGTGTAATATGATGTTACAGGACTGTCATCTCATGAGGTTTATCAAGGTTAGTCAAATTATATATCTTTTGCTGGATTGTTACGATCGCTAACGTTTGCGGTTGTGTTTCTGGCTATTGTGGTAAGCTAATATAATGCTATATTGTGTTTTCGCTGTAAAACACTTAAAAGATCTGACATATTGGCTGGATTCACAAGATGTTGGGCTTTCATTTGCTGTACGCTGTGTATTTTTCAGAAATGATTTATGATGAGTAATTAGGTATTTGACGTTGGTCTCTGTAATTATTCTGGCTGCATCGACGCTATTTCAGATTGCAGCTGCAATGTAGAACTGTGATTTATACCTGAAATATGCACATTTTTCTAACAAAACATATGCTATACAATAAATATGTTATCAGACTGTCATCTGATGAAGTTATTTCTTGGTTAGTGACTATTTATATCTTTATTTGGTCGAAATTGTGATAGCTACCTATGCAGGAAAAAAATGGTGGGAAAAAAAAGTTGTGTCTTTTGCTATCGTGGTTAGCTAATAGATTTACATATTGTGTCTTCCCTGTAAAACATTTTAAAAATCAGAAATGATGGCTGGATTCACAAGATCTGTATCTTTCATCTGGTGTCTTGGACTTGTGATTTAATGATATTTAGATGCTAGTATTTACTTGTGGCGCTATGCTAGGCTATGCTAGTCAGCTTTTTTACTGATGGGGGTGCTCCCGGATCCGGGATGAGTACCAAGTAAAAGTTAATCAGCTTTTTAATATGCCACACCCGTCAGTTGGATGGATTTTCTTTGCAAAGGAGAAATACTCACTAAACAGGGATGTAAACAAATTTGTGCACAACATTTGAGAGAAATAAGCTTTTTGTGCTTACGGAAAATTTATGGGATCTTTTATTTCAGCTCATGAAACATGGGACCAACACTGTACATGTTGCTTTTATTCAGTATACGTCAACCCTATTGGCTGATATAGCCCAATAATACAAATGGGCCACGTGAGAATCTCGGATATATTAACCTATTTCTTAGTTATGATTTTCATACGCACATTTTCGTGGAACAGTTTACTTTCAATAACGGTTTAGTTTCTCAAAATCATTGTTGTGATTAATCATAAAAATCTGAATTAATATGATAAAAATCTGAAAGTAAAAATTAAACTAATGTGAGAGCACCAACCTCTTGATACACCGTGATCCATCGGCAGCTAAAGAAATGTGCGCATGGAACTCAGAGATAAGCCTACTGCTGCATTGGCCTGTAGGCTATAAATTCCATTGTCAACTAAGTAAAATACATAAACCTAACGCTGACAAATAAAAAAAAACTCTAAAACTTCAGGTTCTTTCATTCGCATTCATCTCTCTACTCCGCCTGTCTGCCGCCCTTTCTATCCATCTGTCTTGACCATCACTACTGAAGTGCAACATTGTATCAAATTAATCCAGCCCTCTAGCGAAGTTGCAACATTGTATCAAATGGATCCAGCCCGAATGCCATTGCTATGGAACTTGCAACATTGTATTAACTAGCCTATTCCGGGGGCTCAGTTTCTGTGCCAGTGAGCTTGGGACAGACAGTTATTTTTGCACAAGGGAAACATTTTTCAGGTATTTTATGACCTTTCCACTGGACATATGGGATCACAAGATCATGATATTTTGCTCTCACACTGAGGCTTGGTGATTATCGAAGCCGGGAGAGTATTGGAAAGACTTTTCAGATACTGCGAGGACCTATTCGCAATGGATGTTGAAAAACAAACTTTGTTGACTTAGTTTATTAAGTCATGGTGAGTTAACTCACCATGTCCACCATGGCTTAAGACAAATCAGACATTCCCAAATGAGCACTTTCCTACATTTGCGCGGAGCAGGCCAAGTACTTCTATGCGTGCTCAGGCGTGCGTGCTCCCTAAACATTATCAGAAAAACCACGCTCATTGCTCACATTCATTTTAGTCATTTAGCAGACACTTATTTGGAGTGACTTACAGAAGCAATTAGGGTTAAGGACCTTGGTCAAGGGCACATCGATAGATTCTTCACCTAGTTGGCTCGGGATTCGAACCATTGCCCTTTCAGTTACTGGCCCAACACTCTTAACCGCTAGGCTACCTGCCGCCCCACACAGAGCAGTACAATTTTTATTTTTACAAAACTCAAAATTATGGTTATGAAATAAACCAAAACTTGTGTTTCTTGCAAATGTTTCCGCTACAAGCTTGACACAGCTGTATTTGGGGAGTTTCTCCCATTCTTCTCTGCAGAGCCTCTCAAGCTCTGTCCTGTTGGAAGGTGAACCTTTGCCCCAGTTTGAGGTCCTGAGCACTGTGGAGCAGGTTTTCATCAAGGATCTCTCTGTACTTTGCTCCATTAATCTTTCCCTCAATCCTGGCTGGTCTCCCAGTCCCTGAAATAAATTCCCACAACATGATGCTGCTGCCACCACCACCACCATGCTCCAACGTAGGGATGGTGCCAGGTTTCCTCCAGACGTGACGCTTGGCATTCAGCATTGAAGGTCCCCAAAGAGTTCAATCTTGGTTTCATCAGACTAGAGAATCTTGTTTCTCATGGTCTGAGTCCTTTAGGTGCCTTTTGGCAAACTCATAGCGGGCTGTCATGTGCCTTTTACTGAGGGGCTTCCGTCTAGCCACTCTACAATAAAGGCCTGATTGGCAGAGTGCTGCAGAGATGGTTGTCCTTCTGGAAGGTTCTCCCATCTCCACAGAGAAAGTCTGAAGCTCTGTCTGAGAGACCATCGGGTTCTTGGTCACCTCCCTTACAAAGGCACTTCTCCCCCGATTGCTCAGTTTGGCCGGGTGGCCAGCTCTAGGAAGAGTCTTGGTGGTTCCAAACTTCTTCCATTGAAGAATGATGGTGGTCACTGTGTTCTTGGGGACCTTCAATGCTGCAGAAATGTGTGGTTACCCTTCCCCAGATCTGTGCCTCGACACAATCATGTCACGGAGCTCTACGGACAATTCCTTGACCTCATGGCTTGGTTTTTGTCCTGACATGCCCTGTCAACTGTGTGACCTTATATAGACAGGTGTGCGCCTTTCCAAATCATGACCAATCAATTGAATTTACCACAGGTGGACTCCAAGGATGGTTAGTGGAAACAGGATGCACCTGAGCTCAATTTCGAGTCTCATAGCAAAGGGTCTGAATACTTATGTAAATAAGGTCTGTTTTTATTTTATAAATTTGCAAATATTTCTAAAAACCTATTTTTGCTTTGAATTATGGGGTATTGTGTGTAGATTGATGAGGAAAATGTTTAAACCATTTTACAATAAGGCTGTAACGTAAAAATGTTTTGAAAAAGGGAAAGGATCTGAATACTTTCCTAATGCACTGTAGGCAATGAATATATAACACAACTTTGGATTTCACCCCGCTTATCGCAAATCAACTGGTTCTGAACACTTGGAAGTTTTTACAGAGTGATATTGTCTGCTCCTCTCGCTTTGGTCACACAGAGCACCTCTCAAAAGGGATTGCTGTCTATAACATTTTTAAACTTTAACCTGTATATCTAAAAATGACCATATACACTGATTGTTTGAAGCAAAACTACCAAAACTATTGCTGATGGAGAACCTGAACAATCAAATAAAATGTATTGTAAGCCCTGTTAAGCAGGTATAACCAGATGAGAGTTGTCTCTCCGGTAGCTACTTTAATACCGGCAAAACACAATTTCAACAGCACATCGATAACAATAACCTAGCAAATTACATAGGTTGTCACAACTAATAAAGCCTAATATCACATAAGCCATTTGGGCATTTATTGCCTGGGGTTGTGGGGCATGCAAAATGACTTGTAGATCAATGACTGTCAACACAGTTACATGCAGTTTGACACATCAGTTGTCACAAAAGATGAGGTATTTTCAGAAGGTAGAAAGAATGTAATAGGAGCCAAAGAAAAATACGAACCGGCGATTTGTAACATTTGAATCCATTTTCTGACCAATGCATGCTACATTTGGAACAGTTTGGGGGTCCACGGACCCATGCACTTGTATCTTAAACATTTAAAATCGGGGACTAAAGCGCATCGGTCAATTGTTACATCCTTAATTAATATATTTTGTTTTATTATTCAAATATAAATTACCAAAGTTTCCTTAATTACCAAAATGTCCAAACAATGTGCTAACTTTGGTAAATTACCGGGAGTTTTGCAACCCTATATATATCTGTTTGAGACCCAGAAGCTTTCAACTCCTGTTCTCACACAACACTTGTGATTTCAACACTTGTGACTTCATGCGATGTCAGTGGGTGTCAGTGCAGTACATGCCTCCTGTAGGTGCTCAGCACTGCCCCACGATGCAGAGCGTTTGTGCCCTTCGCTGCCTTTCCTGTTCGAAGCCTCGTCTGACCACGAGTCAGGCGTCTGGAGGAGGAAGAGCACAGTGTCATGATTATCATCTTCCTAAGTCACACGTTATTCCATGTCATGAGGGGTTCAGCACATGGAATCAAAAACACTTTATCCATGCCTAATGCAAGTTAAAAACGCATAACTGCATTGGTGTTTTTTTAAATGTTTAGGGCATTGAATAATGTCTAGAAACGTGCAACATTGATCTTTTGACTAGGACAAAGGGGGGGACATGTAAGACACATTGTGTCATGTCCATCATCTATTACCAGATGTGCTTTATGCTTAAGTGACATTACACCATGCATAATGTGTTGAAAACACAAATCTTTGCACAGAGAGAGAGCAGAGCATAAGGGCTTGAGGTAAGAGACTCACACCGTACCCCTAACACACACCTATTCTGCTTGCTGCCTCTCAAGCCTCAGAGAGATGGAGAAAGAGGGAGAGGATGTGGGCTAGTGGCGAGTCCCTGCAGAGCGCAAGCACACAGATAGGATGGGTGCAGCCTGCTGCGCGACAAAAAAAGGCCCTGTCAGCTGACTCCAGACATGTTCACACGACTGTGGTTCTCACTCCTTCAGAGAGCAGAACCCCCACTTAACACTAATTTTTCTGTCTCTCAGTACTTGCCTTTTCGCTCACTCTCAATCCTCTGCTACAAGCCCAGCCCTAAATGCAACCTCTCCAAAGCCTAGACAAATACTTTTACAGGTAATTTACGGTCACTTGTGCTGGCTATTATTAACCTCAAAACATGACTCGAATGATGTAGGCATAGCCTATTGTAGATAATTTTGTCTGTTTTTATTCTACATACATATAACTTAATTTTCCTAACAAAGCCTAACTAGCAGAACATCTATAACTACCATCCCTGGGCTTAAATCAAAAACTTTGTGACTTTCCCCATTCAGATACATAAAATGGAGGAAATATAACAAACGGATATTGTCAGAGGATTCAATGGGAGGTAGTCACCTGGGTTGATTGGTTCTTCCTGCAGAGGCCTGCCTGGCCCTCGGGCTCTTTGGGCCAGTGGCCCTGCAGGTAGGGGCCCACAATGGCATCCAGAGAGAGTGTCCGCCGCATCCCAGGGGTCACCTGTCGCGCTTTGGTCTTCTTCTCTGATAACAATGAAAGGAGGGGAATTTTAACATGCATAGTTGGGAAAACGTGTATAATGTCAAGTCTACATCAATCATGTCTTTCATTTTGCAGCTGCTGAAATAAGATTTTACCTAGGCTAACATGCACTGTTGGCGGTGTCCGATAATACTATAACATTACAGCAACTGCCCAGTGTGTCCAGATTTTTAAATATGACCTATAATTATACTGAACCAAAATATAAAAATGCAACATGCAACAATTTCAGAGATTTTACTGAGTAACAGTTCATATAAGGAAATTAGTCAATTGAAATAAATGAATTGGGCCCAAATCTATGGATTTCACGACTAGGCAGGTGTGTAGCCATTGGTGGGCCTTGGAGGGTATAGGCCCACCCACTTAGCAGCCAGTGCCAAACCACTGGGGAGCTGGGCCCAGCCAATCAGAATGTGTTTTTCCCCACAAAAGGGCATTATAACTGACAGAAACACTCCTCAATGCCAATTGCAAGAACAGTTTGGCGGGAGCTTCATGAAATGGGTTTCCATTGCCGAGCAGACGCACACAAGCCTAAGATCACCATGCGCAATGCCAAACGTCACCTAGAGTGGTGTAAAGCTCGCCGCCATTGGACTCTGGAGCAGTGGAAACACGTTCTCTGGAGTGAAATCACACTTCACCATCTGGCAGGCCGATGGACAAATCTGGGTTTGGCGGATGCCAGAAAAATGCTACCTGCCCCAATGCATAGTGCAAAGTGTAAAGTTTGGTGGAGGAGGAACAATGGTCTGAGGCTGTTTTTCAGGCTAGGCCCCTTCGTTCCAGAGAAGGGAAATTCTAATGCTAGAGCACACGACGACATTCTAGACGATTCAGTGCTTCCAACTTTGTGGCAACAGTTTGGGGAAGGCCCTTCCCTGTTTCAGCATGACAATGCCCCATTGCACAAAGCGAGGTCCATAAAGAAATGGTTTGTCGAGATCGGTGTGGAAGAACTTGACTGGCATGCACAGAGCTCTGACCTCAACCCCATCGAACACCTTTGGGATGAATTGGAATGCCGACTGCGAGCCAGGCCTAATCGCCCAACTTCACTAATGCTCGTGGCTGAATGGAAGCAAGTCCCCGCAGCAATGTTCCAACATCTAGTATTACTAATTCATTATAAATTATTAATGCCCATGATTTTGGAATAAGATGTTCGACAAACAGGTGTCCACATACTTTTAGTCATGTAGCGTGAGTGAAACAGTTTTCCTTCCAAAACATTGTCATTATTAGGGATGTTTAAAAGCTGCTTTTCTGTGTTGGAATGGATGGGCATACCCCAACAACAGAATGATGTGGGTGTATACTGGTCATTAAAAATATTCATGCATGACCGCTGATTGGCCAGCTCATCCTCCTCAGGGAGATCATCATGTTCTATGGCGAAATAGCAAGCAATTTCGAAACTGTCTATTTGAGATACGACTTTAAGGTGTTTTTTTTTTCTTTCTTTTTTTCTGTAATTTATCTTTCAGGAGCATGCCGTCTATTTAAATCAGGCAATGCCCACATTATTCGGACAAATTTTAGAATGTAAAAATAATGTGAATGTCAATGCATAATGCCATTGGGTAGGCCTATAAAGAATATATATATATTTAATATTTATTTAACTAGGCATGTCAGTTAAGAACAAATTCTTATTTACAATGACGGCCTACCCCGACCAAACCCTACGGGACTTCCAATCACGGCCAGTTGTGATACAGCCTGGAATCAAACCAGGGTCTGTAGTGACACTTCTAGAGATGCAGTGCCTTAGACCTCTGCGCCACTCGGGAGCCCATATATATATTCTTAAAAGCGGTAATGCATACCATTTTGCATACATTTTCAGTGGATTTTTTCCCCTATAGGCTAAAACAATTAGATATAAAATGTACAATTAAAATTAAGTGCTTGAAAAAGTATTTGAAATTCCTTGAATTTGACTATTTCTGAGCTCTGTATAAATAAAATCACCTGCTATTGAAATGATGCACACATCATTCACTTTCTAGTCAGATTTGACCGGGACAGTAATTAAATATTTTGGGGCCAGTATCTTTCAATTGCATGTGCAGTGAGCATAGGACCTATATGTCCACTACTTTGCGTAGCCATTAATGATGCTATTGATAGCCTAACCGTTTTCGGGTAGGCGCTATAGTGCGCTACAGAAACACTGCTTGTCAAACAACTGTCTGGCTGGTGTGCACCTGAATTAAACGGTAACACACACAACAAAAAATAAGACATTTCTCAGATTTTCCCCAGACCTCATAAATGGTCACCCGATGTGGTTTGACGCACTGTGGTTGACATTGAAAAACAACTAAATTGTTTTTGAAATTCTGCTCTCTAGAGGATTTCGACATCTGCAATGAATACATTTTGCACTTTATTTGAGCAGTCTCTTTTCTTTGCTGTTACAGTAAATCTATCCAAATCAATGTAGCTCACAGATCACTGCACCTGTACATAGCCCATCTGTAAACAGCCCATCTATCTACCTACCTCATCCCCATACTGTATTTATTTATCTTGCTCGTTTGCACCCCAGTATCGCTACTTGCACATTCATCTCCTGCACATCTACCATTCCAGTGTTTAATTGCTATATTGTAATTACTTCGCCACCATGGCCTATTTACTGCCTTAACTCCCTATCTTACCTCATTTGCACTCACTGTATATAGACTTTTTGTTTTCTTTTGTTATACTGTATTATTGACTATGTTCTGTTTATTCCATGTGTAACTCTGTGTTGTTGTATGTGTCGAATTGCTATGCTTTATCTTGGCCAGGTCGCAGTTGCAAATGAGAACTTGTTTTCAACTAGCCTACCTGGTTAAATAAATAAAGGTGAAATAAAAAAATGTATAAATAAAAATGTAAGAACAAGGGCATGGTAATTTAAAAGATGAATAGTCATTATTAGCCTGGTTCTGTACGGAATGCAGGCACATTATAGGACTCAAACTAGATCAATTATCTTTTTTTTTGTTAAAACAAGTGTGTGGACCAAATCATGTGCTGGTGTCACCAGTGGAAAAAGTGTAGAACCCCATTACACCTCTTTTAGTTGTATTTGGTGATGGCGAGACTGATACTTCATGAAGCCCAGAAAGGTGTTCAACCTGTTTTAACTAGTAACTGTTGTCGGAAGGTTCCAACAGTACAGCTGTATTACTACCACTGCTATATGACAGTTTCAAATGAAGTCATACAATCTAAGTTATGTAGCCTAGAGTAATATTACAGTAATTGCTGTATATTACAGCCATTTTGTCTGTTTTTGTTCAAGTGACCTTATTCAGCATTGGATGGTTGAAGGGGTGTAACATTGTTTCAACCATTTCCTTTGTCAGGCAATTATTACATTGTTCTGTTGTACATTTTACTGGTTGTTATCAAATGAAAGCATAACTTTTGAAAGCAGTTACCATAAATTAACAATTAACAGTATAATTGCAAGACCTTATTTTCTCACCCACGCTCATTTCTACCACTGTTTGTTTGGGTTTATGTTGAATGAGATACTCAATGAAAATCAAAACATGTAGTTAACCTTAGCTAGCTATATCTGTACTGTCTGTGTTTACCATACCTGACTTGCCATTTTTCAAGCTGGTCTGTGCTTTGCTGTGCAGCTGGAATGGAACTGTTGCTCTCAAGGGCTGTGGACCAGAAGAGTCTCCCCGGGTCTGGCTGACTCCGCTTCGGCAAGACATCTTCCCAAGACGGCTGCAACTCAAGGTTTAGTTAGCTCGTTGAATTTCTGGTAAATGCTAGAATACCCAACTTTTAGAACTTGACTCGGGAGGTCTCACTCAAGCTAAAACAGCGGCTACCTGTTCCCTCTGAGATCTTAGCTACTTCACGTTGATAACTATTCAAGTCAGTACATGTTTTTAATGGGTAGCTAGCTAAATAGTGTTCAAACTGGGCTATGCCTAAGAAATAGTTAAA
Source organism: Salvelinus alpinus (assembly GCF_045679555.1). Lineage (NCBI taxonomy): Eukaryota > Metazoa > Chordata > Actinopteri > Salmoniformes > Salmonidae > Salvelinus > Salvelinus alpinus. The sequence continues at coordinate 30,144,917 of NC_092088.1, forward strand.
TGGATCTTCTTTGCTCTCTCGCTCGTGCGAGTTAGCTAGCTAGCCAGCCAGCAGAGTTCCTTTGTGACGATATTGAGCAATTTCAGCACTTTTGTCAAAGAAGGAAGCAGTCCAACCTCAGTAAGTTAATAAACTACATATCATTAGTCTTCTTAGTAAACGATATATCATCATAATTATTCGCAGTGGAACTTATTTTTATCACCAACTAAGTTGAGGTGGTCACGGTGGAGTTTCTTGCGTTGTTGATTCACGCCAACTCAAACAACTTTCACGCTCGTGTAGATGTAATTATGCGGGGTGGGTCCAGTTTTGAATCTGAGATTTGGTTGGTTAGTGAAATGTATTACCATAAGTCCATTGAGCAACTCACTACCAATCTATCACTGTGACAGAAAAAACATGTCACTGCCCAATTAATTTATCATATTGATTTCAACGTTCTCTTGTTTTTGTTTCAATACTGGTATAATCAAACTGGACACTGATTCAAAATCTTATCACATAGCCTAGGCTATTCAAGCATATAAAATGTTGCATTTCAATATTGTTGTTTAAAATTACTTTTAACCTGAAATCCTGAAATAATATTTGTTGTCCACAATGGGCAGTCTTCATATGACATTCATCTATATATCCATTATTAATTAATTAATTCAATGCATAAGCATATCTTCATTCATTCTAATAACGGGCTCACTCTTATGTAATCAGTGTGTTCGTGTGTTTGTGTGTGTGTCTGAGGGTGGACAACGAGGTGTATCTCCGCAGAGGGGCGATTGTGGAACATGGGTGGTGTGTGTCAGTGTGCGTTGTGATAGATAACTGTCCCTGAGCTGTGAGAGAGGGAGTGCCATTGCTGTGACCGGAGAGGGGATAGAGATAACACTCAAACCAGAAGTAGTAGCCTTTAACCACAAATTCTAGATCAGCTTTAACCAACCTATATGAAAAGGTTACCCACTGGTAGGTACAAAGCAAAACTGACCCTAGATCAGAAATTCAAGTGAAACTTCAACCTACACCAGAGATAACAGACCATTGCATCGGCCTCCCTGAAATGGGAGGGAGTGAATGAGCAGCATTATCACAAAGGGTCACTCTCACCACCTCATGTCCACGCACACAGTGTACATACTGTATGTCTTGTGTTGCTGCCCTCAAGTCAAAAAGTGTCATGACAGAAAATCACTTACCCTTCGCAAACCTTCCATGACCTATAGCATAGCCCACATGGGGTCATACCATAGATGTGTGTGCGAGTGCGTGTGTGTGTATAAATCATTGGGTTATACCTAGGGAACTAATAGGAAAGTATGTCAACCAGGAATGTGTCCTCACTCCTCAACATCATCTATTACCATCTTCCATGAGAGACCTACAGCAGTTGTTTGCTGTAGTCAAACAGACATAGAGGTCTGTTTGACTGTGCTAATTAATGAATGACTCTATCCTCTGACCCCAGTCTTTGTTCGGCTGGTTCCTTTTTTAAAGGGGAGGGGTGTTGGTTTACTAAAAGTTAGAATACAAAAGGAGGAAGACTACAAAAGGGGAAGATCTGGTAGGTTTGGTGAAGTACAAAACAGTATTGGTTCTCTTAGATCTTAAGGGTTTAATTTTGAATTTAATGGCGAATGGCGGAAACATAACAGAGCATTGTCGCATCATCGCATTTTGTACTTCCATTCAGGTCAAATAAGAAAATGCACTGAAAACAATGCAAGATAACTTTTAAATCAGGCTCGTAGAAACTGGCACGTCTTTCAGAACTAGAACCCATTGTTACGCTCTGACCTTAGATATCTATGTTTTCTTTATATTTTGGTTAGGTCAGGGTGTGACGAGGGTGGGTATGCTAGTTTTTGTATTGTCTAGGGTTTTTGTAGGTCTAGGGGTTTTGTAGGTCTAGGTAATTTGTATGTCTATGGTGGCCTGATATGGTTCCCAATCAGAGGCAGCTGTTTATTGTTGTCTCTGATTGGGGACCATATTTAGGTAGCCATTTCCCTTTTGTGTTCGTGGGTTCTTGCTCTATGTTTAGTTGCCTGTCTGCACTATTCATATTAGCTTCACGGTTTGTTGTTTGTTCAGTGTTGATTCTTTTAATAAATATAGAATGTACGCATACCACACTGCACCTTGGTCCGATCTTTATGACGAACGTGACACCCATATATGAACCTACATGACACAAAGACACATATCATTCAACAAGAAGAATAGATACGGGTCGTGCACTACAGTAGAGATAACATTATATTGTGACATAGCAAATGCAGTAAGTCAACATATATTACCTTCAAAAGGTACTCATACCCCTTGACTTATTCCACATTTTGCTGTGTTACAGCCTGAATTCAAAATGTATTAAATATGTTTTTCTCACCCAACTACACACAACCCATAATGACATAGTGAAAACATGTTTTACATTTTCTCCTAATGTATAAAAAAAAAACCCAGAAATAACACATTTATATAAATAAGTATTCACACCCGAGTCAATACATGTTAAAATCACCTTTGGCAGCAATTACAGCTGTGAGTCTTTCTGGGTAAGTCTCTAACATGCTGACCACACCGGGAGCGTTGCACAATAAATGTACATATACATGTTATTCAATCGTTGCACTGAGGCACACACTCCAGTCTAGTTGGTTGCTAACCACCATATAAAGTCCAAAGAAGAAGCCTGAAAGAGGAGAGATTACTAGAAACAAACTCGGTTCACCATTTTATCTGTGGATTAATTGTCAGCATAGAGGACCTTGTACATTTCAGGGAAAATAACAACCTAATGTTTATATCCCAGGACAAATTAGCTAGCAACAGCAAGCTAGCTAGATAAATTACTCTAAATGTATAATGCTTTTTTTTACCTGTCCCCAAATGAATATAGTTGGTTCAGACGTTGATACTTCAACCTGAGTGTCCTGATTGTGTGGGGGGACAAAATCAACATGTGTGCAATGTCACCTGTGCCGTCTGGTCAGCATGTAAGAGCTATGCACACCTGGATTGTACAATATTTTAACATTATTATTTTTTAAATTCTGCAAGCTCTGTCAACTTGTTTGTTGATCATTGCTAGAAAGCCATTTTCAAGTCTTGACAGATTTTCAAGCCTATTTAAGTCAAAACTGTAACTAGGCCACTCAGGAACATTCAATGTTATCTTGTTCAGAAACCCCAGTGCATATTTGGCCTTGTGTTTTAGGTTATTGTCCTGCTCAAAGGTGAATTTGTCTCCAAGTGTCTGTTGGAAAGCAGACTGCACCAGGTTATCCTGTAGGATTTGCCTGTGCTTAACTCTATTCTGTTTATTTTTATCCCAAAAAAACTCCTTAGTCCTTGCCAATGACAAGCATAACCATAGCATAATGCAGCCACCATCATGCTTGAAAATATGAAGAGTGGTACTCGGTGATGTGTTGTATTTGCCCCAAACATAACACTTTGTATTCAGGACATGAAGATAATTTCCTTTCCAAATGTTTTTGCAGTTTTACTTTAGTGCATTATTGCAAACAGGATGCATGTTTTGGAATATTTGTATTCTGTACAGTCTTCCTATGTCTTTTCACTCTGTAATTGAGGTTAGCATTGTGGAGTAACTACAATGTTATTTATCCATCCTCAGTTTTCTCCTATCACAGCCATTAAACTCTGTAACTGTTTTAAAGTTACCATTGGCCTCATGGTGAAATCCCTGAGGGGTTTCCTTCCTCTCCAGCAACTGAGTTAGGAAGGACACCTGCATCTTTGTAGTGACTGTGTGTATTGGTACACCATCAAAAGTGAAATTATTAACTTCACCATGCTCAAAGGGATATTTAATGTCAGCTTTTTTTTCTTTTTTTTCCCATCTACCAATAGGTACCTTTATTTGGGAGGCATTGGAAAACCTCCCTGGTCTTTGGTTGAATCTGTGTTTGAAATTCACTGCTCGACTGAGGGACTTTACAGATAATTGATAAATGTGGGGTACAAAGATGAGGTAGCCATTCAAAAATCATGTTAGACTATTATTTCACACAGAGTGAATCCATGCAACTTACTATGTGACTTGTTAATTAACTTCTTGTGGCTGCAGGGGTAGTATTGAGTAGCTTGGATGAAAGGTGCACAGAGGTGCCCAGAGTAAACGGCCTGCTCCTCAGTCATAGTTGCTAATATATGCATATTATTATTAGAATTGGATAGAAAACACTCTGAAGTTTCTAAAACTGTTAGAATTATGTCTGTGAGTATAACAGAACTCATATGGCAGGCAAAAACCTGAGACAAAATCCAACAGGAAGTGGAAATTATTAGGCTGGTCGATTTTCAACCAAGATCCCATTGAAATTACAGCGAGATATGAATGAGTTTTCACTTCCTACAGCTGCCACTAGATGTCAACAGTCTGTAGAACTTTGTCTGATGCCTCTACTGTGAAGGGGGCCGAATGAGAGAGGAATTAGTTAAGTCTGCCATGACCTGACCATGCTTTCACCATGCGCGTTCACATAAGAGGGGGCTCTGTTCCATCGCTCATCTGAAGTCAATGTAATTCTCCGGTTGGAACATTATTCAAGATTTATGTTAATAACATTCTAAAGATTGATTCAGTACATCGTTTGACATGTTTCTACTGACTGTTACTGAACTTTTTGACATCTCGTCAGCTTTTAGGGAGCGCGCTTCGTGACTTTGGAATTATTTACCAAACGCGCTAACAAAAGTAGCTAATTGGACATAAATGACGGACATTATCGAACAAATCAAGCATTTATTGTGGACTTGAGATTCCTGGGAGTGCATTCTGATGAAGATCATCAAAGGTAAGGAAACATTTATCATGTAATTTCTGGTTTCTGTTGACTCCAACATGGCGGCTAATTTGACTATTGTTCTGAGCGCCGTCTCAGATTATTGCATGGTTTGCTTTTTCCGTAAAGTTTTTGGGAAATCTGACACAGCGGTTGCATTAAGGAGAGGTATATCTATAATTCCATGTGTATAACTTGTATTATCATCTACATTTATGATGAGTATTTCTGTTGAAACGATGTGGCTATGCAAAATCACTGGATGTTTTTGGAACTAGTGAATGTAACGCGCCAATGTAAACTCAGATTTTTTTATATAAATATGAACTTTATCAAACAAAACATACATGTATTGTGTAACATGAAGTCCTATGAGTGTAATCTGATGAAGATAATCAAAGGTTAGTGATTCATTTTATCTCTATTTGTGCTTTTTGTGACTCCTATCTTTGGCTGGAAAAATGGCTGTGCTTATTGTGGTTTGGTGTGACCTAACATAATCGTTTGTGGTGCTTTCGCTGAAAAGCATATTTGAAATCGGACACTTTGGTGGGATTAACAACAAGATTACCTTTAAAATGGTATAATACACATGTATGTCTGAGGAATTTTAATTATGAGATTTCTGTTTTTTTAATTTGGCGCCCTGCACTCACTGGCTGTTGTCATATCGATCCCGTTACCGGGATTGCAGCTCTAAGAAGTTTTTAAGCAAATTGTGGAAAAAGTCAAGAGGTGTGAATACTTTCTGAAGGCACTGTACCATAATTATCCCTACTTTAGCAACAACACAAGCAATGTAATGTTTAACAAAAAAGGTTGTTTTATTGCTGTTTTAAATTACATATATCCAAACTCCCAACACCTGGGATGAGATAGCGATCTACATGAAGTTAAATAAAACGAGTAAGTATAATAGGAATTCATCATAATACAAAATAAATAGCATACACCCCCCCAAAAAATTGCAACATCCAATACTCATACAAGTAAGTCCTATACTCACACAAAAACGCACTCACAGACAGACAGACAATTCAATCAAAACAATTCAATCCAGGTCAGAAGGATAAGTGAAAGGCAACATCCGTCCTGCGCAGCAACACAGCCTTGAATTGATATGCAGTTATGTCTCTTGTTGTTTCCCACACTTAAATTCCATGCATTCGTGCAGTACAAGAGCAATTTCATTTTCGCCATATCCTGAAAACCTGGATAACAGAATTGACTGAGTCGGGCCCAAAGCTTCATAGATACTTACTTGGTAATTTGAAGCACTGCTAATTTATTCTTCACAATCAGAGTGGCCACTACTGTATGTTTAGAAATGATATGATACAAATCCTTTTGCATCCCTCAATGTTAGCTTGTGCTAACAGACTTGTAATAATGCCACGTCAGGTGTAATATGGCAACAACAAAAAAGGGTTAAGCTTCTGAATGGTGTCAAGGTGGTCCTGACAGTTCAAAGTTCTGCACTGCAAGAGTTCACAGTAGGCAGAAAGTAGATACTAGTACTGATACTACTACCGACAGACTTGTAAGACTGAAGACAGAGACAGACGAACACAGACAGATAGTTGTAATTCTACAGTACAAGCCTCTAGGGAGGTTAAATGTTTTGGTCAACGGGAGAGATACATGTTTGTAGTTGCTGTAAATTGTAAATTACGACCTGTAATTGTATAATGGCTATGTTTTCAAGTAAGCAACCATATTTCCCATCTATAGCAGGTGGTCCTCAGTTCAGCCGAGTAAAGACATTGAAAGACAGTGGAATTGAAGGGTTTGGGCAGTACTGCAGCTCTTCCGGTTGGTTTTATTTTTTGACACGATTGGAGATGCATGTGATAGACAGGCTTTTCAGTCAGAGATGAGACGGTCTTATAGAATGACAGTGTTTTGAAATGAGAGAGCGTTGGATTTGAGGAATGAGGGTGGAATAAAGGGAATTTAAAGGTTTATTGAGGGGGAACATCGTCCTCCTTTTGACAGCAGAAGAAAAAAAGGAAAATGAGTGTTTATTTTTTGACAAGTCCAGGGAGTCCCTCCCTGTTTCAGTTTGTCTTCACCCATTTGGTGCTTAATGAACACGACCCAGGTTTCTCATGTTGGGTTGAGCTGTGTCCCCCAGTGTTTGTGAATGGCAGTCGTTCTTTGGTGCCCTCTAGCTGGGAGAGAGGGCAGGGCTGTTGTCTGTGCTGATGTGGACCAGGCACTCGCTGGACTTAAGGCTTGCCAGGGACTTGCAGCTGGGCAGGGAGTTTAGAGAACCACACAGGACCATCATGGAAGGGGTGTAGTCTTTATCTAGGGGAAGGACATATGTTGTCAAAACCAACATGAGATGTGTGTTAGCTGTAGGCGTGTTCGTGTTTTTATTTTTATGAGAGCACAGGAGTGCGTGCACATGTGCATAATTTCTGCACGCTTGCGTGTGTGGCGATCTTATTCATGCATGTGTCCATGGGTCCATAGAGGCGTTGCTGTCTGTGTGTGGTGTATCGTCATGTATCCTTATTTGTGAACAATACGGGTAGTGTGTATGAGTGTGTGACTACAGCACCTGCTGTGCACCACGCCTCTCCATTCTGCTGCCCTGCGGTATTCTGGGAGTCGGCGTCCAGGCTGACCACTGACAGCAGCTCTGTGCTGGGGAAGCTCCTCCTACAGGCATATGGGGACATAGTAAATATACTCTCGTTCTTCTTTTCACACTCCCTCTCGCTCTCTCGCTCTCTCAGCGCTGACACGATCCCCGATTCTACATGACAAACAATCATATCTACCTCATATCGTTAATTTCAATCTGAAAGTTCTGTCGTGTTTCAAGGCCAAGCAGACAAATATTTAAAAAACAAACATAATTGGCTGCACCTTTTCCTCCTTATTTCAATTGACTGATGAACAAAATAACCTCTTTATGAATGTAGGAACTAATTAAACCAAACTGTTGCTACATAGATGCATTACAAAGACAAGCATTTTGCCGGGAGGATGTAGTCACACCTGCGAAAGAGCTTGCCATCGTCATGATTGTTGTAGGGCTGTTGCCATTGGTTGACGAGAGGGATTGACAGGTTTTTGGCCAAAATGTTGGAGTCACACGGAATCAGGCTCGTCCTGCAAAACACAAGAATCCCAGTATAATCAAAGCATATCCAAATTGTGTCAATATGGTAGGCTTTTACAGTGATATCCCTGTACTTCACTGTGAATATGTGTACGCCACACCAAGCAAAAAATTCTAGGGAGAGAGAACATTTTTGTAAAGTTACCCGTAATGTTACCCTAATGCTTGAGTGTCCAGTTTTCTGTTAATTAGGGGAACATTCTATCTATGTTACAATGTTCTTAGAATATACAAGATATAAGATATTACTGTTCCAAGCACATTTCATGAGAACGTTGCAAGAACATTCCTGCGTCCAGTTTTCTGAGGGTTAGGAGAATATTCCATCACCGTCCCACCAAACATACACAGAACATGGTTGCCATGTTCTCACAATATAAGATATTAATGTTCTAGACACATTTCATGAGAATTTTGCAAGAACATTCCTGTGTCCAGTTTTCTGAGGGTTAGGAGAAAATTCCATTGATGTCACATCAAACATACGCAGAACATCGTTGCCATGTTCTCAGAACGTAAGATATTAAAGTTTGAGACATGTTTCATGGGACAGTTGCAAGAACATTTCTTGTGTATCATTCAGGATGTCACCTGATGGTCCCACGTTTTCCCCCAAAAAGAATAATTACATATCATGCCTGGTTACTACGGCCAAGCACATCAAGTGCCTGGATTAGGCGCAGGTCCTAATCCAGGCACTTGTCATCTCCCGTCTGGATTACTGCAACTCGCTGTTGGCTGGGCTCCCTGCCTGTGCGATTAAACCCCTACAACTCATCCAGAACGCCGCAGCCCGTCTGGTGTTCAACCTTCCCAAGTTCTCTCACGTCACCCCGCTCCTCCGCTCTCTCCACTGGCTTCCAGTTGAAGCTCGCATCCGCTACAAGACCATGGTGCTTGCCTACGGAGCTGTGAGGGGAACGGCACCTCCGTACCTTCAGGCTCTGATCAGGCCCTACACCCAAACAAGGGCACTGCGTTCATCCACCTCTGGCCTGCTCGCCTCCCTACCTCTGAGGAAGTACAGCTCCCGCTCAGCCCAGTCAAAACTGTTCGCTGCTCTGGCACCCCAATGGTGGAACAAACTCCCCCACGACGCCAGGTCAGCGGAATCAATCACCACCTTCCGGAGACACCTGAAACCCCACCTCTTTAAGGAATACCTAGGATAGGATAAAGTAATCCTTCTAACCCCCACCCCCTTAGAGTTAGATGCACTATTGTAAAGTGGTTGTTCCACTGGACATCATAAGGTGAATGCACCAACTTGTAAGTCGCTCTGGATAAGAGCGTCTGCTAAATGACTTAAATGTAAATGTAAAAATTGGTGATTCACGGCTCTTTTTGTTTGTTGGCAAGGGATACTCACACACATGGATTTTAACATAGTGTTTTTTATCTTACATACTTGACACGCATGATTACATTGTGCATGTTCATTTAGAGTGCATTTGGAACATTTTCAGACTGTCACGCCCTGGCCTTAGTTATCTTTGTTTTCTGTAATATTTTGGTTAGGTCAGGGTGTGACAGGGGGGATGTTTGTGTATAGTTGTCTCGTCTGGGGTGGTTGTATGGTATAGGGGGTTTTGGTAGAGTGTATGGGTTTGTGTTGAGTGTAGGTGTCTAGGTAAGTCTATGGTTGCCTGAATGGTTCTCAATCAGAGACAGCTGTCATTCATTGTCTCTGATTGGGAGCCATATTTAAGGCAGCCATAGGCAGTAGGCTTTTGTGGGTAATTGTCTATGTGTAGTGTTTAGTGTCAGCACTATTTTGTTTGAATAGCTTCACGGTCGTCTGTTTGTTGTTTTGTTCGTCTTCATAATAAAAGAAGATGTCTTTCTATCACGCTGCGCCTTGGTCCACTCATCTTCAAAGTTACGACGATCGTGACACAGACCCATTGATTTTTCCACATTTTGTTACATTACAGACTTATTCTAAAATTGATTAGAGTTTTTTTTCATCAATCTACACACAATACCCCATAATGACAAAGCAAAAACAGGTTTTTAAAAGTGGTTGCAAATGTATTAAAAATATAAAACAAATAGTTTATTTACATAAGTATTCGGACCCTTTGCTATGAGACTCAAAATTGAGCTCAGGTGCATCCTGTTCTCATTGACCATCCTTGAGATGGAGTCCACTTGTGGTTAATTCCATTGATTGAACATGATTTGGAAAGGCACACACCTGTCTATATAAGTTTCCACAGTTGACAGTGCATGTTAGAGCAAAAACCAAGCCATGAGGTCGAAGGAATTGTCTGTAGACAGGATTGGATCGAGGCACAGATCTGGGGAAGGGTACCAAAAACCTTTCTGTAGCATTGAAGGTTCCCAAGAACACAGTGGCCTCCATGATTCTTAAACGGAAGAAGTTTGGACCCACCAAGACTCTTCCTAGAGCTGACCGCCCGGGCAAACAAAGCAATGTAGAAAGAAGGACCTTGTTCAGGGAGGCGACAAAGAACGCGATGGTCACTCTGACAGAGCTCCAGAGTTCCTCTGTGGAGATGAGAGAACCTTCCAGAAGGAGAACCATCTCTGCAGCACCCCACCTATCAGGCCTTCATGGTAGAGTGGCCAGACGGAAGTCACTCATCACAGTAAAAGGCACATGACAGCCTGCTTGGAGTTTGCCAAAAGGCACCTAAAGGACTCTCAGACCATGATTCTCTAGTATGATGAAACCAAGATGGAGCTCTTTGGCCTGAATGCCAAGCGTCACACTTGGAAACCTGGTACCATCCCTACGGTGAAGCACAGTGGTGGCAGCATTATGCTGTGGGGCTGTTTTTCAGCGGTAGGGACTGGGAGACTAGTCAGGATCAAGGGAAAGATGAACGGAGCAAAGTACAGAGAGATCCTTAATGAAAACCTGCTCCAGAATGCTCAGGACCTCAGACTGGGGCAAAGGTTCACCTTCAAAACCGGACAACAACCCTAAGCACACAGCCAAGAGTCTCTGAATGTACTTGAGTGGCCCAGGCAAAGCTCGGACCTGAACTCGATCGAACATCTCTGGAGAGACCTGAAAATAGCTGTGCAGCGACAAAGCTTGATCTGCAGAGAAGAATGGGAGAAACTCCCCAAATACAGGTGTGCCAAGCTTTTAGCATCATACTCAAGAAGACTGTAATCATTACCAAAGGTGCTTCAACAAAGTACAGAGTAAAGGGTTTGAATACTTATGTAAATGTGATATTTCTGGTGATTTTTGTACTTTTTACCCCTTCTCCCCAATTGATAGTTACGGTCTTGTCCCATGGCTGCAACTCCCGTACGGACTCAGGAGAGGCGAAGGTCGAGAGCCATGTGTCCTCTGAAAGACGACCCTGCCAAGCCACACTGTGTGCATGCACCCGGCCCGCCACAAGGAATCGCTAGAGCGCAATGGGACAAGGTCTTCCCGGCCTGCCAAACCCTCCCCTAACCCAGACGATGCTGGGCTAATTGTGCGCTGCCTCATGGGTCTCCCGGTCGCGGCCGGTTGCGACACAGCCCGGGATCAAACCCACGTCTGTACAGACGCCTCAAACACTGCGATGCAGTGCCTTAGACTGCTGCGCCACTCGGGAGGACCAGTTTTTAATTTTTTATTATACATTTGCAAAAATGTCTAAAAACCTGTTTTTGCTTTGTCATTATGGGGTGTAGATTGATGAGGCAAAAAAACTATTTCATCAATTTTAGAATAACGCTGTAACATAACAAAATGTGGATGAAGTCAAAGGGTCTGAATACTTTCCTAATGCACTGTATACAGTAATTATTATTCAACATGTCCTCACCTGGGATTTGAACTCACAACCTCTTGGTTCACGGCATTCAGATCTTCCTGCCAATCCACCATGTCTGTGTCAGTTATCAGTTATTTTGACTATTCTCTCATCATTGATTTGATTTACTTTTTTCAACCATTTAAGGAGGAGGGGTTTCGTCTGGATAGAGCCTAACTATACTGGCCCAGTAAGAAAAAAGGCTACCCGAAACGTTTGACCCAAGTTAAACAATTTAAAGGCAATGCTACCAAATACTAATTGAATGTATGTAAACTTCTGACCCATTGGGAATGTGATGAAAGAAATAAAAGCTGAAATAAATCACCCTCTCTACTATTATTCTGACATTTCACATTCTTAAAATAAAGTGGTGATCCTAACTGACCTAAGACAGGGAATTTTTACTAGGATTAAATCTCAGCAATTGTGAAAAACTGAGTTTAAATGTATTTGGCTAAGGTGTATGTAAACTTCGACTTCAACTGTATATAGGTGAGCATCTCAAAGAGAACTCCATAGTATATTTGAACTCGACACCACCGACCATGTAGAACAAACATCTGTCATTGAGAAACCTATTTTAATTAGATCAGATAGGTGCATCGCTGTTGCCATAACGAATCAGTTGGATGGGAATTTGATTTCCATAAGGGGGCACATTTTTTCATGGGACCTCCTGCATGTGCACGCGCTTAAGCTTGCACACATTCTTGAATGGGTGTTACAGTAAAGACCATAGGCGGCGCGTGAGTTTCAAGTTTGGGGAAGCTTACAATTTATAATACCATTTCTACCGATCTCTGTGCCAGTTATGATTTTCATATGCGCATTTTCGTGGAACAGTTTAATTTCAATAATAACGTTTTCATTTCCCAATCATTGTCACGTGGTTAATCATTAAAATCTTAATTAAAATGGCAAAAATCGAAAAGTTCAAATTCAACTAATGCGAGAGCACCAGCCATATAACACATTGATACACTGATCGATTGGTGGTTAAACATTTTTTTTCCTATAGGCCAATGCAGCAGTAAGCGTATAACTTCCATCGTCAACTAAGTAAAATACATAAGCCTAAAGCCAAAAAATAAAAACAGCAGAGAATATCCTCATGAAAATCCAGGTTCTTTTAACCACATTAATCTCTCTACTCAGCCTAGCTGCCTTTCTATCGGTCTTTACTTGAGCTAGCATTGTATCAAATCAATCCGCGAACTTTCAACATTGTATCAACTAGCCTATTCTGGGCCCTCAGAGTTTTCCATGCCAGTGAGCTCGGAACAGCTGTTTTTGATCAAGGTAGAAGTGTTCAGGTATTTTATTTTATGACGTTTACACTGGATATATGGGATCATCAGATCATGATATTTGGCTTTGTGATTATCGAGGCCGGGAGAGTTGGAAAGATTTTTAAAATACTGTGAGGAACTATTATCACTCGCAATGGATGTAAAAAATATATGTACTTTTGTTGACTTACTGTGTGAGGTGAAGAAAAAATGAGCGTGAAGCTCAGCTTATTAGCGGTGGACATGGTGAGTTATAAGGCCAGAAATCAGATACTTCCAAAGGGGCACTTTCCTACATTTGCACGCAGCAGGTCAAGTACTTCTATGCGTGCTCAGGTATGCACGCTCCCTCAGTATCATCAGGACAGAGAAACCAGACACATGCTCATTGCTCACATGGAGCACTCCAAACAAAAAACAAAAAACAATTATTTTTTTTTATTTTTTTTTTACAAAACTTGGAATTGATGATTATGAAATAAACCAAAACTGGTTTCTTAGAAGTGTAGCAGGTTGTGAACTCTGCAAATAACGTTTCCACCCCGACAATGAGAATCATAAATCACTGTAATTAATACATGCATTAACAGAAATTAATGTAACCAAATGATGGGGATTAAAGGTGTTGCGCAGCAACTCCCTGCCTTCCTGAAGACAAACAATGTATACGAAATGCTTCAGTCTGGTTTTAGACCCCATCATAGCACTGAGACTGCACTTGTGAAGGTGGTAAATTACCTTTTAATGGCGTCAGACCGAGGCTCTGCATCTGTCCTCGTGCTACTAGACCTTAGTGCTGCCTTTGATACCATCGATCACCACATTCTTTTGGAGAGACTGGAAACCCAAATTGGTCTACACGGACAAGTTCTGGCCTGGTTTAGATCTTATCTGTCGGAAAGATATCAGTTTGTCTCTGTGAATGGTTTGTCCTCTGACAAATCAACTGTACATTTTGGTGTTCCTCAAGGTTCCGTTTTAGGACCACTATTGTTTTCACTATATATTTTACCTCTTGGGGATGTCATTCGAAAACATAATGTTAACTTTCACTGCTATGCGGATGACACACAGCTGTACATTTCAATGAAACATGGTGAAGCCACAAAATTGCCCTCGCTAGAAGCCTGTGTTTCAGACATAAGGAAGTGGATGGCTGAAAACGTTCTACTTTTAAACTCGGACAAAACAGAGATGCTTGTTCTAGGTCCCAAGAAACAAAGAGATCTTCTGTTAAATCTGACAATTAATCTTGATGGTTGTAAAGTCGTCTCAAATAAAACTGTGAAGGACCTCGGCGTTACTATGGACCCTGATCTCTCTTTTGACGAACATATCAAGACTGTTTCAAGGACAGCTTTTTTCCATCTACATAACATTGCAAAAATCAGAAATTTTCTGTCCAAAAATGATGCAGAAAAATTAATCCATGCTTTTGTTACTTCTAGGTTAGACTACTGCAATGCTCTACTTTCCGGCAACCCGGATAAAGCACTAAATAAACTTCAGTTAGTGCTAAATACGGCTGCTAGAATCCTGACTAGAACCAAGAAATTTGATCATATTACTCCAGTGCTAGCTTGGCCATGTTCTGTTATAATCTCCACCCGGCACAGCCAGAAGAGGACTGGCCACCCCTCATAGCCTGGTTCCTCTCTAGGTTTCTTCCTAGGTTTTGGCCTTTCTAGGGAGTTTTTCCTAGCCACCGTGCTTCTACACCTGCATTGCTTGCTGTTTGGGGTTTTAGGCTGGGTTTCTGTACAGCACTTCAAGATATTAGCTGATGTACGAAGGGCTGTATAAAATAAACTTGATTGATTGATTAAAGGTACATTTACTGCTGGTGACATATGTAATGGGGAATTTATCAAAATAACCATTCAAAGGGCAAATAATTCACACAAAGAAACAATGAAAGCGCAAGGATTGGCTGTAGACATCTGAGCACATTCTGGAGAGCTGAGTGCATGCACTCTAGAGAGAGACACGTCATATCTTCACCAAACACCCATCCCCTTCTTGTCTCAATATTTTAATTATACTCAAGACACATTCTCTTCACACACATTTAGATGCTTTCACTGACAGCCGCAACCCAATAATCCCCTAGGCTGCCCAAATTGCTGGCTTCCCAAATAGGCATAGGCTTACGTGATTTGAAAGAATCCACAGCATTTTTTACAAGAAGCTAATAATCCTCTGTTGGCTAAATCATGCTCTCTGGTGAAGTATATTGAATGATTGTATATAGACAGGTGATATTATATAATTTTGGTAAAACATCAATTTACTTTAGGGGAAGCCAGCACTGTGTATCTGCCAACGTTCCTTTCCAATTCGCAAGTGGCTGAAACAACAATGAGAGTCATTGGGAGTCGTTGTCCCAAAAGCATGAAGGCAGGCGACAAGCTTAGGTCTGCATATTAAGCTCATAGAAACGCATCGGGCTTATTTTGATCATATTTTGGCGAGAGTGAGCCCTCTCGCTTCTCCTCTTCCTCTCTGCTGAAACTATCTCACCGCCTCCCGGGTGGCGCAGTGGTCTAGAGCACTGCATCGCAGTGCTATGCTGCGCCACCAGAGTCTGGGTTCGCGCCCAGGCTCTGTCGCAGCCGGCCGCGACCGGGAGGTCCGTGGGGCGACGCACAATTGGCTTAGCGTCGTCCGGGTTAGGGAGGGTTTGGCCGGTAGGGATATCCTTGTCTCATCGCGCTCCAGCGACTCCTGTGGCGGGCCGGGCGCAGTGCGCGCTAACCGAGGGGGCGGGTGCACGGTGTTTCCTCCGACACATTGGTGCGACTGGCTTCCGGGTTGGAGGCGCGCTGTGTTAAGAAGCAGTGCGGCTAGGTTGGGTTGTGCTTCGGAGGACGCATGACTTTCGACCTTCGTCTCTCCCGAGCCCGTACGGGAGTTGTAGCGATGAGACAAGATAGTAATTACTAGCGATTGGATACCACGAAAATTGGGGAGAAAAGGGGATAAAAATTAAAAAAAAAAAAAAAAAGAAACTATCTCACCTGAGAAAGCATCCGAGCGAGTGAAACAGCGCCCCTCTGTCTTACTATGTAGCCCATGTATCTGATGCTGTCAGGACAAAAAGAGTATGACGTCCAAACAGCATCAGATACATGGTCTACACATAATGAGACAGAGGAGCGCTGTTTCACTCGCTCGTATGCTTTATCTGAGATTATTGCTTCTTTCTGTTAGCACGCGTCTCGTGAAATAAATGATCTGTATTTCAATAGTTTATTTGTACGGGCAAGAGGGTACGGCAGGGCGGGCCTGGCCCTCTAAAAGCGTCCACGTGCTTCCCAGACGAAACAGTTCGGAAGAGTTTGTGCATATATTATGACAACATTTTGTTAGTTTTGGACTTCGGTAAGGGTTTTGTTGGGTGTTCGGGCACACACATTTTTTTATCGAGGCCTGCCAATGTTCGGGAACCGAAGTCTATGTCCCTTCGTCTGTGATTGGTCAACTGTTTGTCACACCAGCCTTCGCTTTGGCCGTACGCCTTCGCTTTGGCCGTACAACACCACCTTCCCAGCTCCTCGCAACAGGGTCTTTACTCCTACTGCGGGGAGTCAGACCACCCGTGGAACACCTGTCCCAGAAGGAGAACCAGGCAAGGAAGCGACAGGCCGAGGAGGGCTCCTGCACCTTCACAGGTAGGCGTGGACGTGCCTTGCTCCTCTCTGTCCACCCAGCCCGTCCTCTCCCTGAATATCCTGGCCCCCCACTGAGTCCAGCCCTAGTGGACTCAGGTTTTGCAGGCAATTTCCTAGACCGGTCAGTGGCCTTATCATTAAGCATTCCTCTAGTCCCTTTACAACCCCCTATCCCAGTCCGTGCCCTAGACAACCGTCCCCTAGGAACAGGACTGGTGAACCAAACCACGATTCCCATTTCCCTCACAGTTGCTCACAACCACCATGAACGCATCACTTTCCTCATCTTAGACTCTCCTGCACACCCCATAGTTTTAGGTTTCTCCTGGCTACAGCTGAATAACCCCAGTATATCGTGGACAGAGAGGAGGTTGTTGGGTTGGTTGCAGGAGTGTCAGGGGAGGTGTCTCTTTGTTTCAATCTGTGCCACCTCCGTGGAAAGTCCAGACCAGGCCACCCACGTCCCTATAACGGAGGAGTACCGGGACCTACAGGTGGCCTTTTCGAAGACTCGAGCCACGTGCCTGCCCCCTCATCGCCCATGGGACTGCACTATCGACCTACTGTCTGGTTCTACCCTCCCATGGGGGCACATCAACCCTCTCTCGCATGCAGAGACCGAAGCCATGGAGGCCTAGGTCCAGGAGGCACCTGGTTCCAATCCCCACTCTATCAAAGTATATACACTACCGTTATGGAAGTATATACTACAGTTCAAAAGTTTGGGGTCACTTAGAAATGTCCTTGTTTTTCGAAGAAAAGCACCTTTTTTGTCCATTAAAATAACATCAAATTGATCAGAAATACAGTGTAGACATTGTTAATGTTGTAAATGACTATTGTAGCTTAAAACGGCATATTTTCTAAATGGAATATCTACATAGGCGTACAGAGGCCCATTATCAGCAACCATCACTCCTGTGTTCCAATGGCACATTGTGTTAGCTAATCCAAGATTATAATTTTAAAAGGCTAATTGATCATTAGAAAACCCTTTTGCAATTATGTTAGCACAGCTGAAAACTGTTGTTCTGATTAAAAAAGCAATAAAACTGGCCTTCTTTAGACTAGTTGAGTATCTGGAGCATCAGCATTTGTGGGTTCGATTACAGGCTCAAAACGGCCAGAAACAAAGACCTCTGATGAAACGTCAGACAATTCTTGTTCTGAGAAATGAAGGCTATTTCATGTGAGAAATTGCCAAGAAACTGAAAATCTTGTACAACGCTGTGTACTACTCCCGTCACAGAACAGCACAAACTGTCTCTAACCAGAATAGAAAGAGGAGTGGGAGGCCCCGGTGCACAACTGAGCAAAAGGACAAATACATTAGAGTGTCTAGTCTGAGAAACAGACGCCTCACAAGTTCTCAACTGGCAGCTTCATTAAATAGTACCCGCAAAACACCAGTCTCAACGTCAACAGTGAAGAGGCGACTCTGGGATACTGGCCTTCTCGGCAGAGTTGCAAAGAAAAAGCCATATCTCAGACTGGCCAATAAAAAGAAAAGATTAAGATGGGCAAAAGAACACAGACACTGGACAGAGGAACTCTGCCGAGAAGGCCAGCCTCCCAGGCCACAAGCACCAATGAGGAACGACCTAAACACTGTCCCAATAAGGGTTATCTCATGGGCATGTACTTATTGGGCCAGTAGAGTTCGGCCCTGTCCAGAAGAAACCCTAACCCCTCCTCCCTAGGCATTTACACTTATGTGGATGAAACAACTTAAGCAATAAGAAAATATATTTTATCGATCATAGTGATTCAGGAGTATCATTAAAACAGGTTAATATGCCCAACCAACATTAGACACCTATACAGAAAGCCCTTAAATTGCTGAAATAGGTCAATCAAATCAATGATCAGAATATATTAACCGATACTTGACATAGACATGGTGTCATACCATAGCGGGAAAGATCGGAGTACCATGAACCAGGAGGTTGTGAGTTCAAATCCCAGGTGAAGACAAGTTGAATAATAATTACTCTATAAACATGCACAATGTAATCAAGTGTAAAAACACGGTATGTTAAAAGTATCCCTTGCCAATCGACAAAGCGATATGAATGTATCAGTCGTTCACCAATCCGTGCCTTGATTGGCTCAGCCACAGTGACGTGAGGGGACACAAATATTCTTGCAATGTTCCCATGAAACATGTATAGAACATTAATATATTATGTTCTGAGAACATGGCAACCATATTCTGTGTATGTTTACAAAAACCGAGAAATTCCATAATTTGGTGTGTCTCAGGTACCTCTCTAGAATGTCCCATAATTGTTCAATTGGGTTAAGATCTGGTGACTGAGATGGCCATGGCATACGGTTTACATCGTTTATGCTCATCAAACCCTTCAGCTTTGTATTTACTGCAGTTTACGTTGCCCTCTAAGAGGTTGAGTGGACCTAAACCATGCCAGGAAAATACACCCCACACAATAACAGAGCCGCCAGAACCCTACCCAGCTAACAATTCTAGGGAGAAAGAACATTTTTGTAATGTTACCCGTAATGTTCCCCTAAGGTTTTCCATTAGTTAGGGAAAATACTAAGAATGTGAGAGTATATACTGTGTCCGTAAAATGTATATAGGTTCAGAACTTTTGTGAAACGGCACAGTTAAAAATATATGGCAAATATACAGTTGAAGTCGGAAGTTTACATACGCCTTAGCCAAATACATTTAAACTCAGTTTTTCACAATTCCTGACATTTAATCCTAGTAAAAATTCCCTATGCAGTTGTGTAAATCTGAAACAACTTGATAGGTGTAAGCAATAGGATGAATTCCATTTGAAGTAAATCTTACCCCTCTTAAAAGTACACTCAAGAAAATATTTTATTGATCATAGTGATTCAGGAGTATGATTAAAACCGGTTAATATGTCCTACCAAATTAGACAACTATACAGAAACCCAGCTAATCATTCTAGAGGGAGAGTTTTTGTTTTTGGAATGTTACCGTAATGTTCCCCTAATGTTTGAGTGTCCAGTTTTCTGTTAGTTAGTGGAACATTCTATCTATATTAGCAAAAACCTTCTGAGAACCTTTTTTAATCATGATTTGGCATTAGTTAGGAAAAAATGATCGTAATGTTATACACAACATACCCATAAATATTCCTGCAACAATCCCATGAAACGTGCCTAGAACACTAATATCTTACACTTAGAAAAAAGGGTTCTAATAGGGGTTTTCCACTTTTCCCCATATCATAACTCTTTTTGGTTCCAGGTGAAACACTTTTTGGTTCAAGGTAGAACCATTTTGGGTTCCATGTTGAACTCTCTGTGGAAAGAGTTCTACATGAAACCCAAAGGGTTCTACTTGGAACCAAAAGGGTTCTACCTGGAACCAACAAGGGTTCTTCAAAGGGTTATCCTATGGGGACAGCCGAAGAACCCTTTTAGGTTCTAGATAGCACCTTTTTTTCTAAGAGTGTATGTTCTGAGAACATGGCAACCATGTTCTGTGTATGTTTTGTGGGACGTTGATGGAATATTCTCCTAACCAACAGAAAACTGGACACATTGTTCTTGCAACGTTCCTATGAAACGTGTCTAGAACATTAATATATAACATTCTGAGAACATGGTAACCAAGTTCTATTTGACATTAAGGGAATGGTCTCTTGGGAACATTCCTTGCACATCACAGGAACATTTTTATGAAAATGTTAGTTAATGACCTAATGAGGTTCTTAGGGGAACGTTCTCTAAAGTTGTGGGAGTATTTGTTGTTAGCTGGGTACCTGTATGTGTCTCTGTAGTTGTGTGTATTGTGTGTGTATGTTTGTCTACATGTACGTCGCATGCATGCTCGTGTCTGCATGTGTATGTGTGTGTGTAGCCACTCACAGCTGCTCCTGCAGCTCCAGCACGATGGCCTCCAGCTCCCTCTTCTCCTGCTGGCTCTGCTCCTCCAGCTCCACCAGCCTCGCGTTCAGCTCCTTGTTCTCCGTCTCCACGTTTGTCAACTGGGATTCCCGCAGACGCACCAGCTCCTCCAAATAGCCCTGGAGAGAAGCACACATCAGGGCTGTTTTTTAATGGAAGAAGACAGGCTGAAATGGAGTAAAATGGGGAGGTACTTGTCAAATAAGAAACTTGTTTTTTTTGTTTTGAAACGTTTTGCTACAGTGTGCCCTATGACCCAGCTACACATATCCAATGATGCCTTCCATCTACTTCTGTCTTATCAATGAGTCCTATGATTGACTACAGAGAGCAATTTGTGAGCCACATTATCTCTTGCAGATGAGGCATTTCAAGTTTTGGTTGGGCAGGAGCAACATCTTCATAAGAACAAACTGTGCAATAATTCAGCCCTGATCTCCGAGGTAACAGTCATTTGGGGCATGCCTGGGCACGTGTATACACCACAATATAGACCTAGTGTCTAGTGTGTGAGTATACACCAAGGGCTAGTGTACAAGGATACACCTATAACCTAGTGTACACCTTGGAGCAACCTACCCTATGGAGCAAGTGAGCTGGGAATAGTTATTACAGTACTTGAAGAAAGACACCCAACAACGACTATCTTGTCCCCTGTACTTGAGTGCCACTCATAGGCTTACTGTGGGGCTCTACAAAGATACAAAATGGCTACTCACTTTCTGAGCGTAGACAATCTTGAACCTCTGCTCCATCTTGCGGCACTTGTTGGCCCAGCTCTCCTCGTTGGTGACCAGTGGGACGTAGGGGTGCTCAGGGACACTGTCATCGCTGGTGCTGCTGTCGATGCTCCGACGGTCGTCGTCATCACTCAGGTAGTCATAGCTACACAGACAACAACACATGTCAATAATAGGCCTATTTAGGCTATGTAATATTGGGCCAGTTTCCCAGACCCAGATTAAGCCTAGTCCTGAATTAAAAATCTTTCTCTATAGATGATCACCATTAAAAGCATGTTTTAGTGTTGGCCAACGCAGCCGTTTCTATATCAATATCAAATCATTTCTGGGTAACAATCAAGTATCTTACTGTTAATATTTATTTTCAATTAAAATGGTCAAAAATAAACAAAAATAGCTTCTTGGTAAAGAGCAATTTCTCAAGCAAGAAGGGTTGCTAAGACTGTCTAGCTGTGGTCTGAGTGGGGAGGGGAAAACTGAAAACTAGCTGTTATTGACAGAGAGGTTTGGAACTCTCTTTCTTACTGGGCTATTAACTCAATTTACCACCTGGTGATGTAGGCAGGCAGGCCAAAACTCCATCCCACCCAAACATGCTGAAATTTCTGGCGGTCATTTGAAACAGCTCTTACACTGTTCAACTTAATAAAAAAATAGTTTTCCTATCTCAAGGTTGAATAAAGAAATTAATAAAATACAGTAAGTGCAAAATAAAGTAACATGGTTGATCGTAACTGGGTTGACGATTTCATCTTAAATCAGCCATAAATCCCCTTGTGACAGGGGGAATGGAAGCTTGTTGTCTGCAACAGGGAGGGGCAATTGAATGCAAAATAATAATAATAATTTTAAAAAATTGTTAAAAACATTTCTAGCCTGTCCATCTATGGGTAACAGTGTTGACGTGTTATGGTCGACCCGCTCAGTTTTCCACCACGAAACACCAGAATATGGCCAAAAATAGTAGAACGAGCTCATCTGCTTTTGGGTCTTTCTATAAATAAAGGGGCCAATGTGTGACATCAGGGTCAACATTTTTAAATGTGATCTTCTTGCAGCTTCACATGTGTAGTGTGAGGAATAAGAGTCTAGATAGGTACAATGAGACCATAACTCTTACCAACAACAAAACATCTACATGTCGTTCAAAATGTCACATGAAACATGGACACTGCATGTTTCTCTGTTACTTTTGCCTAGTAGCCAGGTCTGTTTGTGCTTTAGTGTCACGTTCCTGACCTGTTTTCTGTTAGTTGTTTTATGTGTTAGCTGGTCAGGACGTGAGTTTGGGTGGGCAGTCTATGTTTTCTGTTTCTATGTTGGTTTAAAGGGTGACCTGATATGGCTCTCAATTAGAGGCAGGTGGTTTTCATTTCCTCTGATTGAGAGCCATATTAAGGTAGGTGTTTTTACACTGTTTGTTTGTGGGTGGTTGTCTCCTGTGTCTGTGTCTATGTTTGCACCATACGGGACTGTTTCGTTCGTTCGTCGTTTTGTTTGTAGTAAGTACTTGTTCGTTCGTTCTTCATGTTTCATGTAAGTTCGTGGTCCAAGTCTGTCTACATTCGGTTTGTTATTTTGTTTAGTTGTCAAGTATAGTTCGTTTTGTCTTGTTCAATAAATTCATCATGTCATTTCACTACGCTGCGCCTTGGTTTAATCCCTGCTCCTCCTCTTCGGATGAAGAGGAGGAGGAACGCCGTTACAGAACCACCCACCAAATTACCAGAACCAAGCAGCGTATGTTCGAGCAGTGGAATACACAGGACTACTGGACTTGGGAGGACGAGCTGGATGGAAAAGGACCTTGGGCTCAACCAGGAGAATATCGCCGCCCCAAAGCTGAGCTGGAGGCAGCGAAAGCAGAGAGGCGGAGATATGAGGAGGCAGCAAGGAAGCAAGGCTGGAGGCCGGAGAATCAAGCCCAAAACAGGCGTTATGAGGGGACGCGTCTAGCACGGAAGCCCGAAAAGCCCGTGAGTACTACCCAAAAATTTCTTGGGGGGGGGCTAAGAGGTAGTGGGCCAAGGGCAGGTAGGAGACCTGCGCCCACTTCCCAGGCTAACCGTGGAGAGCGGGAGTACGGGTAGACACCGTGTTACGCAGTAGAGCGCATGGTGTCCCCGGTTCGCCTACATAGCCCGGTGCGGGTTATTCCACCTCCCCGCACTGGGCGGGCGACGGAGAGCATTCAACCAGGTAAGGTTGGGCAGGCTCGGTGCTCAAGGGAGCCAGTACGCCTGCACGGTCCGGTATTTCCGGCGCTACCTCCCCGCCCCAGCCCAGTACCACAAGTGCCTACTCCACGCACCAGGCTTCCAGTGCGTTTCCAGAGCCTTGTTCCTCCTCCACGCACTCTCCCTATGGTGCGTGTCTCCAGCCCAGTGCCTCCAGTTCCGGCACCACGCACTAAGCCTCCTGTGCGTCTCCAGAGCCCTGTACGCACTGTTCCTTCTCCCCGTACTCGTCCTGATGTACGTGCACTCAGCCCGGTACCACCAGTGCCGGTACCACGCACCAGGCCTATAGTGCGCTTCGAGAGGTCAGTGTGCCCTGTCCCTGCTCCCCGCACTAGGCTTGAAGTGCGTGTCTCCAGTCCGGTGCCTCCAGTTCCGGCACCACGTACCAGGCCTACAGTGCGTCTCAGCCGGCCAGAGTCTGCCGTCTGCCCAACGGCGTCTGAGCCATCCGTCTCCCCAGCGCCATCTGAGCCATCCGTCTCCATAGCGCCATCTGAGCCATCCGTCTCCATAGCGCCATCTGAGCCATCCGTCTCCCCAGCGCCATCTGAGCCATCCGTCTCCCCAGCGCCATCTGAGCCATCCGTCTCCCCAGCGCCATCTGAGCCATCCGTCTCCCCAGCGCCATCTGAGCCATCCGTCTGCCCAGCGCCTTCTGAGCCATCCGTCTGTCCCGAGCCATTAGAGCCGCCCGTCTGTCCCGAGCCGTCAGAGCCGTTCGTCAGTCAGGAGCCGCTAGAGCCGTTCGTCAGTCAGGATCTGCCAGAGCCGCCAACCAGACAGGATCTGCCAGAGCCGCCAACCAGACAGGATCTGCCAGAGCCGCCAACCAGACAGGATCTGCCAGAGCCGCCAACCAGACAGGATCTGCCAGAGCCGCCAACCAGACAGGATCTGCCAGAGCCGCCAGCCAGACAGGATCTGCCAGAGCCGCCAGCCAGACAGGATCTTCCAGAGCCGCCAGTGAGCCATGAGCGTCCAGAGCCGTTAGCGAGCCATGAGCAGCCAGAGCCGTCAGCGAGCCATGAGCAGCCAGAGCCGTCAGCGAGCCATGAGCGTCCAGAGCCGTCAGCCTGCCATGAGCGTCCAGAGCCGTCAGCCTGCCATGAGCGTCCAGAGCCGTCAGCCTGCCATGAGCGTCCAGAGCCGTCAGCCTGCAATGAGCGTCCAGAGCCGTCAGCCTGCCATGAGCGTCCAGAGCCGTCAGCCTGCCATGAGCGTCCGGAGCCGTCATTCATCCAGAACTGCCTCTCAGTCCAGAGCTGTCTCTCTGTCCGGAGTTGCCCCTCTATCCTGAGCTACCTCTCTATCCTGAGCTACCTCTCTATCCTGAGCTATCCCTCTGTCCTGAGCTACCTCTCTGTCCTGAGCTACCTTGTCCCGGAGCTGTCCTTTATCTTGGTGTTGCCCCTTAAATTAGGTGGGGGAAATAAGAGGGTGGTCATTCTAAGGGGGAGACGTAAGCTGGGATTGACTATGGTGGGGTGGGGACCTCGCCCAGAGCCTGAGCCACCACCGTGGTCAGATGCCCACCCAGACCCTCCCCTAGACTTTTGGTGGTGCGTTCGGAGTACGCACCTTGAGGGGGGGGTTATGTCACGTTCCTGACCTGTTTTCTGTTAGTTGTTTTATGTGTTAGCTGGTCAGGACGTGAGTTTGGGTGGGCAGTCTATGTTTTCTGTTTCTATGTTGGTTTAAAGGGTGACCTGATATGGCTCTCAATTAGAGGCAGGTGGTTTTCATTTCCTCTGATTGAGAGCCATATTAAGGTAGGTGTTTTCACACTGTTTGTTTGTGGGTGGATGTCTCCTGTGTCTGTGTCTATGTTTGCACCATACGGGACTGTTTCGTTCGTTCGTCGTTTTGTTTGTAGTAAGTACTTGTTCGTTCGTTCTTCATGTTTCATGTAAGTTCGTGGTCCAAGACTGTCTACATTCGGTTTGTTATTTTGTTTAGTTGTCAAGTATAGTTCGTTTTGTCTTGTTCAATAAATTCATCATGTCATTTCACTACGCTGCGCCTTGGTTTAATCCCTGCTCCTCCTCTTCGGATGAAGAGGAGGAGGAACGCCGTTACATTTAGTCAACTTTTCTATAATTTATAGCCATGGTAAAGATTGTAGAATAATGAAAACGATAAACAACAGAATTTCTATATTTTTTTAAATAGTTGATATAATAGAATAATAGAATACAATGGGTTATGTCAACAAAATCATTGACAATAATAATAACCAATAATGAAATCAATAAACTCTTCAAGCTGTGTGTGTGTGTGTGTGTGTGTGCGTGCGAAAACTAGGAAAGAGGATGCAACAAATCAAGGCAATGCAATCGAGATTCTCCCAAGGAAGAAGGAAGCAAGTATTTGACAGCTATTAAAATGGTTTGACAGTGCCTGACTGACTGACTGATTGACTGACTGACTGAGCTACCATAATACCCATGGCCTGTCCAGAAACAACCCCTAGCCCCTACTTGCCAGAATCTAGACATGTGTAGATCTGAGAGGGATTGACTTGTGGTGACATGGTGAGAGCTCCACCTTACCCTCTGGTAGGCTTATTGGAATGTTGGTGGTATTGCTTACACCTATCCAATTCTCTCAGATCTCCACAAGTGTCTTGGGGTAGGGGCTAGGGGTTGATTCTGGACAGGACCCCACAACCCTTTGGGTGTGTGGTGGACCTACAGCACGACACTTGAGGCATTGGTTGAATGTTTAATTCCATTGGTATACGCACGCAGATTTGTGTAAGCTGGACACACCCACGGCACCGTATCAGGCTGATCAAACAGGTCAGGGTAGCTGGAGACCTGCTGTAAACAGTTAAAGGATATAATGTCTACTATTCACACCCGTGCTTCATTCCAGCGAGATAGATGTGCAACCACTGACTAACTATAGCTAGGGCATATCTCTAATCAAATCAGATCAAATCTTATTGGTCACATACACGTGTTTAGGAGATATTATTGTGGGTGTAGCGAAATGCTTGTGTTTCTAGCTCCAACAGTGAAGTAATATCTAGCCAGTAATATCTAACAATTTCACAACAATACACACAAAACAAACAAATCCAAGTAAATGAATATCCACATATCCAGAGAGAGCCATGTTTCCGTGAAACAGAGAATGTTACAATCTCTGATGTCTCTCTGGAAGGCAACCCTTGCTCAAATTTAATCTACCTTGTTGTCAAGTGACTGGACAATGGCTAGTAGTGTACTCCGGAGCGGTGTGCGATGTGCACGTTTACAGAGCCTGGCCAGGTGGCCGCTTCGTCTGCCCCTTCTGCGGCATTGTTGTTTTGGATCGCCTACTGGAATTAGCTCCATTGTCCTGGGGGGTGGTCCGAACAGAGGATCCGCTTCGGGAAAGTCGTATTCCTGGCCGTAATGTTGGTAAGATGACGTTGCTCTTATACCCAATAGTTCTTTTCGGCTGTATGTAATAAGACTTAAGATTTCCTGGGGTAACAATGTAAAAAAACAAAATACTCCAGAGTTTCCTAAGAACTCAAAGCAACATCAACTGTTCCGAGGATACTGTGTGAATCAAGCCTTCATGGTCAAATTGCTGCAAAGAAACCACTTCTAAAGAACACATTAACAAGTAGAGACTTGCTTGGGCCAAGAAACCCGAGCAATGGACATTAGACCGGTGTAAATCTGTCCTTTGGTCTGATGAGTCCAAAATTTAGATTTTAGGTTCCAACCGCCATGATTTTGTGAGACGCAGAGTAGATGAACGGATGATCTCAGCATGTATAGTTCCCACCGTGAAGCATGGAGGAGGAGGTGTGATGGTGTGGGGGTACTTTGCTGGTAACACTGTCAGTGATTTATTTAGAATTCAGGGCACAGTTAACCAGCATGGCTACCACAGCATTCTGCAGCGATACGCTATCCCATCTTAGTGGGACTATCATTTGTTTTTCAACAGGACAATGACCCAACACAGTTCCAGGCTGTGTAAGGGCTATTTGACCAAGAAGGAGAGTGATGGAGTGCTGCATCAGATGACCTGGCCTCCACAATCACCCAACCTCAACCCAATTGAGATGGCTTGTGATGAGTTTGACCGCAGAGTGAAGGAAAAGCAGCTAACAAGTGCTCAGCATATATGGGAACTCCTTCAAGACTGTTGGAAAAGCATTCCAGGTGAAGCTGGTTGAGAGAATGCCAAGAGTGTGCAAAGCTGTCATCAAGGTATAGGGTGGCTAAAATATATCTAGATTTATTTAACACTTTTTTGGTTACTACATGATGCCCTTGTGTTATTTCATAGTGTTGATGTCTTCACTATTATTTTACAATGTAGAAAATAGTAAAAATAAAGAAAAACCCTTGAATGAGTAGGTGTGTCCAAACTTTTGACTGGCACTGTATATTATTTAGTATATGTAAAGGAATGATTAAATTAAGAATAGTCTGATGGGTGACAATATTAGCCTATCCCTTGTGAATGATATACTGATATATATGATATATATATATATATATATATTAGGGAAGGGAAAGGGAAACAGGGATGCCTAGTCAGTTGTACAACTGAATGCCTTCAACTGAAATGTGTCTTCCGCATTTAACCCAACCCCTCCATGTCTTCGGCGCCTGGGGAACATTACTCAGGGGCAGAACGACAGATTTCTACCTTGTCAGCTCGGGGATTCGATCCAGCCACCATTCGGTTATCACTTGCGAATGATGCCCAGATTATGTGCAGTAAGGCAAGAAACAGCGTATGCCTTTTTTTAAATAACTTTTTCAAATCATAGTCGCACACCTTATGTAGCCTAGCCCATAGGCCTATATGTTTTGGTAAGGTTTGTTTCACAACTAAAGTGGCCAAATAACTTCTTAAAATAAGCACATTCATTCTCTTTACAACTGGTGTAGAACCTAACTGTTTGGGGAAGATCATTTTCACCATAAAAATGCACCTTTTATAATAAAGCATTACATGCATAATCACATTTGTGGTCACTTTTGAAAATGGTGTTTTCCTGCAAATGTATTGCTTTTGGAACTTTCGCATGTATGTGCGAAATAGATGTGCGCACAGTTGCGCTTATAATATGAAGAAATAGCCTAATAGTTTATCAACATTTTAAGCTAAACATTCTGATCTGTTGCATCAGCCTCATTGCTTTAAAAAATGTATTTTTGATGACAGTGGTTGTATTAATTTGGGATCCCACAAGTGTCCCAAGTGTCCCAGATTGTGTTTGGAATATTTATTTCTCACACAGAAGGACAAGTTCACCTATAGAATAGGTCAACTTTTGTACTATGGGGGATAGTAGATTGACATAGGCTAGTGCTTTTGCTGTTCATTAGGCCTACTCATCTTGTTGGCTGACGAAAAGTAATTGTGGACAGTTCTTCTTACATCTTCAATATGAGCCTCAGAATTCGATAAGAAGGATGCACACAGTTGTGTTCCCGATGTGTCTGTCTTCACTTGTAGCCTACTTCGGTGTGGAGATGTCTGTGAGAAGGACCTGATCACGTGATGGGCAATGGCTCATAGGAATTGAGATACAGTGCATTCGGAAAGTATTCAGACACATTTACTTTCCCCCATTTTGTTACGTTACAGCCTTATTCTAAAATGTATTCAATAGTTTTTTCGCCTCATCAATCTACACCCAATACCTCATAATGACAAAGCAAAAACAGGTTTTTAGAAATGTTTTCAAATGTATTAAAAACAAAAAACTGAAATATCACATTTCCATAAGTATTCAGACCCTTTACTCAGTACTCAGTCCCGTGTGGCTCAGTTGGTAGAGCATGGCGCTTGCAACGCCAGGGTTGTGGGTTCATTCCCCACGGGGGGACCAGGATGAATATGTATGAACTTTCCAATTTGTAAGTCGCTCTGGATAAGAGCGTCTGCTAAATGACTTAAATGTAAATGTACTTTGTTGAAGCACCTTTAAAAGCCTTGAGTCTTCTTGGGAATGGCGCTACAAGCTTGGCACACCTGTATTTGGGGAGTTTCTCCCATTCTTCTCTGCATATCCTCTCAAGCTCTGTCAGGTTGGTTGGGGAGGGTCGCTGCACAACTATTTCCAGGTCTCTCCAGAGAAGTTCGATCGGGTTCAAGTCCAGGCTCTGGCTGGGCCACTCAAGGATATTCAGAGACTTGTTGTCACGTTTCCTGACCTGTTTTCTGTTGTGTTTGTATTATTTAGTTGGTCAGGGCGTGAGTTGGGGTGGGTTGTCTGTGTCATTTTCTATGTGGGGATGTTTGTGTTCGGCCGGGTATGATTCTCAATCAGAAGCAGCTGTCGATCGTTGTCACTTATTGAGAATCATACTTAGGCAGCCGGGGTTCACGTGTGTGTTTGTGGGTGTTTGTATCTTGTGTATCTCGTGTCAGTGTTCGTGCCTCACGGGACTGTTTGACGGTAGTTTCATTTTGTATTTTGTATCGTATATGGTTTATTTTTTGTTATTAAATTACCATGGAAACCAACCACTCCGCATTTTGGTCTGATCCGTCTCGCCTCTCCTCGTCCGAGGAGGAGGATTACGACTACCGTAACAGAAACACCCACCACCAACAGACCAAGCGGAGTGGAGAAGGACGGCAAGAACAACAGCAATGGTACAAAGAGGAATGGACATGGGAGGAAATCCTAGACGGGAGAGGACCCTGGGCAGAGCCAGAGGAGTGTCGCCGCCCCAAAGCGGAGCAGGAGGCAGCGAAAGCGGAGAGGCGGTATTATGAGGCGAAAGCAAGGCAGAGCGGCTGGAAGCCCGAGAGGCTCACCCAAAAATGTATTGGGGGGGGGTTAAAGGGGAGTGTGGCGAAGCCGGGTTGGATACCTGAGCCAACTCCCCGGGCTTACCGTGGAGTGAGAGGGCGTCGTACTGGTCAGACACCGTGTTATGCGGTAAAGCGCACGGTGTCCCCAGTACGCGTGCTTAGCCCAGTGCGGGCTATTCCACCTCGCCACACTGGTAGGGCTAGGTTGGGCATCGAGCCGGGTGCCATGAAGCCGGCCCAACATATCTGGCCTCCAGTACGTCTCCTCGGGCCGGCGTACATGGCACCAGCCTTACAGATGGTGTCCCCGGTTCGCCAGCATAGCCCAGTGCGGGCTATTCCACCTCGCCGCACTGGCAGGGCTACGGGGACCATTCAACCTGGTAAGGTTGGGGAGGCTCGGTGCTCAAGAGCGCGTGTCCTCCTTCACGGTCCGGTATATCCGGCGCCACCTTCCCACCCCAGCCCAGTACCATCAGTGCCGACACCACGCACCAGGCTTCCAGTGCGTTTCCAGAGCCCTGTTCCTCCTCCACGCACTCTCCCTGTGGTGCGTGTCTCCAGCCCAGTGCCTCCAGTTCCGGCACCACGCACCAGGCCTACTGTGCGCCTCAGCAGGTCAGAGTCGGCCGTCTGCCCAACGCCGCCTGCGATGCTTGCCTGCCCAGCGCTGTCTGAACTGTCTGCCTGCCCAGCGCTGTCCGTCTGTCCTGAGCCGTCAGAGCTGCCCGTCGGTCCCGAGCCGTCAGAGCTGCCCGTCTGTCCCGAGCCTTCAGAGCCGTCCAGCCAGGACCAGCCAGAGCCGTCCAGCCAGGACCAGCCAGAGCCGTCCAGCCAGGACCAGCCAGAGCCGTCCAGCCAGGACCAGCCAGAGCCGTCCAGCCAGGACCAGCCAGAGCCGTCCAGCCAGAGCCTTCCGCCAGCCAGGATCAGCCAGAGCCGGCCAGCCAGGATCAGCCAGAGCCGGCCAGCCAGGATCCGCCAGAGCCGGCCAGCCAGGATCCGCAAGAGCCGGCCATGCCAGGATCCGCCAGAGCCGGGCAGCCAGGATCCGCCAGAGCCAGCCAGCCAGGATCCGCCAGAGCCAGCCAGCCAGGATCCGCCCCTCAGTCCGGTGCTGCCCCTCAGTCCGGTGCTGCCCCTCAGTCCGGTGCTACCCCTCAGTCCGTTGCTGCCCTTTGGTATAGTGGGATTGACATGGAGGGTGGCCATTGGGAGGAGGCCACGGAAGCGGGGGTTGACTATGGTGGGGTGGGGACCACGACCAGCGCCAGAGCCGCCACCGTGGACAGACGCCCACCCAGACCCTCCCCTAGACTTTGTGCTGGTGCGCCCGGAGTTCGCACTTTAAGGGGGGGGGGGGGTTCTGTCACGTTTCCTGACCTGTTTTCTGTTGTGTTTGTATTATTTAGTTGGTCAGGGCGTGAGTTGGGGTGGGTTGTCTGTGTCATTTTCTATGTGGGGATGTTTGTGTTCGGCCGGGTATGATTCTCAATCAGAGGCAGCTGTAGATCGTTGTCCCTGATTGAGAATCATACTTAGGCAGCCGGGGTTCACGTGTGTGTTTGTGGGTGTTTGTATCTTGTGTATCTCGTGTCAGTGTTCGTGCCTCACGGGACTGTTTGACGGTAGTTTCATTTTGTATTTTGTATCGTATATGGTTTATTTTTTGTTATTAAATTACCATGGAAACCAACCACTCCGCATTTTGGTCTGATCCGTCTCGCCTCTCCTCGTCCGAGGAGGAGGATTACGACTACCGTAACACTTGTCCCGAAGTCACTCATCCGTTGTCTTGGCTGTGTGCTTAGGGTCGTTGTCCAAGTTGTAGAAACATTTCAAGGATGATCAATGGAAACAGAATGCAACTGAGATCAATTTCAAGTCTCATAGCAAAGGGTCTGAACAGTTATGTAAATAAGGTATTTTGTTTTTTTATTTTTAACAAATTTGCAAACATTTCTGAAAACCTGTTTTTGCTTTGTCATTATGGGCTATTGTGTGTAGATTGATGAGGAAAATATAGTATTTAATGTGAGTGAGAGGTGCTTCAGAGGACGGCGATTGGCAGCCGGGAGAAGGGAATTATAATTATTATATTCAGCCCAAGGGCACAACGGCCACTGGCCGCAAAAGGCATGTTTTTTTTTAGGGGCATTACGGCCACACAAGGGGGATGCCGCCGGGAAATTCGAGGCATTATCCAGTGCTTGTCAAATTGTGAATGAGAGACTGATGAAGTGTGTGCAGCCTGCGCAAGAAACAAAACAGCTCGTGCCTTTCATGAGACTTTTTTCAAATCATCTTTAGAGTCACATCATGCAACCTTAGAATGTATTAAAAATCAAAACATATAGCCCAATGTTTGTATCACAACTAAAGTTGCATAAATAACTCAAAATTAAGTATATAGGAGGACCTGTTTCTTTGTTAATGTCACGACTTCAACCGAGGCAGGCTCTCCTTCCCGTTCGGGTGGCGCTCGGCGCTCGTCGTCACCGGCCTACTAGCTGCCACTGACTCTTTTTCCTCCCCCTCCTTATGTGTTGATTTGTATCACCTGTGTTTAGGTAATTGTTAATTAGTGTGGCTTTATTAGTCAGCCAGCCCGTATGCTTCTTTGTGCGGGATTGTTCATTTGTAGTTTTGGATTTCGGGAGTGGTTATATGTATTGTGGACTGGGTTTTGTCTCCCGTGTTTTGGACAGTTGTTTATGACACCCAGTAAGTCCGTGTTGGACATTTTGTTGCCGGTTGTGCATTAAAGAAGCACCGTATTGAAGCTCTGCTGTTTCTGCGTCTGACTTCACACCCCCCCGACACCCAGAGCGTTACAGTTAACCACTCTATACAGAATAGCCGCATGTGCTCACTCCCTCAGAAATCTCTTGGAGAAGATATCCTTTCTATTTTATTTAGCGATGTTCAATTGTATTTGTCATACTATAAAATATTGCAACCGAATCTTGTCTGTTAAATGAACTAGTGTAGCCCACAACTATGTGGCATTAGGCAGATCTGTGCCTAACATAAGGACAAGAGTATGCTATTCTGTTCTTCTGAAATAGACTACATTTAGTTCATATCATGTTTCTTAAGACCTGTCTAAAATAAACAATGGATTTATTGTGAAGGTGTAGGCTATATTACAGGGTCTGCTTGTAGGCTATGCTTGTAGGCTATGCTAAATGTGTTTATGTTAATGAACGGTAAATTACCATGAGACCGGCAGTTATTTGCGTGACAATCACTGGCTGACAAAATGTCATGACCGCCACAGCTCTAGGAACGACCCCCCCCCTAAAATTCCGTTCAGTTGAATTTCGTTCATACTGTATGTCCCGTTCTATAGTCATTTATCAATGAAAGCAAATTAATACACATCCCACTGGTTGAGGAGCTGGACCACGCATGAGAAAGTAATTCCTTTCCACAACAACGACACACTCCCAGCAGTGACTTATTGGTGAGATGCACAACACAAGGGCAATGTTTCAATCCCCATTGGGATCTTACGCTAAATACAAGGACAATATTTACCCCGTCAAAGATTCCAATAAAGATCCATATTATTTACTTAGGATTATTTGTAAAAAAAATTAAAATAAATAACTAACATGTTCAAACCTCATGATTATTTAAACTGTCTAACACTATCATAACACCAGGTTGTAATACACAAGGTTGTTTATGTTTTATGGTAATTTCAGTCTTTATAAACAATGTATAAACAATGTATTGTCCAATGTTTGTTTAATCAAGATTGTGGCTTTAACATAGCTCTACATTACCTCTGTGTGAACTTTAGGTATGGCGTGTAGTCGATGACAGCAGAGGATTTTCCATCCAGGGCCTCCCCCTTTAGACAGAAACTGTGGACAGAAAGTCATAACCCAATCAAACATGGACCTATGGACAGCAACCTTGTCATATGACTATGTCCATCACAGAATAATAAGGCCCTCTTGAGTTCCTCTCCTGGTTTCTCTCTGCCATTGTTGCTGTAACTTCCTCAAACTTTCTGAAGGCCTTGTTTTTGAAAAGCATTTTCTGACAAATGCATTTTTTAAAAGCACTAGAAAAACAATTGATTTCTCTGATTTCATCGAGCATGTTCTCCCAGCCTCACCTGAAGTCTATGGCTCCGAGTCCAATAAGCATCCCTGTTAGGACCGTGGCTTCTTCCCTTAGCATGATGGCCCCATCACCATAGAACCTCCTGTAGCACACACACACATAAATATAGGTGTGTCAGGTACCCTAGGTGTTTGTTGCGATTGTTAGTTGTCATTAAGGTTGTGGCGGTCATGAAATTTTGTCAGACGGTTATTGTTATGCAAAAGACTGCCGGTCTCACGTTAATTAACGTAAACAGGTTCAGCATCTCCAGGCCTCCACGGAGTCCACACATACAAGCCACAGATGCACACATTTAGAACATTTAAAAAAGTCGAAGAAATCAATTTAATATACAGCATCACAATAAATCCATTATTTTAGTCAGGTCTAAAGAAACATTATGATGTGAAGAATTAACAGAATATGAGTTGGTCTACTGTATGTTATCTGGCTATGCTCAATGCCAACAGGCTATAAGAGTGTTAATTTAGCTGACAAGATATGCTTATAAGTCCCGTGCCATTATTTTATATTATACGATTTTATAGTAAGAAGAATATAATTGAACTTATCTGAATAAAATAGAAAGGATATTTTTCCCATTCTAGAAGTGGCTATGTTGAGCGCAAAAGGGTTTGAAACAGGGCCTATATGCTTGATTTAGAGTTATTTGGCAAATTTAGTTGTGAATGATACAAACCTTCGAAAGTCTTATAAATCAAAACATATATAGGCTGCATGATGCGACTATAGGCTATTGATGAATTGAGAAAGTCGCAACAAAAGCTTGTGCTCTGTTCCTTGCCTCAGGCTGCACAGCTGTTCTCTCTTCAAGAGATCATATATTAACACACATGATGTCAGCTGGTCCTTTTGTGGCAGGGCTGAAATGCAGTGGAAATGTTTTTTGGGGATTCAGTTCATTTGCATGGCAAAGAGGGAATTCATCTGATCACTCTTCATAACATTCTGGAGTATATGCAAATTGCCATCATACAAACTGAGGCAGCAGACTGTCAAAATTAATATTAATTAAAACTTTTGGCCACGACTGTATATCCACATTAAAACGAGTCCTATATCGACATAACCTGAAAGGCCGCTCAGCAAGGAAGAAGTCATTGCTCCAAAACTGCCATAAAAAACCCAGACTACGGTTTGCAACTGCACATAGGGACAATGATCGTACTTTCTGGAGAAATGTCCTCTGGTCTGATTAAACAAAAATTGAACTGTTTGGCCATAATGGCCATCGTTATGTTTGGAGGAAAAAGGGGGAGGCTTGCAAGCCGAAGAACACCATCCCAACCGTGAAGCACAGGGATGGCAGCATCATGTTGTGAGGGTGTTTTGCTGCAGGAGGGACTGGTGCACTTCACAAAATAGATGGCATCATGAGGCAGGAAAATTATGTGGATATTTTGAAGCAACATCTCAAGATATCAGTCAGGAAGTTAAAGCTTGGTCACAAATGGGTCTTCCAAATGGACAATGACCCCAAGCATTCTTCCAAAGTTGTGGCAAAATGGCTTAAGGACAACAAAGTCAAGGTATTGGAGTAGCCATCACCTACCCCTGACCTCAATCCCATAGAAGATTTGTGGGCAGAACTGAAAAAGCATGTGTGAGCAAGGAAGCCTACAAACCTGACTCAGTTACACCAGCTCTGTCAGGAAGAATGGGTCAAAATTCACCCAACCTATTGTGGGAAGCTTGTGGAAGGCTACCCGAAACGTTTGACCCAAGTTAAACAATTTTAAGGCAATGCTACCAAATACTATTTGAGTGTATGTAAACTTCTGACCCACTGGGAATGTGTTGAAATAAATAAAAGCTGAAATAAGTCATTCTCTCTACTATTATTCTGACATTTCACATTCTTAAAATAAAGTGGTGATCCTAACTGACCTAAGACAGGGAATGTTTACTAGGATTAAATGTCAGGAATTGTGAAAAAACTGAGTTTAAATGTATATGGCTAAGGTGTATGTAAACTTCCGACTTCAACTGTGTATATATATATCGGTCATGGCTCCCGGGTGGTGCAGCGGTCTAAGGCACTGCATCTCAGTGCCAAGAGGCTTTACTTCAGTCCCTGGATCGAATACACATCTGACCGTGATTGGGAGTGCCATAGGGCGGCGCACAATTGGCCCAGCATCATCTGGGTTTGGCCGGGGTAGGCCGTCATTGTAAATAAGAATTTGTTCTTACCTGACTTGCCTAGTTAAATAAAGGTTACATTTAAAAAACAACTGGCGGCAACCGCGGCGCAATCAATAGGAGGGGAACAGTGGCTGGTCCTGAAAATATAGCTAACTTGTTATGCAAGTGTTGCACACCAACAGATGGAGAAAACCTACACCAGTCGAGCAATTAATTTCAACAATAATCTTCATTTTAATTTGGCTTTACAAACAACAAGATGGCTTAATTGGAGTCTATTTCTTCGGAGCCCAGACCTTTATAAAATAACAACTGGCTGAGGTAGTCTATGAGGCTTAACAGCCTAATAAAAGTTTTTTTTTTTAGTAGGCCTAGTTACAATTGCAACTGGTCAAAAATGTAGCATCCTACATAAAACAATCATTTAAAGAAAATAAGTCTGCACGTTCGAACTAAAACAATGTAACTAATAATGAAAAGCGTAAATTTATAAAGTAATTGGAAAGGTAGATACAAATTATTTGTGACATTGTGGTTACAACAAAGAATGTAAACAAGATGTGAACAAGATGATGTGTTTTTATTTACAGTAGTGATGGACAACTGGAAACAGTTTGCAAACAATTTGAAAACAGGTTTTCAAACACTTGTTTTTCACAAGTGTACTGTAGTACTGTAGCAGGTGTAGCACATCATGCAAATGTTTCCTATTAGCAGGACGATATAATTTTTATAGCGCGGCTAATGTTGTGAAAATCCCTCAACTTGCAATGTATTCGATGCTTAAGTACTCTAAAGTGTTACATTTCTAACTCAAAACAGCAGTACAGTATTTCTTCATCGACATCTTTATGCTTTCGTTAATAGAATAACATTCAAATGCGGATGTTTATTTGAACTACATTTTAGTCGCACTTCCACCTATTTCCACGACCACAGGTAAAACCTTGCTGAGATGATCAATGTATTTGTTGCATTGTTGTATCGTCATTTTCTCTAGACAAAACATCTTGATGGCCTTGACCAGTTCATCTTTGCTTGTCGGCTTGGCAGAGTTACGGATGAATGTTTTCAGTTGATGCCGAACAAGTTAGATCAGGTTAAAATCAGGAGACCTACATGTAGAGATAAAAAATAAAAAAAATTGCGTAGGCCTACCATAGGTGTTGTAGGTCTTTAATTTTAAAAAGTATTACAATTTAAACCTTTATTTTACTACATAAAGGTCTACTTACTCTGCTGGCATCTTGACCCAGTTTATGCACTCATTTGCAATGCAAACCCGGGCGGCAGTGTGTTTTGGGTCATTGTCTGCATTTGGAGAAGAAAAAAAGACATTTAGCCTAACAGCCAACATTAGGTACAATAATAGAAATATACATTTAAATAGGTCTAAACATAACAAAATATTGCTATAATCCTACCTTGAAAGAAATGATGTGGTCCCAGAAACACCTCTCTGACATAGGGTCCAGCATCTCTTGATGATTTCTTCCTCAAAGAAATATCGAGCCATGATACCTGAAAAACGAGGCAAGAGTGAATTATTGTGGAACACATAACAGTCCGTGAGGTGTAGGCTACAATATTTGATGTACCTTTTGCTTTGTAAATAGCCAAACTTACCATAAAAAATCAAATGCGGGCCTTGTCTCTGGCGAGAAATTGCCCCCCACACTTGGTGTTTGAGCGGATGCTTGGGACTCGGCATGCTTGATATTCTTCCTTTTTTTCTGTAACAATTTTGAGCAAATTGCTCAAGGGCCATGGTTGATTCGTCTGCGAAGATGACATCATTGAATGTCTTGCCAGCTTTGATCCATGCCTGGGCCTGCTGGATGCGAAGTTCTTTGTTTGTCAGACGAATCATTGGGTCGAAACTACAGAACATTATGGCTATTAGCAGTGCAATATTTTGGCCTTTGTAAATATTATTTTGGCCTTTATTCAGATTATAATCGCTCACTGTCCCTTTTTTAAATTTTTATGAAATAATCTCCAAAATATCGTTATATATAGGCTTATATCTTCAAAATGCTTTATTGTACAAATGTAAAAGCATATATTGTACAGTACTGTATTTCTTCATCAGCATCTTTATGCTTTCATTAATAAAATAATGATAAAAATACTCTTTCAAAATGCAGATGTTGATTTAGTTATGGATCCATAACAAATTACTATGGGAATAAATAGCACTGATTTACAGAAATATTGGAACAAAGTTGTCTAATGAAGGCAAACAATTTAGAATCCTCCAATCCTCATATGCTGTAGCCTAATCTCGACCGTCACGTTGTACAGCGCCATATTTTCCATTCCATCTTAACTGAAACCCTGAGGGTTTTGTTTTTCTCGGAATAAAAACACCATGAAATTAATCAAATTTATTAAGCCAAATTTCTTAAAATCAATCCCATGTACTATGTTATGACAAAGGTTTTAAATTCTCTAGTAATGCCAACATGGGAGACTATCAAATGCTTCTCAATGATGTCCTCTGGTGGTCAAACTAGCACTAACTTGCATTAACGTAAAAAATGACTGACAATTATATAACGTGACATAGAATGCGGTGTACTGCAGATGAAGCAACTTTTAAAGGAGGAACCATTGTATGTAGATATTCCATAAAAAAATCTGCCATTTCCAGCTACAATAGTCATTTCCAACATTAACAATGTCTACACTGTATTTCTGATCAAATTTATGTTATTTTAATGGACAAAAAATTTGCTTTTCTTTCAAAAACAATGACATTTCTAAGTGACTCCAAACTTTTTAACGGTAGTGTATATTAATTACTTTGTATATGTAAAGACACGATTAAATCAAGAGTAGTCTGATGGGTGACTATATTAGCATATCACTTGTGAATTATATATTGTTATTTGTGAATGATAAGGCAAGAAACAATCCCTTTTTTGCGTGACTTTTTTAAATCATAGTCGCACACCTCATGTAGCCTAGCCCATAGGCCTATATGTTTTGATAAGGTTTTTATCACAACTAAAGTGGCCAAATAACTTCTTAAAATAAAGCACATTAATCCGCTTTACAAGGGGTGTAGAGCCTAACTGGCATACATAAGTAGCATGTGAGTTTCAAGTTTGGGAAGATAATTTTCACATAAAAATGCACTTTTATAATAAAAGCAATGTAATGCTTTTATTATAAAAGTGCATTTGTATGTGAAAAAATGCATAATCGCATTCGCAGTAACTTTGATAATGTTTTTTTACCACTAATGGAACATTTGCGCTTATAGCCTACTGCCGTGTACGCATTGCTGCTCTTATAATGTGAAGAAATAGCCTAATAGTTTATTTTAAAAATTTGTTTGGAATATTTATTTCTCGCACTGAATAGAATAGGTCAACTTTTGTACTATGGGGGATAGTAATTTCACATAAGCTAGTGCTTTTGCTGTTTGTAGGACTACTCATCTTGTTGGCTGACGAAAAGTAAATGTGGACAGTTCTTCCAATATCTTCAATATGCACTTTGAAATTGGATAAGGAAGCGTGCAGTTGCGTCCCCGATGTGTCTGTCTTCACTTGTAGCCTCTGAGAAAGACCCGATCACGTGATGGAGAGCCATGTGAGTGAGAGGTGATTCGAGTCACGCAGCACTCAGGGAGAAAGGCACAACACAGCACTCTGGGCCATGGGCACAACGACCACTAGCCGCAAAAGCCATGGATTTTTTTAGGGTGCATTACAGCCACACACAGGGGATGATGCCGGGAAATTTGAGGCAAAATCAAGTGCTTGTCAAATTGTGAATGAGAGACTGATGAAGTATGTTCAGCCTGCGCAAAAAAAAACAAAGCAGAGCTCACGCCTTTCAAGCAACTTTTTTCAAATCATCATTAGAGTCGCATCATGCAGCCTTACAGTGTATTAAAAATCTAAACATACAGCCCAACATTTGTAAAACAAAGCATATAAAAGTACCTATTTCTTTGTTAACCGCTCAACACAGAATAGCCGCATGTGCGCACTACCTCAAATCGTTTGGAGAAAATATCCTTTTTATTTTATTCAGCTATGTTCAATTGTATTCTTCATATTAAAAAATTAT
Organism: Salvelinus alpinus; assembly: GCF_045679555.1. Taxonomy (NCBI): domain Eukaryota; kingdom Metazoa; phylum Chordata; class Actinopteri; order Salmoniformes; family Salmonidae; genus Salvelinus; species Salvelinus alpinus. Next base: position 30,185,646 of record NC_092088.1, read on the forward strand.
ATAAAATAATGACATGGAATTATAAGCAAATCTTGTCTGCTAAATGAACTAGTGAAGCCCACAGCCATTTGGCCTAGCCAGATCAGGACGTAACAACTCAGAGTATGCTACTCTGTTCTTCTGCAATAGACTACAATTTCTTCATATCATGTTTCTTTAGACCTGTCTAAAATAAATAATGTATTTATTGTGAAGGTGTAGGCTATATTATATAGATTTATTAGACTTTTTAAAATGTAGATGTTCCAAAGGTTTGCATCAGTGGCTTGTAGGCTATGTGTGGAGGCCAGGAGATGCGAAATGTGTTTATGTAAATTAACGCTCAATTACCTTGAGACCGACAGTTATTTGCTTGACAATCACCGGCTGACGAAATTTTGTGGCAGTCGCAGCCCAAGTTCTGACTCATGACTGCCGGTGCAGCGGTAATACAGTCAAAGCAACAGCCCTAGTTGTCATGCTATGTACCCAGTTTGTGTGCCTGTCATTAGTTGTTTGTGCACACTGTATGGTTGTGACTTAGTTCAAGTATGGTTGTATTGTGGACTTTGGTGAACATTGTATAGTCATAGTGGCTGTCAATAGTTGCTCATGATCATGTGATGAGGTAGCCCCACCTGCGAACTTCAAAACCAGTCTCTGCCCTCAGACCAAGATGGAATATCCTCTTGGTCTAACACGTTGGTTGCTCCCGTGGGTCACGTCTTAGACCGTTAGTCCAAGAGGAAATTCCCTCTTGGTCCGAGGGCAGACACTGGTTTTGACGTTCGCAGGTGGGGCTACCTCATCACGTGACCATGAGCAACCATGCCAGACTCATATCCGCTACAATAGCATGGTTGAGGCATGGTTGCATTGTACTCAGAGCATACTGCTGACCTGGTTGTCCGACTGTCCCTCAGAGCAGTGGATATGTATTCAGAGAGTCTCTTCTCCATCAGGGCTACTCGAATCCAGGCTCGACCCTGCAGAAGACAGACAGGCAGACAGCCAGACACTATTAATCACATTTATTTATTTGTTTATTTGTCAGGGACCATGTACAACATGCCATTGCACCAGATTTAGCTTGATAGCTACATTTAATCTGTAGTCTCTGCCAAATGCCAGTGAGACAAACATAGCGCTACTAGGCTTTAAGTAAGTAAGTAAGTAAGTAAATAAGTAAGTAAGAAGTAAGTCAGTCAGTTATTCAGTTATTCAGTCAGTCTAAGTAAGTAAGGATGCCGATCTCTTGCCTTGGCCCGCGAGGTGCTGATGTTCTCCATGTTCTCAATGCTGCTGATGCAGCTGTTCTGGACCTTTCCGCAGGCCAGCCTGATGAAGTCCCAGTAGCTGCGCTGTCCATCAAACCAGCTGCCCGACCCTGACCCCACCAAAAATAAAGGGTCACTCTCAAAACACTGCTTTTTGGAATGCATCCCTCTTCTGATTGTGATACTTTTAAATGTTATGTCTTTGTGTACTGGCAACTATTCAAATGTATTTGATAATATGTCAATGTTCTATGGTTTATGCTAGTTTTACCTGTGAAGCCGTGGCTGAGGATGTGCTCGAGGACAGCTGCGAAGTTGATGAACTCCTCTGATGAGTCATCGATGGGCTCGGCGGTGTACTTCTCCAACAGAGTCTTTACTGAAAACCTATCAGGAAGAGAGAGATGGTTAGGTCACTACTAACTGATCGTTTTTCCACCAATCAACACAAAGATTGTTTCATGTGAATGTTGAGGGTGGTAACAGACAAACAATTACAAACTATACTTGAAGCAACTTGTCATAATACCTTCATAAGACTGTAATATCATTACAAATTCAGAAAACCAAATAATGATGACAATCATTTTAGAAAGAACAGGAGTCTGTCAGGAAGCTCTCAAATGAAGAGTCAATCAGCTTTTACCGGGAGGCTCAAATTTACAACACTGCATGAATAAGACACTTGTAGGAAATTACTCAGTGAGGAAAGAAAACAGCACATGGTCCAACAAAAGTAACAACAGTATAATTTGTAAGTTCAATGTGACAAAAACAAGATCTGCCTATTGTAGGCCTATATGTTCCTCTACATACAATGCGTTTTTCCTTTTACCAATCTGTTGTAATGGTAACTAAGAGATATTTCTTGCAGAGCAAAACACTCATGCACTAACTTTCACGCTAAATAATTCAGGAAGTCCTTTCACAGAATGTCCAATGAGACGGAGCTATATTACTGGGTGAAAATAGCCATTTGGTCGCACTGACCCCTGTTGAATAACCATTTCCAACCTCCGACATTTCCTAAGGTCATTAGACTCTGATGGGTAGGCTACTGCAGAGCCAGATAGATAAGGATACTATAATAGAGTCTAATAGAGTCAGTGTTTCGTCTTGTTTTGCACCCTAAAGCACTGCTTAGAAATATTAGTGTGAGACTGTACGTAAATGGAGGGCCATTCATGTTCAGGTGGTCAGTCGCTGTGATGAATTTCAGGGAGGGGAGCAGTCAGTTAGTCACAGTCACACACACACACACACACACACACTGTTGAGTAATACATCACAATGCTTATTCTAACGGTAGTTTGGTAACAAGCCCAGGCAGAGAAGCAAGTGATTTCACTCTCCATTGTTCGGAGGGTAACAATGTCTCCTTCAGCTACACTGGGGCATCCCGGATACAAGAGAATAATTGGTTGACAATACGGGAAGCCAGCAGTGTATACATTCACCTGATTTTTCATTGTACTTAAAACGAGCTAGGGCAAGACATGAAAATTGATATCCATGGTTAGTTCAGGTAGTCATTTTTTCTTTCAATTCTAATGTGTTCTACTGGATCTTAATGTAGAATATGCTCTATATTTACAGCTCTGATGCAACTATAAGGACACTAGTGGCACCCCATACTACGAGCGGTAAATCATTGGATCTGATTAATTTGATTCAATGCAATTCAATCTTTGAGGACTGCAACCATAGAAATACAATGTATTTATGCTACTGTAACGGATGTGAAATGGCTAGCTAGTTAGCGGTGGTACGCGCTAATAGCGTTACAATCAGTTACGTCACTCGCTTTGAGACCTTGAAGTAGTGGTTCCCCTTGCTCTGCAAGGGCCGTGGCTTTTGTGGAGCGATGGGTAACGATGCTTCGTGGGTGTCAGTTGTTGATGTGTGCAGAGGGTCCCTGGTTCGCGCCCGTGTCGGGGCGAGGGGACGGACTAAAAGTAAACTGTTACACTACTAATAAGATAGTGTCAACTTCCTGTCTATGGTTATTTTGCTCACTGCTCATTGTCAATGTCTTACTGTCAAACTATGAGTGCAACTATTATTGATTTTGCACAGACATTTTTGGGGGTTTCAAACGCAACTGGAGCCAAGTCAATTTTAGGCAACTAATTTCGAATTCACCGGTGGCACCTTGACCGACTATAAAAGTCTGTCCGCCACCAGGCACAGTAAAATAATTTGTTTGCAAAAGTTACATCATAGAAGGCCCTTCAAAATAGAATTACTATTGTGATGCATAATTGCTATGGTAATTTGGAATGTTCAGTCAATGAGCACCACTGGGCACAGATGTCAATTCATTGTCTATTCTACATTGGTTCAGTGTAATTTTATGAAATTAAATTACATGGAAACAACATTGATTGAACCAGTGTGTGCCCAGTGGAGAATTATGGGTAAGGTAGTTGGTCTACAGTTTACCTATTGCAACTGTGGCATTCCAAAAACAAAACATGGGAAAAAAACAATAATACAAAACACAGCGGAATATAAAGTGGCCAGTGGCATGTAACAGGGTGATGCGCTTCTTTTGTGCCTAAAATTAAGAAAAATGCTGCAAAATTGTAGGAGGCGATTCCCCTGTTCTGTGGCTTACTGTATAACACTATAGAAGACTGGAGCCTTAAAAAGACTAAGGACCACTTCTAATGACATTGCATTTCCAAGGACTCAACATTGCAATAGCCTATTACTCATCTTCCTATTGTAGGCAATTTTAAAGGCCTCGTGAGCCTATGTATCCTGACTCCCTGGGGTACCAGCTGCTATGCTATGTCCTTGCCCATAGAAGGTTGTCGTCATAGCAACGACACCATCCGCGAGGAGACGATAAATTACACATGATGATGACATGAGACACTCTCAACTCACAAGAGCCAGGTCGATGGAAAGGATTCATTAACAACTTTAAAAAACAGTCACGCTTGTGCTGTGTTAGTCTATTTGTAGGTTCGCTCATGAACATTAAATAATAAAGATATTCCCCCCCATTCAAGTCATCTTGTTACAGTATAGGCCTATGGATGACGTAATTGCTTCACAAGCTACAGTATGGCTGCTGTAGCCTATCTTGTAAGTGCTCTGTGTTGAAGGGGTGGTGGAAATGCTGGGTCTCTTAGTTTTGAAGGTTGTCTGTAAATGTCAAAATTATTCATAAGAAAAACAGGACATAGCGCATCACAATATGCTATTGTAGACCTAAGCCTAAGGAGTGAGCGAAATCTATAGGCACACCCATTTTGTAATAGCCTACATCTTAAAAATGCGCACATTACCTGCAAACGGTGATGAGATTCTTGCGCTCCACGGCAACACTCCGAGAAATAGAGGATGGTTTTTTTGAGACATCAAGCATAGCCATAGTTGCCTGCACACAACTCGGCTCCATTCGGAGATGGCGGCGCCGCTCAGCCTACTGTTATGAATCCTGCACCACAGGATCCCTCCCTGCCCAGGCGATGCTCCTCATCCACTTTTCTGTTGTTGGTGATGAAAAGAAATGACGCTTTTTTTAAAGACACCCTCGCATGCCTCCACGTTTAAGTCTACAAGCTGAGCCTCGGGACATGCATTGACAATAACAGAGAGCCAAATAATCTATACCGGTATTCCACTCTCCTTCTGCTCTCTTCTCAATCAGCGAAATTTCCTTCCGTAGGACGAGGGTCTCGACAGTGAAACCGTTGGGTGATTGGTTTAGCTTTCTTGAGTGGATGACGTCACACAGATGCTATACATAGCTGTCTGTTATTTTTATTTAACTAGGCAAGTCAGTTAAGAATAAATTCTTATTTTCATTGACGGCATAGGAACAGTGTAATAGCATGGCTTGTTCAGGGGCAGAAAGACAGATCTTTATCTTGTCAGCTCAGGGATTTGATCTTGCAACCTCTCGGTTGCTAGTCTAATGCTCTAACCACTAGGCTACCTGCCGTTAGCTAGCTCATCCACTGTCATGAGCAGCAGCACATACCTAATGATCTGGGAAACCCAACTTCAGCTTTTGATCGCTGAATTAATTGGGAAATAAATTAAAGCTTCACCAGCTCTACCAATTAATTTTAGTTTCACTGTCCGAATATTCCAAAAATGTGCCCACTAATTGTAATGTTTACCTTTCCACAAACTGTCTGGTATGTGTTGCTTGATATGAGCAAATGTATCAACGAGTAGGGCATGAGTCCATGATTAGTTAATGACTAGCGCTACTGCTTGGCCATTGAGCTAGCTAGCTAGCCACATTTGAGTAATCCTGAATGTCGATAAAAGATGAGTTTAACATATTTGTCTGAAAACAGACCAGTCGACAGTTATTGCCCGTCGAGAAATCATGTCTAACCAGTTGGCTAATGTAGCCTGTGTGCCCTGGCATGAGCTCCTGACCTGATAGGTCGTTATCAAGTTCGCAAACGTCACAACATGTTGTCAAACACACTCTAAACTACATTACAAACTTAAAATAGTAAAATGTCACAAATTGCCAACCTATATAGGTTGTTATCAATAAAACTTCACAATACGATGCAGAGTGTTCAATTTGGCTGCTGGGGGGCAAAGAGACCTCTAGTGGACTAAACTCCACTCCATGGTGAAGGAAGTTTATGATGAACATCACCAACATAGTAGAGCAGAGACTAGGCTTTGTGAAATCTAGCTCCGACTACATCGATTCACCCAAGATCAATACTTTAAAAAATGTAAATCATGAAACGCCTGCCTTGTACTTATGTTTAACCTCTGTTGTTGGGTGTGTGACGCACACAAAATGTATGGTCACATTTGTGTTTATGTATTGTTTCTTTGTATTGGGAAAGAATGCTTTTACTGAAATGTCAGTCCTCCAAGGTTTCGCCATTGCGATGCATTTATACTACTGTTGGCCAGTAGGGGGCAGTGAGACGTGTTCGCTTCGCACTGGGACTATATGCGATCCTGTACCTGTGTGTTATCATAATTGAGAGAACCTTTGAAAGAGAAGCCACGTTCTCCTGTTTCATCTTTTATCCTGTGTTACAGGTCAGTAAAGTGCAAAAATACACTGAATACCACACGATCGTTTTGTACCTTGCCTATTGAAGGGAATGTAATGGTCTTCAACAACATAGTAATTGTATAACGTTGTACTAGACAGAAAATGCATTTCGAGTGTAAAATCAAATGATGGTGGTGCATTCCTTTGATCTAGAAAAAAAAGTATTGTTAACTCCTGAACATTTGTATTTTTCAAAAAGACACGCCTAACAATATCCTAAGGGTTTAGAGAATTTAAGGTTGTAACTCTGATGTTTAAGAACTTTGTAAATGTTGTACTGTAAATGTTAGAAAAGCTGCTAGCTTAGAGCTAGCTCCGGTTAGCTTTTGGCTAGTTCCGGTGTTGTGCTGAAAAGCTCCCCCCTGCCAGAATCCCCCCCTCGCGTGAGTACGCACGCACTCAATTCTTCATTGCTACAACTTGCTTGCTAGTTGAGATTTCTGATCACGTTAACTCTTCCCTCTATATATGTGCTAGAATTTCTATTTGTAGCATCTGTAACACATTGTTCTCAAGTGCTAGTTCCAGTGTTTTGGAATCTTTGTCTTATATTAATAATGAAATGTTTAACAATGGTTGTTGTTCAAAATGTTTGCATTGAAATATTGTTTTCATATATATTTTTTTTTACATAGACCACACCTTGTCATTTCCATTACAACCCATATTTTTGAGTTAATTGAGTATATTATGTATAATTTTCATACATTTATTTGTTTTAGACATGGAAATCATATGGTTGTTATCATAATCTCACAAAAAGGTTGGGTGGAAATATCTTATTTTTCATTATAAATAAATGTTTTCAACTGTCACCAAGGCAAGTTAATACATTCAGACGTCGTGTTTAATTTTTAATATTAGGAAAACCTTAAAAATCACTTAAAATAATATTCAATACAACTTCATGTACAAATGTATAAGAAATCCGTTATAATTCAATTGTATGATATTTCATTTTCAACTAAAATGGATGTTTAATGACGTGATGGAAATTACATTTGTCTGGGGAAAATGACAAAAATATATAAATTCCTGAATAGTACGATCGCAGCCGTTATCAGATATAGTTTCTAGACAAATCAAAGACAAGTACAATACTGGTAAAATGGTGTTTGAATAAAAAAAAAAATCTGAAAGTTTGCATGGCCAAAGTGCCCGAAGTTGCATAATCACCCAGGCACATGATTAGACCACAGGTTACAATAACTGGCAGCTAGTTAATTTTCTGACAAATATTTTCAACTCATTGTTAGTTTATCCACTGACCACCTCATGAAGGAGGATAGCTACCGTAATTACTGAAATCTAGCTAGCTAGATCACTGGCCAGGCAGTAGCCACTAACTAATCGTGGACGCGTTACCTATTCTTTGATATATTTGGGTTAACTTGCTCATATCAAGCAACACATACCAAATTGTTTGTGGAAAGGTAAAAATAACAATTACTGCGCTCGTTTTGTGAATGATCGGACAGTGAAACAAAAATAGATTGCTAGCTAGCTGGTGAGATTTTCATTTATTTCCCAATTAATTTGGTGATCAAGCTGAAGCTGGGTTTCCCAAGTTGTTGGGTCGGTGCTAACTGCTCATTCCGGCGGCGCCAACTAAACAGACGGCTCTGTAGACGGTCCCCCCATCTTTGACATTATGGTGATCTCAAACCACATCACAGAAATTGATGACGACTCAGCACAAAAAAGCTGTTGAATGATATCACTGTCAAGACAGCTATATTTTCTTCATCATCCTCACATTCACATTAAAATATATGTAAGAAACACCCACACACACACACACACACACTGTAATGAAATTAACAATTTAGTAGGCAATATTTTCACCACAGCCTTTGCAATATTTCCATCCCCCACACAATTAACCATGAACTGGTGATGAGAAGTTCGGTTCTTTTTATTGACTCAGATCTTTTTGACTCGTTCAGTCAAAATAACAAATCTTTCGACTCATTTCGTTCATTTGAGTCAGTCATGCCCAGAGCACACAGGACCCCCTACCGGCGAACAATGAACTGAAAACTCGAAATTCAAGTTTCTACAAGCCTCTCGTTCACCATAGGGGGCTTATTGGAGTTGTCATTTGTGACTGAGCCTTGTTGACGTGTGCTTTAAACAATGTACATTTGTGTATTGCTAGGCATACAAACAAATACGATTATTTCTTGATACATTTTAAACGAGGTCTAGACTAGTTGTAGCCGCAACCGGACTAGATTGTAAACGACTCATGGCAGAATGCATTCCTTGACTGCTGTGATAATCACAATGTCGTTCGTGAACTTCAGCTCCCCCCCCCACAATGTCGTTCGTGAACTGCAGCCCCCCAAATGATTAATTATCGAGTTTGAGTTTATTGACCTGAGGCTGGGTATGTTTTGGTTCTACAAAGCTGTGTCCATCATAACATTCAATAATACACTGAATTAAAATATAAAAACGTAACGAATAGTTTTGGTCCCTTGTTTCATGAGCTGAAATAAACGACCCACTGGTACGCTCCCTAGCAGTAACTGTATTGTTGAACTTGCCGAGATTGTTCTGACTAAGAACTTTTTCATGTTTGAAAATAACATGTTCATTCAACAGAAGGGAACTGCTATGGGTAATAAAATGGCCCCAAATTATGCCCATCTTTATGTGGGGTTGTGTTAGAATAATGGGATTTTCACCCCTAACAATCCATTCATGCGCCATATCAAGCTCTGCAAACGCTTCATTGATGACATATTCCTTCTATGCCAGGGCACAGCAGAGGAACTTCATCGATTCCACTCCTTCATCAATACAAGCAGTGAACATTTGAAATTCACCCTCCCCTTTGATGTGCATGAAACAAGTTTTCTGGACATTTTGATAAAGACGGAGGGGGGTGGCTTTAGCACGGACCTATACAGGAAGCCGACGGACATTAATTCCCTGTTACGCAGAGCTTCCACCCTACACCCCTAAAAAAAGAGCCTCCCCATGAGCCAATATAGTCGCATACGCAGGATTTGTAGTACACAGAGTGACTATGACAAACAAGCCGACTGTCTGGATGAGCGTTTCAGACAGCGGGGTTACCCAGAGTGGCTGTATGACGCAGGATGACAGCCTCACGCCCAAACCACCCCACCCTCCTGACCAACGCGTTCAATGCTTCCTTCAATACTCCCCACTTGGTAAACAGTTTGACCATATCATTAAAAAACACGGGCACATCTTGGGCACTGATCCACAACTGGAAAATATGTTTAAAGAACCCCCACGGGTAGTCTTCAGATGCACCCCCAACATCAGTCAAATGGTGGTGAGGTCTGATCTTCCACCGGTGCCACATAGCACCTTCCTAGACAATATGTCTGACGGTAATTACAGATGTGGCCGATGTACCCAGTATAACTTAACAAACAAATGCACAATGTTCGATCACCATATCACAGGCAAAGGCCATTAAGATTAAGGGAATTATTACGTATTCCACCAAAAATGTGATATACCTGATCAAGTGTATTTGTGGTCTATGTTATGTAGGGAAAACGAAACGACCTCAGAAAACAAGGATAGCAGAACACAGGAGTAATATCAGGACCCTTGACCAGAGAAACCCTGTGGGTGCGCATTTCACGGAGGCTCGTCACAACATTAGCTCTCTGAGATACATTGGTATCGAACATGTTAAGACTCCTAGGATGGGGGGGATGCTGATAATCTATTATTGAGAAGGGAATTGTATTGGATTCACTGTTTGTGCACCATGTCTCCTAAAGGTCTGAACCAGGAGTTTGATATCAGACCATTTCTTACATGAATATGTCACTTTGCTTTGTCTTGCCTTCCAGGTCTCCTACTTGGTCATTATACGATTCTGTAACTACTACATGTGCCCACCTCATTGATATCAAATTATTAGAGATAAACTAATTGTTTTTGAAATAGGTCACTGGAATTATATTTAAGGCCAAAGTTCCTCCGACGCATAATGGTCATATGGGCGGGTATTTCAACAGTTTCCAACACAATATTTTTTGTACTGTTGCCTAGGTTTTAACTTGAACCCATATGTATGTATCTAATCTTTTATGACAATATGTACCTCTGTGATTAATTTTGATTGATTTTGCACACAAGGGAATTGAATTGTTTCCACACCCACCATGTGCGCAATGGTCATGTGAGGTGAAATGTTGTGAGGTGAAATGTGTATATTTTGGGAAGTGAGCACTCAGTTTGTCCGTTTGAACTGATGAAGATCCGTTTCGGATCGAAACGTTGTCAATAAAACTGGGATTTGGGAGATTTAACAGTGTCTGGGCCTTCATGTTCTTTACTGAAATAAAAGATCCCAGAAATATCCCATACACACAAAAAGCTTATTTGGCAGTATGTTCAACTGGCCACAAAACCGGAGACCACGTGTATGACGTTGTGTGGGCGAGCCGTTTGCTGCTGTCAACGTTGTGAACAGAGTGCCCCATGTCACAAGGATCTGTACACTTCCTGGAAGCTGAAAATGTTCCAGTTCTTCCATGGTCTGCATACTCACCAGACATGTCACCCATTGAGCATGTTTGGAATGCTCTGGATCGACGTGTACAACAGTGTGTTCCAGTTCCCGCCAATATCCAGCAACTTCGCACAGCCATTAAAGAGGAATGGGATAACATTCCACAGGCAACAATCAACAGCCTGATCAACTCTGTGAAGGAGATGTGTCACGCAAATAAATGGTGGTCACACCAGATACTGACTGGTTTTCTGATCCACGCCCCTACTTAAAAAAAAAAAAGGTATCTGTTACCAACAGATGCAAATCTGTATTCCCAGTCGTGAAATCCATAGGTTAGGGCCTAATGAATTTATTTTTAATTTACTGATTTCCTTATAGGAACTGTAACTCAGTAAAATATTTGAAATTGTTCCATGTTGTGTTTATATTTTTGTTCAGCATAAATTAATTGCATTCATTATTACACCATGCCATCAATTGTCAGTTCTAAAAATGTATTTTTCTTTTCTAGGCTCATGATCTATTTTCCTGCATGAATATGACAGATAGTTGGAGGTTGGAGAAGGTCTCTGTAGCCGCTGAGCTGGAGGAGCGTTTATTAATCCTGCTGTAGGGCTCATTGCGGCCAGCACTAGTAATTCAAACAAACGACTTCAATGAACGAGTCACTCAGATAAACGAATCATAACTCTCGAGTCAGTAAAAAGAGGTCGCGAAATGCACATCACTACAATGAACAGCTGTTTGCAGAAGTGGGCAAGAGCAGCAAGGTTGCTGTAGACTCCCACATTCACCAGTTGTCTTTGACAGCTGATTTATGGGATACTAGGCCATACATATGTATGGTAAAAATAAGGCTGAGCTTTAGGAGAGGAAAATCCATAGGCCTACAGTTGTAAGGGCAATTGGACAATTGTATCCTACACAAATGTCAACACCCTTTTACAGGTTTACATATGAGGACTAAACCCTCGCCAGACCCACTCCAGGTCATTCCACAGAAGCCAGAGCCATGCATGCACGATTGCACATTGAAACTGAGGGGCCATATGCCCATTCATTTGTTAGGAGAGAAATATACAAGATATAGCCTACACAAAAATGTATGCAAACATATTGCTTTTGGATACCATTTAGAGCATTTGGAGCATGTGGCACTGACATCTCTATAAACCCTCAACTTCACACTATTATTTAACCTCTGCATTCAATTATTTATTTAAAACCTAATGCATTCTTATATGAAATCATTCTAGGCTGTTTCACTGTGGCATGAATGGCATCAGACCTTTCCATTTGGCCTATTTGTTCTCATAGTTGGCCACCAGATGGTGTATGTAGACCATATTTTATCCATTAAATTGCACAGTTTGAAACTAGTATAAGGAGGGCTTGAATCACATTTGGATGAAGTTAGATTTTTTTTTTTTTTTAAATAAATTAGCAATATATGAAACCTACACAGCCTGACATAGTGTATGTAGGGCAATTTACAACATTTACGGTTTTCTTTCTTGCAAGAAGCTGGTAATTGAAATGTTAGTTGAATGTTAATTTCGACTATAGGCTACACTATAGTGTGTAAGTATGACATGTGTAGACAGCCTGGAGAAGGATGTTCAGGAGGTCAGTGTGTCTGCTCTAAGCAAACAGGAAGAGACTAGACCAGAGATAGAGTTGAAGGGAAAGAGAACCACTATGTCTACCAACTTTTATGTCACTGACTGGGGAAAAAATTCACAACCAGGGTCAATATCACTTCAACAGTGCCTCTTCTTGTGTTCTCTGCAATGGTCTGGGAAATTGAAGTGATTCCAAAATGTTTTCAAAGGGCCATCCAACTTTGTTGTCTGTTAACAGTAATGGCATTCCTTTATTTTCACTGATAATTAAGGAATCTCTATTATATCAAAGGAGAGTTGCAAGAATTTTACAAGAGTCATTCCAAAAAGTTTCTAACCAATAAACTATTATTGGATTATTTGGAGAATTCAGTCTCTTGCCATGTTCATTCGTACTCGCATGGGCTGAAATGTCCTTCTTGGCTTGCCAAGTTGCCTTTGAATCCCCCATTTGTTCTAAAACAGGTATTATTAGATGTCTTAGCCACCACCACCATTTTGTGTTGGTATTTATCTTCGCTGTGCTATGTGGATGAGAGACGCTGGTGGGTTATGAGTCAGGTTTTGCCACTAAGACTCGAGTCCTGCAGACACAGCCTGGCTACATCTTGCTCTGGGACGAGACCTCATGGCCGGCTGTGAAATTCCAGACCCGGTCGCGAGGGCGTTTGGGACAGAGAAGGGTTTCGGGAGCGAAGGCTTTAAGTTGCCCTTCCAGGTGCAGAAGCTTCCACTGACCACCTCTCTTGGTCCTCTTGTCTGTAACCCCAGTTTTCACGCACATTGGAGTTCTGAGGGCAGTACTGTCTCGAAGGCAGAAACAAATGTTGTTGGTTAAGATTAGGCAAGTAATAACAATTGGTTAAAGTTAGGTTAAGGGGTTGGGTGAAGTTTAATAAATAGATGAATTGGTTAAATTTAGGGGTTGGGATGAGGTTAGAAAACAAAAAACAAACCAGCGACCTTGAGTATGGCAACCCACGTGTATCTGCAATTAATATTCAAGGTACACAAGCCTGTAACAAAAGGAGAGTTTAGACTGACCATTGTGGAAATAATACAGTCAACTGTGAGAGAAAAAAAGAAAGCGATGAAAAACTCTTTTTTTCCCATCACCAGCTTGGGTAAACCTTCCCTGAAACGTACAGGTCAATATTTGCCAGCGGCGGAAACGTGATCATCTCTAAAGCAGGCCTAGCAGGAATACAGTCAGTGCCACAGAATGCCTTTTGCGGTTAATGACGAGAGAAGAGAGAAGGTGTGTGTGTGTGTGTGTGTGTGTGTGTGTGTGTGTGTGTGTGTGTGTGTGTGTGTGTGTGTGTGTGTGTGTGTGTGTGTGTGTGTGTGTGTGTGTGTGTGTGTTTACGTCCCACTGAGCAGCCCATGTAATTTCAACATTGACATTTTGGTAATATTTGGTTGGAGAATTCAACCTTTATTCACCCACTCAAAAAGACAGCCAGAAGTTAGCTGAATTCCCAGTGTTATCACTGCACTTTCAACCATTTAAAAGCACAAAGTTCAAATGGGAATACAATGTCAAATATTTTGTATTTATATAACAACTTAATGTTATCACTGTGCTTCATCTAATAGCACATCCAAATTACATGGATTGCAGTTGAGATTAAAGGAAAGTATGATTATTATAGCAATTGTGAAAATCTACACCAATGCATGGAATCTTGCACATGCACGCTTTTTAAGATTGCATAAGAAGACATTGCTAGTTACATTAAGCCTTCTGTAATATGGCCATGGATGTGTTACTCATTTTAAGGTTGAATAAATACTGTTACATTAGTTTGTAAGATAGTGTTAACTTTCGGCTATTTACCGTATTACAAAAGTATTATTGAATTGGGTTTGGTTGGCAACGCAACCAAATATCAACATTTCAGGGATAGCTAATGCTTGGATAGTTTCATCTGAACCACTGGTTAAATCCTATTTTTTTACTTACATTTTTGGTTTAGTTGGAGACGTGAATCCAACATAGAATTTTTAACTTGTCAACAAGTTAATAGGCTATTTACTGTGTTGCAAAAGTGATACTGAATTGATACAGTGCCTTTAGAAAGTATTCACACCCCTTGACTTTTTCAAAATTGTATTGTGTTACAGCCTGAATTTAAAATGGATTTAATTTAGATTTTGTGTCACTGGCCTACACACAAGTTAAATAAAGGTTAAATACATATTTTTTAGATAAAAAAAACAATACCCCATAATGTCAAAGTGGAATTCTGTTTTTATACATTTTTACAAATTAATTTAAAATGAAAAGCTGAAATGTCTTGAGTCAATATGTATTCAACTTCTTTGTTATGGCAAGTCTAAATAAGTTCAGGAGTAAAAAGGTGCTTAAGTCACATAATAAGTTGCATGGACTCTGTGTGCAATAATAGTGTTTAACATGAATTTTGAATGACTACCTCATCTCTGTATCCCAGACGTACAATTATCTGTAAAGTCCCTCAGTCGAGCAGTGAATTTCAAACACAGATTCAACCACAAAGACCAGGGAGGTTTTCCAATGCCTCGTAAAGAAGGGCACCTATTAGTAGATGGGGGGGGGGGAAGCAGGCATTGAATATCCCTTTGAGCATGGTGAAGTTATTAATTACACTTTGAATGGTGTATCAATACACCCAGTCACTACAAAGATGCGGGCGTCCTTCCTAACTCAGTTGCCAGAGAGGAAAGAAATCACTCAGGGATTTTCCCACAAGGCCAATGTTGAAAAAAGAAGAAATTAACTTTATGTCCTGAACACAAAGCGCTATGTTTGGGGCAAATCGAACACAACACATCACTGAGTACCACTCTTCATATTTTCAAGCATGATGTTGGCTGCATCATGTTATGGGTATGCTTGTCATCGGCAAGGACTAGGGAGTTTTTGGTAACACAAAGAAATGGAATAGGATAACCTGGTTCAGTCTGCTTTCTAACAGACACTGTGAGACAAATTCACCTTTCAGCAGGACAATAACCTAAAACACAAGGCCAAATATACACTGGAGTTGCTTACCAAGACAACTCATGTTCCTGAGTGGCCTAGTTACAGTATTGACTTAAATCCGCTTCAAAATCTATGGCAAGACATGACAATGGCTGTCTAACAATGTCTAACAATGATCAACAACCAACTTGACAGAGCTTGAAGAATTTTTGAAAAAATTTGCAAACATTTCTAAAAACATGTTTTCACTTTGTCATTATGGGGCGTTGGGTGTAAATGGGTGAGAAAAAAATATTTAGAATTCAGGCTGTAACACAACAAAATATGGAATACGTCAAGGGGTAAGAATACTTTCTGAAGGTACTGTATATGTATTGTCTATTTATTGTTGAACTCTAGGTTGAATTGAAGCAATAGCTGTTGATGACTTTGCAAATCATCAAGTCAACTCAATCATCAAGTTTGCAGACGACACAACCATAGCAGGCCTGATTACCAACAATGACGAGACAGCCTACAGGGAGGAGGTGAGGGACCTGGCGGAGTGGAGCCAGGAAAATAAACTCCCTCAACGTCAACAAAACAAAGGAGCTGATCGTGGACTTCAGGAAAAAGCAGAGGGAGAACGCCCCTATCCACATTGACGGGACCGCAGTGAAGTAGGTGGAAATCTTCAAGTTCCTCAGCGTACACATCACTGACGATCTGAAATGGTCCACCCACACAGACAGTGTGGTGAAGAAGGCGCAACAGCGCCTCTTCAACCTCAGGAGGCTGAAATAATTTGGCTTGGCCCCTAAGACCCTCACAAACTTTTACAGGTGCACAATTGAGAGCATCCTGCGGGCTGTATCACCGCCTGGTACGGCAACTGCACCGACCGCAACCGCAGGCCTCTAGAGGGTGGTGCGGTCTGCCAAACGCATCACCGGGGGCACACTGCCTGCCTTACAGGAAGTGTCGATTTTAGCATGTAAATCTTGGTGGGATAAAAAAAAAAAAAAAAGTGGAATGCATACCAGCAAAGCCACTACACAACACAACATTAAACAATACATGAATTGCACTATAACAGTGACAAACGGTGCCCACAAACTATTAGGGCGTACATAAAGCTGTCCCAACAGCAGAGTCCCAACAGCAGTCCCAACACCTTAACACTGCTACACCTAGCTCACAGCGGAGTCTTGTCTGGCAGCAAAACAGCTCATTCAGCCTCATTTACTGCCTCTTAAAAAAACATAGCTGATATGGCTGACTTGCTGAAACAAATGTGGTTTTAACTGACAATTGACATGTACAAACTATGGCATAAGGGGATGACAAGCAGATAAGAGGCAATCTGTAACTTCGATGAAGACATTAATGAGCGAGCTAGGACGGACGTAGTCAATATTAACTATTTGGTCAGCACTTTTGAAGTGTACAGCGACAGAATTCAGACATGGGCCGTTCTTACAGTGTTCTCCCTGTACACCAATTCAGAACCGTAGGATAAATAAAGGGGACATATAAGTAGACAATGAAAGCTCTATCAATATTCGATGATTACATTTCTCAAAAACAGGTTATAGGCTACATGTGCACCACCAAGTCAAAATAGTAGGTGAAATTAAGAGGTGAAAATAGACCAAATTATTAGGGTGAGGCACATGGGCTCCTAACAGCTTACTACACAACATACACTTAGTATACCTTTCTTAGTTACAGTATACATATCTCCCTGGCATATTACATCATTTATGCAGCAGCATACAAGACATTGTTGGACTCTCCTTGTGCTGTGCTCACTTGAACAGGAAGGTGGCGCGGCGGTCCTTCTTGGGCAAATCTTGTCATCAAACTTTGTCATAAAAGTCTGGAATTCTCTGGATTTATGGTGCTTTCAAGGTAACTGGGAACATGGAGAAAAAAAAGGTGAATCATGATGACGTCAGTGATCTTCAGGTCGCAGCTCTAGTAAGAGGCCTGAGTTCCTGATTTACAATTCTGAGTAATATGAAAGTTCAAAACGTATTTTCCCAGTCGTAGCTCGTTTTTCCAGAGTTCCAAGTTGTCTTGAACTCACTAAAGTCAGATTTTGCAGTTCTGAGTTAACAGCTGTTTTGAGCATGGCATAAATCATGCTTCATTGACAGCATGGCCAATGTTGAATGTTTATAATTTAAAACTAGGAAAAGAGACCCTTAATCAGACTTGGGACAGCACAGCCACTCCACTGAATAGCAGGCTAATGATTGCTTTACAATGCTTGCAGTTACCCACTGATTCCTTCCAAACCAATCATTGTTGAATTTACGATTTCCAACTTGTGTAATGTTTATGGCCGATGAGCACCGATACGTTTTATCTATAATTTCTCTTCGTTATTTCTCGTCATATGACAAGGATTAAAAAGGACTTGCCAGTAGATTGTCGACTTTATTAATTATGATGACTGCTAGCTAAGATTTTGAAAGTATGATGTTGACATCCAATCAAAGCTACTGTTGATATAACGGGATTTGACGTCATTTTATCTGTGGCCAATGACCTTGAGCCTTCTTGGATGGGCACTTCTAATGTAACTCTATGGCAGCACCCAAGGGGCTAGAGTGCTTGAGCTCTACCCTATGAGTGACAGAACACTGAGCCAATCACGGCGCAAATTTCCGTATTTTCTGCTGGCTTGCCCCATCACCACTTGAGCTCCCTTACTCAAGAAAACAAAAAAGAGACCATGTTTGTGTGCAGCTTTATTAACCCAATGTAAACTAATATGTGACACATATTAATGCCAAAATAACATGCCAAACAGGCAAGCCCTTTTTTAAATTCTTGCTAAAAATGTGGGGCTCAAAACAGGTGAATGACGGGTCGCCACTGTCTCCAGGACACCTACAGCACCCGATATTACAGGAAGGCCAAAAAGATCATCAAGGATATCAACCACCCGAACCCCGCTATCATCCAGAAGGTGATGTCAGTACAGGTGCATCAAAGCTGACCGAGAGACTGAAAAACAGCTTTTATCTCGAGGCTATCAGACCGTTAAATAGCCATCACTAACCGGCTACCACCCGGTTACTCAACCCTGCACCTTAGAGGCTTCTGCCGTATATACATAAACATGGAGTCACTGGTCACATTAATGTTTACATACTGTACAGTATATAATGTATTCTATTCTACTGTATTTTAGTCAATACCACTCCGACATTGCTCGTCCTAATATTTATATATTTCTTAATTACATTATTTTACTTTTAGATTTGTGTGTATTGTTGTGAATTGTTAAATATCACTGCACTGTTGGAGCTAGGAACACAAGCATTTCACTACACCCACAATAGCATCTACTAAATATGTGTGACCAATAAAATTTTATTTTATTTGAAATGCTATAGAGGCCTAAATAGTATCATTGATGATACATGACTCATAAAGTATGGGTTACCTTTCATTTGCACTTATGAACCTACCCTTTGGAATGATTTTGATAGCAACAGTGAATATATTTTGTTATTAAGAGACCTCTTAAAACCCTGGATGGCAGACCAAATTAAAATCTGTAGATAGATCAACTCACCAGTAGGAGGTGCTACCCAGCCTTTAGTTTTTTTCTGATAGTGGATATAACGTTGAAGATCTGACGTTGTTTCAAAGGTACAAATTCAACATTTAATGCAAGGTTGGTTTATGTTGAAAATTGGTTACATGGATGACATAATCCCAGTGGTGGAAAAAGTACCCACTTGTCATACTTGAGTAAAATTAAAGATACCGTTAATAGAAAATGACTCAAGTAAAAGTGAAAGTCATCCACTAAAATACTACTTGGAGTAAAAAGTCTAAAAGTATTCGCTTTTAAATATACTTAAGTATCATAAGTAAATGTATAAATAGTTTCAAATTCCTTATATTAAGCAAACCAGGCGGCACCATTTTTATAATATTTGTTTTAATTTACAGATAGCTAGGTGCACTCTCCGTCACTCAGACATAATTTACAAATGAAGCATGTGTTTAGTGAGTCCGCCAGATCAGAGGCAGTAGGGACGAAAAGGGATATTCTGTTGATAAGTGTGTGAATTGGACCATTTTCCTGTCCTGCTAAGTATTCAAAATGTAACGAATACTTTTGGGTGTCAGGGAAAATGTATGGAGTAAAAAAGTACATTATTTTCTTTAGGAATGCAGAAAAGTAAATAGTAAAGTAAAGTACAGATACCCCCCAAAAATTACTTAAGTAGTACTTTCAAGTTTGTTTACTTAAGTACTTTACACCGCTGCTTAATCCTATGGTTCAAATTTCACCCTCAAATCCACTATATTTTACAAGTAGATTCCACGTCACAATACGTTGACAGATTGCGTTGAAACAACGTTGATTCAACTAGTTTGTGCCCAGTGTGTGTGTGTGTGTGTGTGTGTGTGTGTGTGTGTGTGTGTGTGTGTGTGTGTGTGTGTGTGTGTGTGTGTGTGTGTGTGTGTGGAAGGCTAGCATTGGGCATGGTAGTTGTCACTCACACACATTATGCAATATATAGTATTTTCTATGCTCCTATGATGCCCAGACTGTGTAATTGTTTTTGTGAGATGCAAGGCTCCCTTGCAAAAGAGACCTTGACTCAATGGGAGGGTCAGAACCTTCAAGAGACAACCAGGGAGGGTCAGCTCTCCTCAACCAATCAACCTCAACCACTCTCCTCCTCCCCTCCACCCCCTACACCAGACAGCTGAGTCCAGCCTGGAAAAGACAACACAGAAGATCCAAGATGGGAAAAATCACAAGTCTCACTTTTTTTGCACATCAGAGCCACTGTTCAGGAGCCGCACTTTCCGATTGCTAATTGGAAAAAAAGGTGTTGCTGTTCTGACACCTCAGTGAACATTGGAAAGTTTCAGTGGCAACTAATTGCAATGTCTGGCTACTTCAAGGGGCACCTTTCTTGCCCACCTAAAGTTGTGGCAGTGGCTCTGAAATCTTCAGATCAGGTCCATTTGTCCACAACAACAAAAATGTCTATCAATGTGTCTGTCTAATGCACCTTAATGCACGTTTTCCCTCATCATCTGCTCCATTCAGCCCTTTAACCACCCATTCACCATTTATCCATTCCTCCATCCCCCCATCCCATCCATCCATCCCTTCAACCATTTACTTACTCACTCTAACAAAGGACACAGAAAGTCTCCGGGCCTCCTGTAACAGTACTGAACCTGTGGGAATAAGAAGTTATTTTAAGAAAGCCACTTTTCTCTCTTTTTGACTTCTCTTTTGAGGCAGCAGGACTGAAAATGCTCTTGGGCTACTTGTGCACATAATCTGTGCAGACACTGGCCCTGTTTGCCCAAGCCTGGCCTGGCATGCCTTGGCATGGAGTTAAGACAGTGGAGTGAAAACACATCCAGCAATGTGCAGTGGTGGGAAAACTACACAATTATCAAAAGGAAAGATACCTTTAATAGAAAATGACTCAAGTAAAAGTCACCCAGTAAAATACCACTTGAGTAAAAAATCTAAAAGTATTTGGTTTTAAATATACTTAAGTATCGAAAGTAAAAGTATAAATCATTTCACATTCCTTACATTAAGCAAACCAGACGGCACGATTTTCTTGTTTTTTAAATTTATGGATAGCCAGGGGCACACTCCAACAGACATCATTTACAAATGAAGCATTTTTGTGTTTAGTAAGTCCACCAGATCAGAGGCAGTAGGGATGACCAGGGATGTTCTCGTGATAAGTATGTGAATTGGACCATTTTCTTCTCCAGCTAAGCATTCGAAATGTAACGAGTGCTTTTGGGTGTCAGGAAAAATGTATGGAGTAAAAAGTACATTATTTTCTTTAGGAATGTAGTGGAGTAAATAGTAATGTAAAGTACAGATACCCCAAAAAACTACTTAAGTAGTACTTTAAAGTATTTTTACATAAGTACTTCACACCACTAGAAATGTGGCACTTTTATCTTCTCCAAAACGTTGTAGTGCCCACAACTGTACTGTACATCCCCAATACCCCTTGACAAGCCTCTCTATTTGCTCAAAAGGTGAGCAAGACTGAAGAGCAAAAATGCAATTCTATGGAGTAAGAGTTTGACAATGCATGGTTTATGTTATCAATACCACAATATACCGTACATAATCTGTCAACACTTTTCCCCAAAGATAAACACTGAAAAGAGGTGTTACAAAAGGGTGAGTGATCTTTAAGGATTGAAATATACAATTCTTCATTTGATTCTTTTTAAATTACAATACAAACCTGACTGCCTAATATAGCCAATTACATACAGTGCATTCAGAAAGTATTAAGACCCCTTCACTTTTTCCATATTTTGTTGCGTTACAGCCTTATTCTAAAATGAAAAAACAAATAAAACATCTCACAATCTATAAGCAATACCACATAATGACAAAGTGAAAATCATTTTTTTGTAATTTTTGAAAATGTATTAATAATAAAAAGCAGAAATAACTTATTTACATAATAATTCAGACCCTTTACTATGAGACTCAATTAAATTGATTGGACATGATTTGGAAAAGCACACGCCTGTCTATATAAGGTCCCACAGTTGACTGCATCTCAGAGCATAAACCAAGCCATGAGAAACAATATTCTCTGGTCTAATGAAACCAAGATTGAACTCTTTGGCCTTTATGCCAAGCGTCACATCTGAAGGAAACCTGCCACCATCCCTACAGTGAAGTATGGTGACAGCATCATGCTGTGGGGATGTTTTTCAGCAGCAGGGACTGGGAGTCTAGTCAGGATTGAGGGACAGATGAACCGAGCAAACTACAGAGAGATCCTTGATGAAAACCTGCTCCCGAGCACTCAGGACCTCAGACTGGAGCGAAGGTTCACCTTCCAACAGGACAACGACCCTGAGCACACAGCCAAGACAACGCAGGAGTGGCTTCGGGACAAGTCTCTGAATGTCCTTGAGTGGCCCAGCCAGAGCCTGGACTTGAACCCAATCGAGCATCGCTGGAGAGAACTGAAAATAGCTGTGAAGCAACTCTCCCCACCCAACCTGACAGAGCTTGAGAGGATCTGCAGAGAAGAATGGGAGAAACTCCCCAAATAAAGGTGTGCCAAGCTTGTAGCGTCATACCCAAAATATTCAAGGCTGTAATCGCTGCCAAAGGTGCTTCAACAAAGTACTGAGTAAAGGGTCTGAATACTTATGTACAGTAAATGTGATATTTACGTTTGTTTTATTTTTAATACATTTGCAAAAATTGAAAACATGAAAACCTGTTTTTGCTTTGTCATTATCGGGTATTGTGTGTAGATTGATTAATAAAAAAAACTATTTAATCAATTTTAATATAAGGCTGTAACGTAACAAAATGTGGAAAAAGTGAAGGGGTCTGAATACTTTCCGAATGCACTGTACATATCAAGTGTGCTATCACTATCCAAAATAACAATTTCTTTACATCTGTAAAGAAGGTAAATCTGTAAAGAAGGTCAATCCTGAGCTGATATTTTACTGTTTTAGACATGTGTTTTTGTTATTTTGTTAATCTATTATTGTTTTATGGTAAAGTGTATTGGGATTTTAAATGCACTAGTTTTGCTCGTTGGGCGATGGGCCTCAGGTAAGGATCCCTTCAAATGCAGCCTACTGCTGCTTATTCATCTCTGTAAAAGCTTAATTTCCACGTTTTTCTCCGATAAAAATTACATCTCACTACAATAGACAAATAGTGCATGAATTGTTATGCAGACAGAGAAGAGATCAGAGAAAGCAGACAAGCAGACAAACAGACAAATATAAAAGGAAAAACAATAGTCTGTCTAACGATGATACCAAATGCACCTGACAAACAAATATGGCACGTGTAGAAAGGCATGCAGCAACTCACTAGTCATTGGGTTCTTTATTACAACCACTGATAAATTAAATCACCAATCATGCTAAAAGTACATGTTATTTCTTCATGAGCAATGGATCAATGTTCCATTGGTAATTGTGTCATCAGACCAGTTTACACACAATGATTCTTTAACCCCAACTAAATGTACGTAGCTAAGTCTTCAGACATCAGTCAATCAAACAAGGGATTCAGGGGAGATTCAAATAGGTCATTGGAGATCACTTGAATGGAGCCTTGATATGGATCCATGGCAGGAATCTGGATAAGTGCTGCTCTCACTGTTAGACACCATAGATCTAACAGTTCCAGTTCACAAGATGGTCTCTAGTTCCTTTAGAGACAAAGAGCAGCAGGGGTCCTCGTCTCCCAGCCGCTGGGGCACAGAGACTGCAGTCTCTGTCTTGGCCACCTTGTCTCCACCACCTCCTTGGATCCCCTCGCTAGCAGCCCCGGGGTGCCTGGGAAAGGCACCAACAGCGGCCCCAGCTCCAGCCCCCACCCCAGGCCTCCAAATGACAAGTTTCTGCCTGGGGGTCTCCGTGTTGCTGGGCGCGTAACCTGGCAGGTTGGTGAGTGGGTGGAAGGTGGAGGTGAGGCGTGGCTGCCTGCTTCCCCCTCCCCCATAGCTTCCCCCAGCTCCTCCCACCCCGGGGGCCCCTCCCCCATTCAGGGACATTCCTCTGGGATTGGCCACAGTCAGACTCACGCTGTGGGTGGTGGTGTGTGACATCATGCCGCCATAGTAGCAGCTGCCCCCGCCCCCACTGCTGGTCACCCGGGTCTTCTGTTTGAGGTCCAGGGCCAGGCTCCGCCGTAGCCATGCCTTCTTTACCTCCGCCTGCACCTGGGAAGACAGGTTTTAAAGTTGAATCTTATAAAAATCTGTTAAATTTTCTGACAAGCGAACACTTAGATATGCTCGTTTTCATAAATTCATAGATTGTTTGGAAATGACAGACTAAGGCATTTGTGAAAATTCTATAGCAATAAACAATGAGAAAGCGGCCGTGTGTTTGGACAATTAATAAACACTGCTGTAAATAAAACCGAATAAAAACATCTGTCTCATCCAGGACCGGAGTCTACGCAGACAGGTGCACCATAACCAATCAGAGCTACAGTAGCCCTTTATGCAAAAAAGGTATTTGCCACACGGGCCTGCCATCATTCACTTTGAACTGGACTGTGTGTTTACAGGCAGTAGTAACAGCACGACTTTAGATTATTAGAACGCATTCGGCAAAAGCCACAAAAATATGTAAATATCACGGGAGTCCTCTTACATTTGGGAACTTTACAGTCCTATTGATCAAACAACCATGAAAAGGTAGGCTCTCTCTCCCTCTCTCCCTGCCTGGCTGTGGGGCACGCAGCCAGGCAGACAATTGCCTGTCAAGCATTGTTCAGGGCTTAAAACATCAACACAGCCACAGCGCTCCTTGATTAAGTGATTATTGTGCATCTGAACAAATTATTAGATGATGTGTGTAACTTTTGATTATATCTTCATCTCGACAAAACAATTTTTGTTATGTAGTGACTATGAGATAAGTCGTGACCTCGACATAACAAGGGGAAATGATTTTTTATTCATATGTCCTCTCTGGACTTCCGTAGATATTCAAAATGAGGTAGGTTGTTCTGCATTTACCTCCCCATTGCAGAAACAGTAGATGAATGCCACAAAGAATCCCTGAAAAGATAAAAGGGAAAAAGCCCAAGTTTAGAAAAAGGAAATACATTTAGTGCTGTTCAACATTTATGAACAGGATTTTTAGGATATAACATAAATCTGCCATCAATAGTCATCAACAGTTGATGGACAATAGCCTGCATAAATTTGGCAGATTAGCCCTTTTTCGTCATGAGTTTTGTTCTGGAGGCAGCTCTGCAGAGTGGTGTCTAGCTGACACAGCCACAAAAAAACACACTGCTAACCATAATGCCTAACCCTAACCCTTCTTTAGGGCTAGGCCCCTTTTTTTTCTCAATTTCCGCCTGAATGACGTGCCCAAAGTAAACAGCCTGTTCCTCAGGCCCTGAAGTCAGGATATACATATAATTGGTACCATTGGAAAGAAAACACTTTGAAGTTTGAAGAAATGTTAAAATAATGTAGGAGAATATAACACAATAGATATGGTAGAAGAAAATCCAAAGAAAAACCAAGCAGAATTTTTTTGTTGTTCAGAGACTATCCTCTTAGAATGGCAAGTATAAGGTCAAATTGATAATTAGCGCCCTGGATGCAATTCCTATGGCTTCCACAGGGTGTCAGCAGTCTATGTTCAAGGTTTCAGGCTTGTAACTTCAAAAACAAATACGAAATATCAGTTTTAGTACAGGGACACAGTCTTGGAAATTCGTGTTTGCGTGTGCCATGAAGACAGGACGCACCTGCTAAAACCAGTTACCTATTGAACATACTTCTTTCCATAAGAAATATTATAGTTTGATTACATTTTAGGGTATCTGACGAGTAAATAGAAACATATTTTGACTTTTTGAAACAAAGAATCGAT
This sequence comes from Salvelinus alpinus, assembly GCF_045679555.1. Taxonomy (NCBI): domain Eukaryota; kingdom Metazoa; phylum Chordata; class Actinopteri; order Salmoniformes; family Salmonidae; genus Salvelinus; species Salvelinus alpinus. The sequence continues at coordinate 30,211,450 of NC_092088.1, forward strand.
TTTCACGAGTGGATTACTCAAATCGATGGTGCCAACTAAACAGACTTTCTGGGATATAAAGAAGGATTTTATCTAACAAAACAACACTAAATGTTATAGCTGGAACCCTTTGGATGACAAATCAGAGGAAGATTTTCAAAAAGTAAGTGAATATTTATTCGCTATTTGTGAATTTAAATATTTTAATGTGGGGCGCCGTCGTCAAACAATCGCATGACATGTTTTTGCTGTAATAGCTACTGTAAATCGGACAGTGCAGTTAAATTAACAAGAATATAAGCTTTTAACTGATATAAGACACTTATATGTACCTAAATGTTTATATCCATAATTTATGATTATTTAGTTTCACAGGAAGTTGTCGCGTTAGCGGGACGCCTATCCCAAATTAAATTAAGACCAAATATCAAATGTTTGGTATTATGAATTTTTACAATATAGCCAATTGTTATTTTTCAGCTGGCCTATCTATGGGGAAATCCCTCAGTTCTGCCTCCAGGACAAGACTCATGACAATAAACGTCAACCTGCGATCAAAACACAAAAAAATATATGTTTTTCTCTCAGGGAGTATTTGCCCTTTGGGGTGTCTGACCTGGGAAGAGTTGAAGAACATCTCGTAGTGCATCTGCACCTGCCACAACAGGCCCGTAACCTCAGTGTAGGGTAGAGCCATAAACACCATATAGTGCACTCCAAACAAGGGCATCAGGACAAGGGTGGATTTCAACAGCTTCCTGTGGACAGTAGCAGACACAATTTTACAGATAATATTACAGCATTATAATATGCTATTTATCTATGTTTGAATAAAGTGGCCTTGATTTAGAGAAACGTGAAGCTATGTAAGACAACATAGGATTTATCATCAAGACACAGCCATTGTATTCCCATACCATGCATGGTGATTTCTGATTTCAAATTATATTTTTCAAAACACACATTTACAGTCACGTGTCATGCAATCAGGAAAAACTAGCCTAGGCTCTATCGCAAGTGAAGAAATGGTGGGTTGTATCATATGCATAAAGCATGTATCCATTCATTTATCCATGCTATTACTAGTACAGTTTATTACAAGTGCATTACTAGTTGATTACTAGTCTATTGTCAGTCTTTTACTGTTTATTATTAGTCTAATGCAGTCCCTCACCTGTACTGCTGACGGGGGTCCAGTTTGCCTGTGTTGGTCTCCCACAGCTTAGAGGCCAACACTCGTATGATGTTGAGGAACAGGAAGAAGTTCACCTGTAGGAAGAGTTAGAAATACATGTAAGGTGTCCATATTAAGACAGCGTCAGAGTCACAAGGAGTTGGTGTAACAGTCATTCTGACTTCGGACACCGTATTCATGGTATAAAGTTGAAGATCAGCGGAAAGCGGGAGACATCCAATAAATAGTACCTTTCAGCTTTTGAGTTTATTTGTATTGTGTCAAATAAAACGTTTGATGTGAAATCAAGGACGCTATCAAACCATTAAAAAAAGGGACAAGAGACCAATGCTTGTGAAGTGCATGAGTCTAGGTGAAAAGGAAATATTTGCTTACTACAATGGCTGCAAGAATTGGGACTTGATAGATCCACTTCAGATTTCCCGCACTGATGTCCCAGCACCTGCAAATGTGTGTAGAATAGCTACTGTTAAGTGTGATTATTCACTTCAATGTGATGTACACACAATTATGTATAAAGGGACTCACTGTGTGTCTGCCAATGATGCTCGCGCACTGACCCAAATGGACACAAACACCGCAGGGACACCTATGAGAGAGGGAGGCAAGAGAGGGTGAAATAGATTAAATGTTGAATAATGTTGAAATCCCATCTGTGCTATCTTACATACACAACAACGGTGTCTTTCCAGGGGGTCTTTTCCAGTGGCAGAAAAAGTACCCAATTGTTACACTTGAGTAAAAGGAAAGACACTTTAAAGAAAATGACTCAAGTAAAAGTAAAAGTCACCCAGTAAAATCCTACCTGAGGAAAAGTCTAAAAGTATTTGGTTTTAAATATACTTATGTATTAAAAATAAATGGAATTGTTCAAATATACTTAAGTATCAAAAGTAAAAATCATTTAAAATTCCTTATATTAAACAAACCAGACGGCACCATTTTCTTTGTTTTGTTTAATTTACGGATAGCAAAGGGCATGCTCCAACACTCAGACATAATTTGCAAACAAAGCATGTGTTTAGTGAGTCCACCAGATATTTTTGTTATTTTGTATTTAACCTTTATTTAACTAGGCAACAGATCAGAGGCAGTAGAGATGGCAAGGGATGTTCTCTTGATAAGTGTGTGAATTAGACTAGTTTCCTGTCCTGCTAAGCATTCAAAATGTAACAAGTACTTTTGGGTGTTAGGGAAAATGTGTGAAGTAAAAAGACATAATTGACATAATTGTCTTTAGGAATGTAGTGAAGTAAAAGTAAAAGTAGTCAAAAATATGAATAGTAAAGTTCAGTACAGATACCTAAAAAAACAACTTAAGTAGTACTTAAGTATTTTTTACTCAAGTAATTTACACCACTGGTCTTTTCCTGCAGGTGCACTACTCACATAATCTGATCTCGCAACACATGGAGGAGTGTTTAAAGAGGCAATCTGTGGCTACTTTTAAACCCTTTTTTGGATTTTTAGATTAATGATATACAGTGGGGAGAACAAGTATTTGATACACTGCCGATTTTGCAAGTTTTCCTACTTACAAAGCATGTAGAGGTCTGTCATTTTTATCATAGGTACACTTCAACTGTGAGAGACGGAATCTAAAACAAAAATCCAGAAAATCACATTGTATGATTTTTAAGTAAATAATTTGCATTTTATTGCATGACATAAGTATTTGATCACCTACCAATCAGTAAGAATTCCGGCTCTCACAGACCTGTTAGTTTTTCTTTAAGAAGCCCTCCTGTTCTTCACTCATTACCTGTATTAACTGCACCTGTTTGAACTCGTTACCTGTATGAAAGACACCTGTCCACACACTCAATCAAACAGACTCCAACCTCTCCACAATGGCCAAGACCAGAGAGCTGTGTAAGGACATCAGGGATACAATTGTAGACCTGCACAAGGCTGGGATGGGCTACAGGACAATAGGCAAGCAGCTTGGTGAGAAGGCAACAACTGTTGGCGCAATTATTAGAAAATGGAAGAAGTTCAAGATGATGGTCAATCACCCTCGGTCTGGGGCTCCATGCAAGATCTCACCTCGTGGGGCATCAATGATCATGAGGAAGGTGAGGGATCAGCCCAGAACTACACGGCAGGACCTGGTCAATGACCTGAAGAGAGCTGGGACCACAGTCTCAAAGAAAACCATTAGTAACACACCATGCCGTCATGGATTAAAATCCTGCAGCGCACGCAAGGTCCCCCTGCTCAAGCCAGCGCATGTCCAGGCCCATCTGAAGTTTGCCAATGACCATCTGGATGATCCAGAGGAGGAATGGGAGAAGGTCATGTGGTCTGATGAGACAAAAATAGAGCTTTTTGGTCTAAACTCCACTCGCCGTGTTTGGAGGAAGAAGAAGGATGAGTACAACCCCAAGAACACCATCCCAACCGTGAAGCATGGAGGTGGAAACATCATTCTTTGGGGATGTTTTTCTGCAAAGGGGACAGGACGACTGCACCGTATTGAGGGGAGGATGGATGGGGCCATGTATCGCGAGATCTTGGCCAACAACCTCCTTCCCTCAGTAAGAGCATTGAAGATGGGTCGTGGCTGGTTCTTCCAGCATGACAACGACCCGAAACACACAGCCAGGGCAACTAAGGAGTGGCTCCGTAAGAAGCATCTCAAGGTCCTGGAGTGGCCTAGCCAGTCTCCAGACCTGAACCCAATAGAAAATCTTTGGAGGGAGCTGAAAGTCCGTATTGCCCAGCGACAGCCCCGAAACCTGAAGGATCTGGAGAAGGTCTGTATGGAGGAGTGGGCCAAAATCCCTGCTGCAGTGTGTGCAAACCTGGTCAAGAACTACAGGAAACGTATGATCTCTGTAATTGCACACAAAGGTTTCTGTACCAAATATTAAGTTCTGCTTTTCTGATGTATCAAATACTTATGTCATGCAATAAAATGCAAATTATTTACTTAAAAATCATACAATGTGATTTTCTGGATTTTTGTTTTAGATTCCGTCTCTCACAGTTGAAGTGTACCTATGATAAAAATGACAGACCTCTACATGCTTTGTAAGTAGGAAAACCTGCAAAATCGGCAGTGTATCAAATACTTGTTCTCCCCACTGTATACCCAGTGGCGACCAGTCATTCAGGGCAGTTGTTTTGAGCCCCACATTTTTAGCATTAACATGTTTTGCATGTTCTTTTGGCATTAATACATGTCACATATCAGTTTACAATGTAAAAATAATATATATCATTGAGTTAATAAAGCTGCATACAAACAGGGTCTCTTTTTTGTTTTCTTGAGTAAGGCAGCTCCAAAATGCAGGTGTTTCAGCCTAGCGCAGTGCTTTCTGTGGTGGTGAGGCAAGCCAGTAGAAAATACAGAGCGTTGCGCTGTGATTGGCTCAGTGTGTGGCCACAGATAAAATTACGTCAAATCACGTCATATGCACAGTAGCTTTGATTGGACTGATCATGTCAACATCATACTTTCACAATCTTAGCTAGCAGTCATCATGTTGAATCAAGTCGACAATCTACTGGCAAATCCTTTTAAATCCTTGTCATATGAAGAGAAATAATGAAGAGAAATTATAGATAAAACATATCAGTGCTCATCGGCCATTGGACATAAACATTTCACAACAAGTTGGAAGTCGCAAATTCAACAATGAGTGGTTTGGAAGGAATCAGTGACAGTGGCTCTGTGGTCCCAAATCTGCGATTAAGGGGTTATTTTCCAAGTTTAAAATGATAAACATCCAACATTGGCCATGCTGTCAATGAAGCATGATTTGTGCCACGCTCAAAACAACTGTTAACTCGAAGGACTGCCACGCCACCTTCCTGTTCAAGTGAGCCAAGCACAACAATGTGAGTCCAAAAAAATATTGCTTGCTGCTTCATAAATGATGTAATATGCCAGGGAGATATGTATACTGTAACTAAGAAAGTAATGCTAAGTGTATGTTGTGTAGTAAGATGTTAGTAGCCCATGTGCCTCACCCTAATAATTTGGTATATTTACCCCTCTTAATTTCGCCTACTGTTCTGACTGTTCTACTGTAGTCTATAACCTGTTTTAGAGAAATGTAATCATCAAATATTATAAGAGCTTTCATTGTCTGCTTATATGCCCCCTTTATTTATCCTACGGTTCTAACTTGGTGTACAGGGAGAGCACTGTAAGAACGGCCCATGTTCTGAATTCTGTTGTTGTACATTTCAGAAGTGCTAAACAGATTGTTATATTGACCAATATAACAGTCCTAGCTCGGTCATTGTCTTAATCGAAATTATGGATTGCCTCTTATGCGCTTGTCGTCCCCTTATGCCATAGTTTGTACATCTCAATTGTCATTAGAAACCACATTTGTTTAAGCAAGTCAGCCATATCAGCTATGTTTTTTTTAAAGACAGTAAATGAGGCTGAATGAACGGTTTTGCTGCCAGACAAGGCTCTGCTGATAGCCAGGTTTAACAGTGGTAAGATGTTGGGACTGCTGTTGGAACAGCTTTATGTAGACCCTAACAGTTTCTGGGCACCGTTTGCCACTGTTATAGTGCAATTAATGTATTGTTTACTGTTGTGTTGTGTAGTGGCTTTGCTGGCATGCATTCCCCTTTTTAGATTTTTTGCCCCACCAACATTTACATGCTAAAATCGCCACTGTATATACCCATTGATTCTTGAAGAATATCACTAATAAATGCCTCATTAGTTTAGTAAACAATGTAAATTTGGAACAAACACTGTATTGCCTCAAGACATGATTAAAACTATAATTTTGAAATCATGGACGGCCAGTCCTTAGTATGGCCTGTCCTTGCAGCCTTAGCTCTGTCTATGATTTTGAGAGTGGTTACATTTCTCCAGCCCCATCCCCAGCTGTTTACTGAAACAGTGATGGGGTGCACGCTTTGTTATTGTTTTGTGCTGCAGATTGCCACTTTAACGCCTCAGGAACCCAATTCATACGATATATCAATCTTCTGAAATGGCTACAAAAAATACAACTCGAAACGTCAATGGGCTGAATCACTGGTCTACACGTGTAGAAAAAAAGGTACCATAAAACCTTAAAGGATTCTTTGGCAATCCCTGGAGAACCATTATTTGGTTCCATAGTAGAACCCTTTTTGGTTCTAGAACCTTCTTAGGTTCAAGGTAGAACCGTTTCATCATAAAGAGTTTTTTGAGGGTACCTCGTTAGGTGCAATGGTCCTACCTGGAACCAGAAAGTTGTATCCTGCAGGGAGTGTAGAAAAACTCACCCCAGCCGATGATGGTGAGCGCCCACAGGTAGTTCTTGTCTGAGAGGAAGGCCATGAAGATGAGGCTGTGCAGGTACAGCCCCTCCACCAGGATCCAGTAGTGATTGGTCGCCAGGAAATACAGGAAAAGAGTAACGGCCACCTTACAGCCCACCTATAGGGTGACAGAGAGATGTTCATATAGTTAATAAGGGACTTGGGACATTCAACATATCATCAGATAATGGTTCCAATGGATCAATGGGTTAGAGTAGGTGGGGAAAACTACGGTTTCAATCCGTAGCTTAAACTACGGATTGGACCTATATATTTTCCAATAACTGCCCTTTTTCTGCCCCCCTGGGATAGAGCACGGTGTAAGGAACATCGAATTGTGGGATTGAATCCCACATGGGCCACATATACTGAATGTTTGTGTCACTGTCAATGTTGACATTTCTGTAATTAACTTTGGATAAAATCCTCTGCTAAATGAATATCTTATTTTTACTTGACATTTTCAGAGACATCAAGACTTGGGAGGAGTTTCATCACAGGGCCTATCACCAAGGGCAACTGAACACAAAAACCAACATCTCTAGTTGAAAACTGTGTCATCGATTTTGGTCAGAAACATTTATTCCAGTGCCAAAACTGACAAAAAAGTGTAAGTAGGATAACTTTGGTCATAAAGTCAATATATTCCAAAACAGAGTTTTGTGTGAGATTAGTGTAAATGAGATCGCAACAACTTACTTGAGGGCTGGGTTTTGATTTTGATCATTCCCACTTGCCCACTAACAGGATGGTAACGCCTAGGGAGAATTGTCATGCACGGAGTTTGCACACTATCCAATCGTACGGCAGAACCTACAGACAGTGAGACAGACCTGCCCACATTACGCAGCGCCTCAGACTTGTTTAGATAAGACAACACATTGCCAATGTTATGTTAAAAGAACACTTGGTCCCTAAGCCCTTGATGGAGTGGCCACTGCTGATGTGTTTGATAGTGACCACTCAAGTCTACCACTGTTTTAGGAAAAATGAGAATTGAGACAATGCGCATCCCGACTGCCACTTGTCAATATTTCTCAATTCAAAACCTATTGGCGAGCATCCAATTTGGATATAAATGACCTCAAATTAAAGCTGAAAGTCTGCACTTTCAGCTCATATTCATTATTTAATTTCAACTCCAATATGCTGTGGTAGACAGCTAAAATAATAATAACTTGGTCAATGTCCAAATATTTATGGACCTGACTGTATACAAGGGGGTACCGGTACCAAGTCAATGTGCGGGGGTTCAGGTTAGTCGAGGTAATTTGTACATGTAGTTAAGGGTAAAGTGACTGTGTAGATAATAAACAGCAAGTAGCAGCACTGTAAAAAAACAATGCGGGGGGGGGTCAATGCAAATAGTCTGGGTAGCCATTTGATTAAATGTTCAGCAGTCTTATGGCTTGGGGGTAGAAGGTGTTAAGGAGCCTTTTGGACCTAGACTTGGCACTCTGGTACAGCTTGCAGTGCTGTAGCAGAGAGAACAGTCTACGACTTGGGTGACTGGAGTCTTTGACAATTTTTTGGGCCTTCCTCTGACACCGCCTAGTATATAGGTCCTGGATGGCAGGAAGCTTGGCCCCAGTGATGTACTGGGCAGTACGCACTACCCTCTGTAGCGCTTTACAGTCGGATGCTGAGCAGTTGCCATACCAGGCGGTGATGCAACCAGTCAGGATGCTCTCGATGGTGCAGCTGTAGAACTTTTTTAGGATCTGGGGACCCATGCCAAATCTTTTCAGTCTCCTGAAGGGAAAAGGTGTTGTCGTGCCCTCTTCAAGACATTCTTGGTGTGTTTTGACCATGATAGTTTGTTGGTGATGTGGACACCAAGGAATTTGAAACTGTCACCCGCTCCACTATAGCCCCGTCGATGTGAATGGGGGCGTGTTCGGCCCTCCTTTTCCTGTAGGCCACGATCATCTCCTTTGTCTTGCTCATGTTGAGGGAGAGGTTGTTGTCCTGGCACCACACATAAAAGGCATTTAGCTCATCTGGTAGGCTCGTGTTACTGGGCAGCTTGCGGCTGGGTTTACCTTTGTAGTCCGTAATAGTTTGAAAGCCCTGTCACATCCAACGAGTGTCAGAGCCGGTGTAGTAGGATTCAATCTTAGTCCTGTATTGACACTTTGACAGTTTGATTGTTCGTCTGAGGGCATAGCGGGATTTCTTATAAGCGTCTGGATTAGTGTCCCGCTACTTGAAAGCGGCAGCTCTAGCCTTTAGCTCGGTGTGGATTTTGCCTGTAATTCATAGCTTCTGGTTGGGATATGTACGTACGGTCACTGTGGGGACCACATCATTGATGCACTTATTGATGAAGCCAGTGACTGAGGTGGTATACTCCTTAATGCCATTGGATGAATCGCGGAACATATTCCAGTCTTTGCTAGCAAAACAGTCCTGTAGCGTAGCATCCGCGTCATCTGACCATTCCGTATTGAGCGAGTCACTGGTACTTCTTGCTTTAGTTTTTGCTTATAAGCAGGAATCGGGAGGATAGAATTATGGTCAGATTTTCAAAAAGGAGGGCGAGGGAGAGCTTTGTACGCATCTGTGTGGAGTAAATGTGGTCTATGGTGATTCAAGAGGGACAAACAACAATAGCAAACATAACGCACCCACATCGAACCACATTTCTTAATGAGCAGCAGAAAAGCCCAGGGAAAATCTGTGAGTTCAGCAACACTTTAAGAAAAATTCTATGTATTATTCTATGTAAAATTCTTCCTCCTATATGTGCAGGTGTGGGGGTACTACTTATATCTTACTGTTAACTGTTGTTTGTTTCCTACTGTATTTTTCTATGTGGTTTATGTATGTGTGAGCTGTGGGAAGATGTTCCTCGTGTAGGACAATAAACTTCAATCTAATCTAATTTTCGTCAGTACAGAAGTGCACAGTACCATATGGGGTCTCTCTGCCAATTCCTCTGCTTCAGTCTTTCCGTCGTCAGACATGGCATAGAGGACAGCATCCTTCACAAAGATACTGATGGCCCGAAACACAAAGGAGGTGAAGAGGTGAATGTGGATGTAGTTCCGTGTACAGTGGAGACGCCTGAAGGGAAGAGAGAGAGAGCGAGAGCGAGAGATAGTAATGTTTGCAATGCTTCTTTCACTAAATCAAACAACAGCTCAAATAAACGTTTCTCATAGTAACCATCCAGAACATGTGAAACAAACAAGAAAAACGAATCCTCCAAAACGACCCACTGAAGACACATCAGATCTCAGCCGTCTGATAACCTTGTTGAGAAGTAATTCCAGTGCAGATTACAATAGGTTCAGAGGCCCCAACAGCTACCTATGAGGCCTACACTTGCCACATGCTCACCACATGAATAACAGATAGGTATCTTAGTGTGCATTGTTAAATTATGAGCCTACTTGGTTTAGCCACAGAAAAAGGGAGCAACCTTCCCGCTAGCCATGATTGGCTGAGATAATGAGTGGGCTAGACATGCCGAGAGATGAGTTTGGATTGGTCTGCCATGTAGCGGGCTTCTGTCTATTTGAGATGGTCAGTATGTGTTGGTAATCCTGTCTAACGCGGCTTTTTTATGTATCACGTAGTAAAACTGCATAAGTGTTGCTCTCCACTTTCTAATTCCACTGAACCGAGTTCAGTGGAATTAGAGTATGCTAAGGAGATGGAGAAAACACCTGTCTCCGGATTACATCTTCAAACTAAGGACAACCATGGCACCCGTGACAGGAGATGCGTCCATCTATGATGTACACAGGTAAGAAAGTAGTTTCATCTCAAGTTAAAGTGTACCGTTAGCGGGGGAACATGTGATGCCGTGGAGCTGAGCAGACGTTGACAAACCGAGCTCTTCAAAGTTATTCTATTATTACCTAAATAACAACGTTGAAACAATATTCTAACATCGGCTGATAAATTGTCAAGTACTTACCTTCCCAAAGAGCCATGGACCTCCGACCGAGAGGCAAGAAGGACGACCAAAACGTTGTTGATTCCCAAGATAACGCTACAGATAGCAAGATTAGCATTAGCCCTCATAACTCAAACGACAGTTCCAGACTGTTGCTCTCGGCCTCTTGCGAGCCTGCCGACATGCTGGCTACTCTCCTCCGGGAAATTCAGGATGGTAACAAAGGTCTTTCTATGAAAATCGATAAGAAAACGGCTGAACTCCATTCTTCCATTGGCGACCTGAAATCCTCCATGAATGATCTCCTTTTGAGAACGACTGAGGCAGAGTTGCGCATTAGCACAGTTGAAGACACCATCGCTCGACATGACCAGGTCTTGATACAACTGCAAAAGGACAATGCCTACCTCAAAAACAAGGTAGATCAGATGGAGAACCAGAGCAGACGTAGTAATATCCGTGTGGTGGGATTGAAAGAGGACAGCGAGGGCCGTGACCCGGTCCGTTTCTTCACTCAATGGATCCCGGATGTCCTAGGCATAATCAACTTCACCAAGCCACTGGAAATCGAACGCGCCCACAGAACATCAGCGCCGAAACCCCGGCCAGATGAGCCCCCACGGGCCGTCCTGATCAGGTTCCTCCGTTTCCAAGACAGAGAGAAGGTACTGCAACTCGCAAGAGCCAAAGGGGACATCGGGACACCATTGATGGCAAGAGGGTCAGCCTTTTCCCGGATATGAGCGCGGATCTCGCGAGACGTCGCAAGCAGTTCAGACCTGCCGCCAAAGCACTGAAGGAGAAGAACATCACCGGCTACCTCATCCACCCTGCGCGGATGAAAGTTCAGTACAAAGGCCGAAGCCATCTCTTCAACACACCGGGAGAAGTGTACACTTTTCTCAAAGAACTGAGCAACGTCTGAGCCAGGACGGTCTCTCTGGGGGATAAGATGCAGTTTGTTTGTTTTCTCTTATCCGGACTGAACCGCTGATATCCTCCGGTCGCTATAATTGATTTGTACATTTTCAACTAACCGTATCTTTCCGGGGTGAGTTCTATTACATTTACAGGAGAGTATATTTTGGTTTAGTCTATATTACTGGGCGAAGCAAATAAGTGGGTTTAGGCCCACTGCTTTCCCCCTCATTTATGTTAATCTTTCGAAAAGAGACTCAAGCAGCCCTTACCGTGGGCAGTAAATATTCAGCCATAAATGTCTATTCACAACGTTTGTTTTCAATTTAGAGAGCTCGCAGGTTTTAGTTTACGCCAAGGTTTAGCTAGTAAGAGCAAGATGGAAAGCGAGCAGCAACGTATCTCTACAAGTGTATTCATGTTTGATTGTTGGGATTGTGGTTTTAGTCTAACAATCGGGGTGGGTGGGATTCTTTATTTTTTTCCCCTTTTTTCTATGTTTATTGTTTCCTTCCTAAAGAGACACATAGGTCACTTCTGTGTTCAAACCAAAGTTGAACCATTTCCTAACTATCTACATATGATAGATTTCCATTCAGTTACATATTTGAAACCCAACTATGCTTAATCCACTAAAATATGTCACATTCAACGTAAAAGGTCTTAACAGCCCGATTAAAAGGAAGAGAGTCTATACATACCTTAAGAAATTAAAGGCTGACATTGTGTTTTTACAAGAAACACATCTTACAGCCAGTGAACACAAGAAATTGAAGAGGGAATGGGTAGCACAAGTTTTTGCGTCCTCTTTTAACTCCAAAGCAAGAGGAACTGCAATTTTGATAAGTAGACACATCCCCTTCTGCGTCAACAACACCATCTCTGATCCCTCTGGCAGGTTTGTTTTGGTGCAGGGGCATATGTTTTCAGAGTCTTGGACCCTATTGAATATCTATGCTCCTAACTTCGATGACCATATGTTTATTCAGAATGTCTTCCTTCAGGTTGCTCAAGCACCACCAGGATGGTTACTGGTTGGAGGAGATTTTAATTTTTGTTTAGATACAGTTCTTGATAGGTCCTCTGATAAACCCTCACTTCTTACCAAAGCCAGCAAGCTCACCATGTCATTCATGAAAGATCTCAACTTACTAGACATCTGGAGACAGTTGCACCCACAGGATAGGGACTACTCTTTTTATTCACACCCACACAAGACACACGCATAGATAACTTTTTACTATCGACACAACTGTTTCATAGAGTGTTAGATGTCGAGTATCTCCCCAGATTGCTTAGTGACCATTCTCCTCTGGTATTATCAATCTCCATTCCTACCAAGGTAAATGGAGCATATAGATGGAGACTAAATTCTACACTCCTAAAGCAACCTGAATTTTGTGCATTCATCAAAGAGCAGATCAATATTTTTACTTTGACAAACAAACCCTCCGCTCCTGACAGTTTCATTCTTTGGGACACATTGAAGGCCTATCTGAGGGGACAGATCATTTCCTATACTAAAGGGCTGAAGAGAAAACACGGTGCGGAACTGAGTGCCCTTGAATCTGAAATCTCAGAGCTAGAGAAAACCTACCAAAGAGGCCCGACTAAAGATCTATACAGGCTTTTGGTAAATAAAAAACTGAAATATAATATTCTGAACACATATCAAGCCGAGAGGGCCATCACTAAATCAAAACAGCGTTATTACGAGCTTGGAGAGAAAGCTCACAAAGTATTGGCATGGCAACTGAAAGCAGAGGAAAGTAAGAGGACAATTAATGCTATAGAAACTCTTACTAATGAGATATCTTTCAACCCTACTGAAATTAATAATACTTTTAAGAAATACTATGAAGACCTCTACACTTCCCAATCAAGCGATGATCTATCAGAGATCGACTCCTTTCTCTCCTCTCTCAACCTCCCATGCCTGTCAGGGGAAGACAGCGAGCGCCTGAGTGAACACTTCTCAGTTCCTGAATTGTTGGAGGCCATTAAATCCTTACCTTCTAATAAATCTCCTGGGGAGGATGGCTTCCCTCCAGAGTTCTATAAAGAATTTAGGGAGCTGTTGGTCCCCTACCTTATGGAGGTACTTAAAAAAGCCAGGGAAGACAACTGCTTTCCAGAGTCTTTCTCTCAAGCAGTGATTACTGTAATCCACAAGAAAGGGAAAAATCCACTAAAGTGCGCCTCATATAGACCAATCTCTCTCCTTAACACAGATTGTAAACTGGTCACCAAGATGCTATCTAAGAGACTGGAGTCATGTCTTCCCCTGTTGGTCAACCCAGATCAGACTGGCTTCATAATTAATAGATTGTCCTCCAATAATCTCAGAAGGTTCTTTGATATAATTCACCTTGCTAACAAAAACAAAATACCTAGTGTCGCAGTCTCCCTCGACGCTGAAAAGGCCTTTGATAGGGTTGAATGGCCATACCTCTTTCGCGTCTTGGAAAAGTTTGGTTTAGGTACCGTGTTTGTAAATTTGATAAAGTCACTCTACAAATCTCCTAAAGCTAGGATTGCTACCAATGGGATTACTTCCTCCTCTTTCCCTCTCTATAGGGGGAACAGACAAGGTTGCCCAATTAGCCCCCACCTCTTTGCCCTCGCCATCGAACCGTTGGCTGAGGCTATTAGAACGTGCCCTGACATACATGGCTTTGAGGTGGGCCCCCATACCCATAAATTATCACTCTTTGCGGACGACCTTATCTTATTTCTAACAAACCCAGAACACTCCCTCTCTCACTTGCAGATCATACTACAGTGTTATAGTTCTTTCTCTGGATATAAGGTCAATTTTGATAAAAGCGAAATCTTACCGTTGTCTGTCTTTGACCATCATACCATCAAGCACAAGTTTCCTTTTAGATGGTCGCCTATGGGCTTCACATATTTGGGCATAACGGTGGATGGTAACCTGAACAACCTCTATAAACTCAATCTGGCCAGTTTGTTGCAAAAGGTGGAGGGTGACCTTTGTAAATGGATGGACTTACCGCTCACTCTACTGGGTAGAATCAATGTAATTAAAATGAATGTCCTGCCCAGATTTCTATATCTGTTTCAATCTCTCCCTATCCCTGTTCCCGCAGCATTTTTTTCCTCTCTCGACAAGCTGACCAGGCGGTTTATCTGGCACGGCAAAACCCCTAGGGTTGGCCTGGATAAACTGACCCTGGATTACAGTCAAGGGGGTTTAAACCTCCCCAATTTTAGAATGTACTACTGGGCAGCACAGTCTAGGTTTCTGGCTCAGAGGTTTGACAAGGGTCCCTCTCCCTCATGGTTGAACATTGAAACGCTTGAGGTAAATGATGACACTGGGGCAGAATTGTTTTACAAATGGGACAGAAAATCTATAAAAGCCATCACAGACAACCCTTTAATCATACATTCTGTCCTGGCATGGTGCAAACTGCATGAGCTGTTCGGACGAGGGGGATTCCTTTCCCCTAAAACCCCTTTATGGAACAATAGATTGATTCCTATGTTTTTCCAGAATAGTAACTTTAGACCATGGTCTGATAAGGGGATCACTCTTCTGGAACACTGTTACGAGGAGGGAGTTCTTATGTCTTTTGATCAGCTGAAACAGAAATACCACTTGCCTAACAGGGACTTCTTTAGCTACCTACAACTACGAAACTTTATTAGGGTGTCTCTCAAGGGACAATGGAACCTACCTAAGATGTCACCTATTGAACAACTCTGCCACGCAGACCAACCACTGTTCAAGACCATTTCCCGTGTTTACGATGCTCTTATGTCAGGACTAACACTGCCTGGGCTAGATAAACCCCGACTTAGATGGGGAAAAGATCTGGGTATTGATCAGACTGATCCAGTTTAATTTCCTCCATCAGCTCTATATCACCCCATCTAGACTGCACAAGTTCAACCCTGATATCTCCTCCCTATGTTTTAGATGTGGCTCAGATGAAGGAACATTCCTCCATTCCACTTGGCAGTGTTCAAAACTACACGGTTTCTGGCGGGGGGTATGCGATACCATATCCTCAATTCATGGGGTTGCATTCCCTTTAGACCCGGAGGTCTGTCTACTGGGCAACTTTACTAACACCAATCTTAGGCAAAGCCATACTATAAAGCTAACAGAAATATTGCTAGCGATTGCCAAGAAATGTATTGCCTTGAAATGGAAATTGGATTCCCCCCTGCCAGTTGCAATGTGGCTATCAGAAGTTAATAGTTGTATCCCACTGGAGAAAATTACTTACCCCTTGAGGAATAAGTTAAATACATTTTACAGAATTTGGCAACCTTTTATTGACTATATGGAGAATCTCCCCCCACATCACATTGAATGAATCTCTATATTATCCTTATATAATGTTTCACACGTAATGTATAATATGTAGCCTACGGCAGGTGACCATATGATCCAATGTCTCATTATAATTTTTTTATTGTATGTTTGTATATATAATTATAATTTGTTTTATTTTTTCTTTCTTTGTTACGCTCATCTGTTACTGTCACTTTGTCCTATTGTTGTCTAATATCTTTTCACGTTTGTCTTGAATGTTGTTAATTGGAAAATGCAAAAAGAAAAAAAAAGAAAAAAAAGTGTACCGTTAGCTATCTAACGTTAGCTGGCTGGCTCGCTAGCTAACGCTACATGTATGATCTTATTATTCGTATCTCAGAGCCATTTGCATGGCTAGCTAACATTGAACCTGGTTGGTTAGCTACCTGCAGATTCATGCAGAGTAGTAACGTCATGAGTTGAGATTATGGTTCATTGTTTAGCTACCTAGCTAGCTACATGTCTTAAAACCTTTTGTCAATAGGGAGGCGCTATTTTCACTTTGTAAAAAATCGTGCCCAAATTAACCTGCCTCGTACTCTATTCTTGCTCGTACAATATGCATATTATTATTACTATTGGATAGAAAACACTCTCAAGTTTCTAAAACCGTTTGAATTATATCTGTGAGTAAAACAGAACTCATTTTGCAGCAAACTTCCTGTCAGGAAGTGAAAAATCTGAAATCGAGGCTCTGTTCCAGGGCCTTCCTATTCATTTGCTTGAAATCTATGGATATACATGCACTTCATACGCCTTCCACTAGATGTCAACAGGCAGTGGGAGGTGGAATGGGGTGTCTAGCTTGATCTGAGGTCGAACAAGAGCTCTTGGAATGACGTGACCCCAATTTCCTTTGTCTAGCAAGGTGCGGGAAGGACATCGACATTGGCTTCTGAAAAGCGTTCGGTATAGACGTCTAATAACTCCGGCTTTGATTTTATTTAATACATGTGATAATATCATCGTAAAGTATGTTTTTTAAATATAGTTTTATCAGATTATTGAACGTTTATTGGGAGTTTTGGCGTTTTCCGTTCTCTGCGTTTGGTGAAGATGGACATCTTTGCGCCACTTGGCTAGCTAAGGTTGCTAATTCGACAGGCAAAGAGGACATTTTTAAACCAAACAACGATTTATTCTGGACAAAGGACTCCTTGTACAAGATTCTGATGGAAGCTCAGCAAAAGTAGGAACCATTTATGATGTTATTTCGTATTTCTGTGGAAAATGCTTAGTTCTATTTTCCGCCCTCATTGCAGGCGCTGTCTCGCTATAACGTAAGCTGTATGTCGTACTAAAGTTATTTTTTTAAATCTAACACGGCGATTGCATTAAGAACTAGTGTATCTTTCATTTTCTGTACAACATGTATTTTTTTGTAAAGTTTATGATGAGTTCTTTGATTAGATTAGGTGACTGTCCAAAATATCTCTGGATAATTTTGTGCAGTTTGGCTACGTATTCACATTGTAAAACCACGATTTGTACCGCTAAATATGCACATTTTCGAACAAAACATATATGTATTGTGTAACATGATGTTATAGGACTGTCATCTGATGAAGTTTGTCAAGGTTAGTGAATAATTTTATATCTTTTGCTGGTTTTTTGCGATCGCTACCTTTGCAGTGAATGAATGCGGTTGTGTGGTTGGCTATTGTGGTAAGCTAATATAATGCTATATTGTGTTTTCGCTGTAAAACACTTAAAAAATCTGAAATATTGGCTGGATTCACAAGATATTTATCTTTCATTTGCTGTACACCATGTATTTTTCATAAATGTTTTATGATGAGTATTTAGGTATTTCACGTTGCTCTCTGTAATTATTCCGGCTGCTTTGGTGATATTTTTTATGGTCGCTGCAATGTAAAACTATGATTTATACCTCAAATATGCACATTTTCGAACAAAACATAGATTTATTGTATAACATGTTATAAGACTGTCATCTGATGAAGTTGTTTCTTGGTTAGTGACTAATTATATCTCTATTTGGTCGGTTTTGTGATAGCTACCTATGCGGTAAAAAAATGGTGAAAATATGCGGTTGAGTCTTTTGCTATTGTGGTTAGCTAATAGAAATACATATTGTGTTTTCGCTGTAAAACATTTAAAAAATCGGAAATGATGGCTGGATTCACAAGATGTGTATCTTTCATTTGGTGTCTTGGACTTGTGATTTCATGATATTTATATGCTAGTATTTACTTGTGGCGCTATGCTAGGCTATGCTAGTCAGCTTTTTTACTGATGAGGATGCTCCCGGATCCGGGATGGTGACCAAGTAGAAGTTAACAAAAGCCTCCACTATGCAAGTATGCATTTCAATAGAATGTCACTGCTACAACTGTTGATAGATGTTGGTTAGCTACCTGCAGATTCATACAGGGTAGTAACATCATGAGTTGTGATTATGGTTCATTGTTTAGCTAGCTAGCTACATGTATTAACAAAAGACTGCAAGTAACCATTTCTGGCCATCTAACGTTACTCCGATTTCAGAGCACTCTCGTCTGAGTGTGCCAGAGCGCAGAATAACTGATGAATTTACTAATGCTCAACACCAGTTGAATATGGCCAGTGTCAGTAAACATTGGCAAGAAAGCGTAATTCAATTGTTGCCAGCAGCAGTTACAGTCACCACTCCTCTAGATAACATGAATACAGCCTAACCAGCTCTGCTAGGGTGAGTAAAATGGTCAGAGTGCGGTGTTCTCTCATTATGTATCTGGAAGTAGCTAGCAAGCTAGCCAATGTTAGCCAGTTAGCTTGGGTGCTTGACAGCCGTTCTGTTCAACCCTAGTCATCCGCCAGAGCATCCATTGTGCACTCTGAACGCTCCGAGAGTGAAACGCTTTGAATTTACGAACGGACAATCTGACAGCACAGTTGCAGTCACCAACGCTCTGGATAACATAACAGACTAACCATTTCTGCTAGGGCGAATAATGTTCAGTGGGCTGTTCTCTGATTTCTGTCTGGAAGTAGCAAGCAAGTTAGCTTGGGTTCTTGACTGCTATTTTTTATTATTATTATTATGAACAAAACCAATTCAAAAACAGAAATACAGTTGAAGTCGGAAGTTTACATACACTTAGGTTGGAGTCATTGAAACTCATTTTTCAACCCCTCCACAAATTTCTTGTTAACAAACTATAGTTTTGGCAAGTCGGTTAGGACATCTACTTCGTGCATGACACAAGTCATTTTTCCAACAATTGTTTACAGACAGATTATTTCACTTATAATGCACCGTATCACAATTCCAGTGGGTCTGACGTTTACATACACTAAGTTGACTGTGCCTTTAAACAGCTTGGAAAATTCCAGAAAATGATGTCATGGCTTTAGAAGCTTCTGATGGCTAATTGACATAATTTGAGTCAATTGGAGGTGTACCTGTGGATGTATTTCAAGGCCTACATTCAAAGTCAGTGCCTCTTTGCTTGACATCATGGGAAAATCAAAAGAAATCAGCCAAGACCTCATAAAAAAATTGTAGACCTCCACAAGTCTGGTTCATCCTTGGGAGCAATTTCCAAACACCTGAAGGTACCACGTTCATCTGTACAAACAATAGTACGCAAGTATAAACACCATGGGATCATGCAGCCGTCATACCTCTCAGGAAGGAAACGTCTCCTAGAGATGAAGGTACTTTGGTGCAAAAAGTGAAAATCAATCCCAGAACAACAGCAAAGGACCTTGAGAAGATGCTGGAGGAAACAGTTACAAAAGTATCTATATCCACAATTAAACGAGTCCTATAACGACAACCTGAAAGGCCGCTCAGCAAGGAAGAAGCCACTGCTCCAAAACCGCCATAAAAAAGCAAGACTATGGTTTACAACTGCACATGGGGACAAAGATCGTACTTTTTGGAGAAATGTCCTCTGGTCTGATGAAACAAAACTAGAACTGTTTGGCCATAATGACCATCGTTATGTTTGGAGGAAAAAGGGGGAGGCTTGAAAAAAGAACACCATCCCAACCATGAAGCACGGGGGTGGCAGCATCATGTTGTGGGGGTGCTTGATGCAGGAGAGACTTGTGCACTTCACAAAATAGATGGCATCATGAGGTAGGAAAATGATGTGGATATATTGAAGCAACATCTCAAGACATCAGTCAGGAAGTTAAAGGTTGGTCGCAAATGGGTCTTCCAAATGGACAATGACCCCAAGCATACTTCCAAAGTTGTGGCAAAATGGCTTAAGGACAACAAAGTCAAGGTATTGGAGTGGCCTTCACAAAGCCCTGACCTCACTCCTATAGAACATTTGTGGCCAGAACTGAAAAAGCGTGTGCGAGCAAGGAGGCCTACAAACCTAACTCAGTTACACCAGCTCTGTCAGGAGGAATGGGCCAAAATTCACCCAACTTATTGTGGGAAGCTTGTGGAAGTCTACTTGAAACATTTGACCAAAGTTAAACAATTTAAAGGCAATGCTACCAAATACTAATTGAGTGTATGTAAACTTCTGACCCACTGGGAATGTGATGAAAGAAATAAAAGCTGAAATAAATCACTCTCTCTAATATTATTCTGACATTTCACATTCTTAAAATAAAGTGGTGATCCTAACTGACCTAAAACAGGGAATTTATACTAGGATTAAATGTCAGGAATTGTGAAAAATTGAGTTTAAACGCATTTGGCTAAGGTGTATGTAAACTTCCGACTTCAACTGTATACAAACAAGAGTACATAAATAGACGGGTATTACATATCGAGATACATTTTCAATTTGTAAAAACGTTTTATGGTACATATTGCTTTTTTGTTTTTACACTTACTAATAATTTCAAAATAATTTCAATTCTATCTTAAACAAATGAAGAGGGGTTTGTTCTCTGCCCACTTCATTTTATGAGTAAAGAATCTGTCATGAAAAATAAACAAATTAACAATGATAGTTAAATCAGGGTCCATATAATTTGGATCAACCCTTAAAGAGATGGGTGGGGATAAAGGTTAAGAGGATGTGAACGATGCTGAATGGGTGTAGACAAAGAAGGGCTCTTCAGTAGTAGTACCAGTAGTACCAAGGCCATTTTCTCAAAAGTGAGTTTACAAGTTTATCAACTTTCAAAGCAAAATGACTTCCCCATTGTTCCTCAAATGTAGTGTATGATATACCATTTTGTAGCTGAGTCTCTACTTTTATCCAATGTAAAAAATACAATTTCACATTTTGCTACATAAGACTGATTTGAGCCTGTCAGTCACATTTTTGGTGTACAGTGAAATTGCCCCTAGACACTGATCTTAGGTCAGTTTTGAATATCCCCCACTAAATGGGTAGTTACACCCACAACCCACACATAAAACACCAGTCTCAACGTCGACAGTGAATAGGCGACTCTGGGATGCTGGCCATCTAGGGAGAGTTGCACAGAAAAAGCCATATCTCAGACTGGACACTAAAAGGAAAATATTAAGATGGGCAAAAGACCACAGACACTGGACAGAGGAACGCTGCCTAGAAGGCCAGCATCCTGGAGTCGTCTCTTCACTGTTGATGTTGAGACTGGTGTTTTGCGGGTACTATTTAATGAAGCTGCCAGTTGAGGACTTGTGAGGCGTCTGTTTCTCAAACTAGACACTCTAATGAACTTGTCCTCTTACTCAGTTGTGCACCGGGGCCTCCCACTCCTCTTTCTATTATGGTTAGAGACAGTTTGCGCTGTTCTGCGAAGGGAATAGTGCACAGCGTTGTACGATATCTTCAGTTTCTTGGCAATTTCTCACATGGAATAGCCTTCATTTCTCAGAACAAGAATAGACTGACGAGTTTCAGAAGAAAGTTATTTTTTCTAACCGTTTTGATCCTGTAATCAAACCCACAAATGCTGATGCTCCAGATACTCAACTAGTCTAAAGAAGGCCAGTTGTATTGCTTCTTTAATCAGGACAACAGTTTTCAGCTGTGCTAACATAATTGCAAAAGTGTTTTCTAATGATCAATTAGCCTTTTAAAATTATAAACTTGGATCAGCTAACACAAAGTGCCATTGGAACACAGGAGTGATGGTTGCTGATAATGGGCCTCTGTACGCTTATGTAGATATTCCATAAAGAATCTGCCGTTTTCAGCTACAATAGTAATTTACAACATCAACAATGTCTACACTGTATTTCTGATCAATTTTATGTTCTTTTAATGGACAAAAATGTGCTTTTCTTCCAAAAACAAGGACGTTTCTAAGTGACCCCAAACTTTTGAACGGTAGTGTAAGTATTCAGACCATTTGCTCTGAGACTTGAAATTGAGCTCAGGTGCATGCTGTTTCCATTGATCATCCTTGAGATGTTTCTACAACTTGATTGGAGTCCACCTGTAGTAAATTAAATGGATTGGACATGATTTGGAAAGGCACACAACTGTCTATATAAGGTCCCAAATCTGGGGAAGGTTACCAAATAAATTCTGCAGCATTGAAAGTCCGCAAGAACACAGTGGCCTCCATCATTCTTAAATGGAAGAAGTTTGGAACCACCAAGATTCTTCCTAGAGCTGGCCACCTGGCCAAACTGAGCAATCGGGGGAGAAGGGCCTTGGTCAGAGAAATTCAGAGTTCTGTGAAGATGGGAGAACCTTCTAGAAGAACAACCATCTCTGCAGCACTCCATCAATCAGGCCTCTATGGTAGAGTGGCCAGGCGGAAGCCACTCCTCAGTAAAAGGCACATGACAGTCCATTGGGAGTTTGCCAAAAGGCAGCTAAAGATCTCTCAGACTATGAGAAACAATATTCTCTGTTCTGAAGAATCCAAGACTGAACTCTTTGGCCTGAATGCCAAGCGACACATCTGGACAAAATCTGGCGCCATCCCTATGGTGAAGCACGGTGGTGGCAGCATCATGCTGTGGGTATGTTTTTCAGCGGCAGGGACTGGGAGACTAATCGGGATTGAGGGAAAGATGAACAGAGCAAAGTACAGAGAGATCATTGATGAAAACATGACAACAACCCTGAGCACACAGACAAGAAAGCGCAGGAGTGGCTTCGGGACAAGTCTGTGAATGTCCTTGAGTGGCCCAGCCAGAGCCCGGACTTGAACCTGATCAAACATCTTTGGAGATACCTGAAAACAGCTGTGCAGCGACGCTCCCCATCCAACCTGACAGAGCTTGAGAGGATCTGCAGAGAAGAATTGGAGAAACTCCCAAAATACAGGTGTGCCAAGCTTGTAGTGTCATATCCAAGAAGACTCGAAGCTGTAATCACTGCCAAAGGTGCTTCACCAAAGTACTGAGTAAAGGGTCTGAATACTTATGTAAATGTGATATGTTTTTATTTGGAATAAATTAGCAAAAATGTTTGCTTTGTCATTATGGGGTATTGTATGTAGATTGATGAGGGGGAAAAACTATTTCATCCATTTTAGAATAAGGCTGTAACGTAACAAAATGTGGAAAAAGTCAAGGGGTCTGAATACTTTACGAATGCACTGTATATAGTGCAAACTAATGGGGCGAACTCGGTGAAGTTCAATCTCTTGCATCTCTGCACAGCATGGCATTTCTTCTGCGCGGCAATCCTGGAGAAAGTGTGTTGCAATGTACGGGCGCAGTTTACAGGGAACATTGCATACCAGTGTGGCAGATTAATCTGATATCATGACGGTAAATAAACTGGAAATACCGGTCTTTATAAGGAGGTCCTAATTGTGCTTATATCACCGCAACTAATTATAACCACATCATATTGCTATATACCATTCTTAAGTAAAGTGCTATTATTTACTTTCCACTTACCAAATGTTTTCTTTGGTATTACATGTGCAGTAAATCACCTCTTTCTGAACTGAGTCTTTTATATTTTCATGTATGGTGGACTAGTGTATTGGTATTACTATAATACTACTGAAGAGGAGCATTAAAGGGGTCTTACTTGAAGTAGCAGAGAATCGAGACAGCCACCAGTAGGGATACCAGAGAGATGGAGTAGCCAATGGTGTACATCAAGTGTAGCCGCTCAAACACCTCCTAAAAATGGAGAACAAATACACTCAGCAAATGAGCGTGTGTGTGCGTGTGTGCGTGTGTGTGTGTGTGTGTGTGTGTGTGTGTGTGTGTGTGTGTGTGTGTGTGTGTGTGTGTGTGTGTGTGTGTGTGTGTGTGTGTGTGTGTGTGTGTGTGTGTGTGTGCGTGCAATTGTGCATACGTGTCTCTGCATGTGTGTGTGTGTGTGAATGTGTGTGTGTGTACGTGCTTGTGTGTGTGCGTGTGAACAGGAACAAAGTCAAGAATATGTTGTTCACAAATGGCTACGGTCCACTGCTGAAGACCACAGCTCGTAGTGGGTGAGTATCATGATGGACTGATGAATTCCACATAGGGTTTTGATGTGATTATTTTTTTTATGCCTGAAAAAGATTCTTGCCACAAGCAAAATGCTTGGTCAACACAAGGTTACTAATTCATGCATTGTGGTTGACACTGTGATAACTGTTCACTTCAAATAGACAGAGAGGGCTTTGTTCAGGTGAAAATCCCCCCTCAAAAATAACACACACTACCATTTTAGTCATTTAGAAGCCACTCTCATGCATTTTCATACTTTTTCCTTACTGATCTCCCGTGGGAATCGAACATCCAACCCTGGCATTGCAAGCGCAATGCCCTACCAACTGAGCTACACAGGACTGACACACACACAAGCGCACAAATGTGCCCACACACGCACAGCACAACCACGCACACAACCACAACCACACACACACAGTCTTGTACAGCTAACCTTGTGGGGACACACAATTCAGTCCCATCCAAAATCCTATTTTCCCTAACCCTTAAACCTAACCCTAAACCTAACCTTAACCCTCTCCAGACTGGTCGGATGTACAATATAGAAACAGGGCAGAAAGTTGCAATAGGCCCGTGCAACCCAAGTTTTGATTCCAGCATAAACAGAAACTCTCTAAAACCTAACCCTAACCCTAGAGGGGCTACCAACACCAGGAGGAAGTTCAAGAAAAAATTATGTATTTATTTGCTCAATCTGGTTTTGTATTTTTTTACATTTAATTGTATTATATATATAAAGCACATTAACATAGCATTTATCTTTGTCGCACTTAATCCCTTCATCCCTTGGTGTAATTTCCAATTATGTACTTACTTATTTAATTGCTTATCTATTAATTTATTGATCCAGTTTGTATGTTTTATTATGATTTATTATATAACATTTGTTTTAAAATTAAACTTGTTTACCCCCACCACTTTATCAACAATTGTCTTCCTCCTGTTGTTGAACTGTCATGGGTGACCCCTCGGAGCTCTCGGCCTTTCATGTTCTCTCACCTTCTCCTAACCAGTCTGATGTACAATATAGAAACAGGGTAGAAAGCTGCAATAGGCCAGTGCAACCCAAAGTTTGATACCAGCATAAACAGAAATCCTCTTAAACCTAACCCTAATTCTATCCTTAACCCTAAACCCCCTAGAAATAGCATTTGACCTTGTGGAGACTAACAAAATGTCCCCAGTAGGTCAAATTTGTGTTCGTTTACTATTCTACACACACACACACACACACACACACACACACACACACACACACACACACACACACACACACACACACACACACACACACACACACACACACACACACACACACACACACACACACACACACACACACACACACACACACACACACACCTCCTCCTGGCTTCTATGGCTAGACAACAGGTAGGTGGTACACTCAGTGTAGTTGGCCCAGGTGCGGTTGATGCTAGGCACCTGCTCCCAGTTCCCTGAGGCATCACACTGACGATAGGCCTGACCTGGGGGATGGGGAGAAGAGGGATACCATCAGCATTAGTACAATAGCCTTAAAAGGGGCAAAACAGAGCTTTTGCCTCAGGAGGGGCTCTTGAGCCAAAAGAGGTCCCTTAAATGCACAGAAATATTGCACAGAAATTAAAAAGACCCACCTCCCAAGCCCATCAGCAAAAGCATACACTGAGTGTACAAAACATTAGGAACACCTTCCTAATATTGAGTTGCACAACTTTTGCCCTCAGAACAGCCTCGATTCATCGGGGCACAAGGTGTCAAGCGTTCCACAGGGATGCTGGCCCATGTTGACTCCAATGCTTCCCACAGTTGTGTCAAGTTGGCTGGATGTCCTTTGGGTGGTGGACTAATAGTAAATTGTTGAGCTGGAAAAACCCAGCAGTGTTGCCTTGCACCTAATACCATACCCCGTTCAAAGGCACTTAAATCTTTTGTCTAGCCCATTCACCATCTGAATGGCACACATGCACAATCCATGTCTCAATGGTCTCAAGGCTTAAACATCCTTATTTAACCTGTCTGCTTCCTTCATCTATTTAACAGGTGACATCAATAAAGGTTCATAACTTTCACCTTGATTCATCTGGTCAGTGTATGTCATGGAAAGAGCAGGTGTTCCTAATGTTGTGTACACTCAGTGTATATTGTTAGACTAAAACTGAGGATTGTGTGCTTTTGTTGTATCTTATGTGTATGAACCATACAGACAACATTCAAGCCAGAATGTGATATTAACAACTACTGTAGCTACTAAACTTCCTTACTGTATATTTAAAGCAAGGCTGATACGTGTTACATCTAATGTAATGTGGAGTTAGACTCCTTATGATATAGTTTGGGACTGTTGTAAACACATGAACAAACTTGAGTATGCATGCAGATGTCTGTAAGTACTGTGCAAAAAGAGTACTTGATTTGGGACTGGTGAACTGCATAAACTGAATTTGCATTTCGCAACGTGCACTTATAAGGAATCGAGTTGCTAGCCGTGAGGCTGCTGGTTTTGTTTGG
Source organism: Salvelinus alpinus (assembly GCF_045679555.1). Taxonomy (NCBI): domain Eukaryota; kingdom Metazoa; phylum Chordata; class Actinopteri; order Salmoniformes; family Salmonidae; genus Salvelinus; species Salvelinus alpinus. The sequence continues at coordinate 30,237,902 of NC_092088.1, forward strand.
TGGCCATGAGGCCTTTCGTTTGTTTTTTAGTTTTTAGTTTGGGCATGCCTTTGGTATTTTTCCTTTTTGTACATATTTATGTTTTGTCACCAATTTAACAAAGAATAATCCGCTTGGACTGGCCGACCAAGAGGTCAAGAGAGACAGAGCTGGCCAAGGTAAGCTTACTGTTTCCCTGGGAAAATGTACATTCAACACTTAGGCTTATACGCTGATTTCTCACATAGATGCACATAATTCATTCAAGTTACATCATGTAACTAGGCCTATGACCCCTAGAACAAAGCGAGTGCAACAATATCCGTAGGCTAGTTATTGGTTTCGTAACACAATACATTTTACATTTAAAAACCTGAAGTCCAGTGTCTGCTGGTAAACGCAATCTATCACTGACTTGTCATGATTACGTAAGTGATCGATGTATGTGGACAATGTACTATATTTCCTTCTACTGTATGGGGTTTGTCCATTAGTGTATTTAAAAAGAACAAAGCAGCTATTGAGCTTTAGGTTAGTGATCTAGTCATGAGCCAGCCCACCTCTGTGGTTGAAGTCGTAGATGTATTCTGGACATAGCACCGAGACCAGCTGACTAGGCTTCCCTCTGGGCCAGCAGATAATCCCATCCCACTCTGGTACACAGTCATCTTCTGCAAAAATACAACAGCACAGATGGCCATTTTGTATGAGTCATTGTTCTCTTACTTTAAAAGCAGTAGAAAATTCAACCGACATTTAATTTCATAATATACAATGCATTCGGAAAAACTCAGACCCCTTGACTATTTCCACATTTTGTTACGTTACAGCCTTATACTAAAATTGACTAAATCGTTTTTTCCCCCTCATCAATCTACACACAATACCTCATAATGACAAAGCAAAAACAGTCTTTTATACATTTTTGCAAATGTATAAAAAATGAAAAACAGAAATATCACATTTACATAAGTATTCAGACCCTTTACTCAATACTTTGTTGAAGCACCTTTGGAAACAATTACAGCCTTGAATCGTCTTGAGTATGACGCTACAAGCTTGGCACACCTGTATTTGGGGGAGTTTTTCCCATTCTTCTCTGCAGATCCTCTAAAGCTCTTTCAGATTGGATGGGGAGCGTTGATGCACAGTTATTTTCAAGTCTCTCCAGAGATGTTTGATCGGGATCAATCCCAGGCTCTGGCTGGGCCACTCAAGGACATTCAGAGACTTTTCCCGAAGTCATTCCTGCGTTGTCTTGGCTGTGTGCTTAGGGTTGTTGTCCTGTTGGAAGGTGAACCGTCGCCACAGTCTGAAGTCCTGAGCGCTCTGGAGCAGGTTTTCATCAAGGATCTCTCTGTACCTTGCTCCGTTCATCTTTCCGTCAATCCTGACTAGTCTCCCTGCTGCTGAAAAACATCCCCACAGCATGATGCTGCCACCACCGTGCTTCACCGTAGGGATGGTGCCAGGTTTCCTCCAGATGTGACGCTTGGCATTAAGGCCAAAGAGTTCAATCTTGGTTTCATCAGACTGGAGAATCTTGGTCTGAGAGTGGTCTGAAAGTCCTTTAGGTGCCTTTTGGCAAACTCCAAGAGGGCTGTCATGTGCCTTTTACTGAGAAGTGGTTTCCGTCTGGCCACTCTACCATAAAGGCCTGATTGGTGGAGTGCTGTAGAGATGGTTGTCATTCTGGAAGTATCTCCCATCGCCACAGAGGAACTCTGGAGCTCTGTCAGAGTGACCATCGGGTTCTTGGTCACCTCCCTGACCAAGGCCCTTCTCCCCGTATTGCTCATTTTGGCCAGGTGGCCAGCTCTAGGAAGAGACTTGGTGGTTCCAAACTTGTTCCATTTAAGAATGATGTAGGCCACTGTATTCTTGGAGACCTTCAATGCTGCAGATTCTTTTTTGTACCCTTCCCCAGATCTGTGCCTCGACACAATCCTGTCTCGGAGCTCTACGGACAATTCCTTCAACCTCATGGCTTGGTTTATGTTCCGACATACACTGTTAACTGTCGGACCTTATATAGACAGGTGTGTGCCTTTCCAAATCATGTCCAATCAATTGAATTTACCACAGTTGGACTCCAATCAAGTTGTAGAAACATCTGAAGGATGATCAATGGAAACAGGATGCACCTGAGCTCAATTTCACATCTCATAGCAAAGGGTCTGAATACTTATGTAAATAAGGTATTTCTGTTTTTTATTTGTAATAAATTTGCAAACATTTCTAAAAACCTATTTTTGCCTTGTCATTATGGGGTATTGTGTGAAGATTGATGAGGATTTTTTTTATTTAATCCATTTTACAATAAGGCTGTAACATAACACAATGTGGAAGCAATCAAATAATCTGAATACTTTCTGAATGCACTGTATCTCAGATGATACGATACGTCTGTAATTAAATTTCTAACAGATGGCCATTCACAATCTGTATCAAGACTCCGCATCATAACTCTACGTCACGTGACCGTGAGTCGAGCTGGTTTTCCTATCATTCATCTCACATCTAACCTTCTGTTACTATGGAAATGCTTCACTCCAGGATATTGGATTGATATCGCTTTTGACTGTACTTGAACAGGAGGAAGTGACAAACAATCTTATTTGTAATCAATTACACTTTATCCTATATTGGACTGATGGTGGTTGACACAATTTGATGTATTCTAGAAGTATACCAAGGTTTGAGAAACACTGTCCTATAACTTGCGATGCGTTTAAAGTAGTTAACACACCTTTGACTATGGCCAGCTGTGAATGGATTATCCTCTCACACTTGGCACGGGGACCAATCAGGAGGTAAATCTGCTCGTCTCGTGTGATGACATCATCAGAGTCTATCTATGGTAGAGGGACAGAAGAAGAAGAAGATCATATTACCAAGTCAGGACTGTTGACTTGACCCCAACGTGACACATGCCATGATTTAGGCGAGACAGTTGGCTAGCAGCCAGCATATCAACCAGTCAATGGTCAGACTGTCCACTGCTGCGTGTGACATGACATTAAAACGTTGTGATGTCTCAAATGATGTGGCTCTCGAATGACAGTTGTCATGTTCGTGAATCATTGCATTATGTCGTGTTTGTTTAACAAGTAGGATTGTGTGTGCAGACAGGGCGACATTTGTTTTATCCTTCAGGTGTGAAGTCTAAGGTCTATCTTCTTCTTATCTTACCCTTTGTCTGATCATGCCCGTAGGTCCAAAACCTCCACCAATGAAATCTGAGCGACAATTAACCCCTCAATCCAAGCCTGGGAATCCAAACTGAATCGCTCTGTTTCACAGTTGTTTTACTTTATTGATTCAGTATGGCCATCTTCTCATTAAAACCGTGTGTGCCTGTAAAGAGCGGCATTGTTCGAAACTAATTTGTCAGCAATTAGATCACCTTTAACCAATCAGAAAACATTCTAATCCAAGGCTTTTGGACTCCTGGAAGAGCAGCTGTTGTGATTGTTTATTTGGATCCCCATTAGCTTTTGCAGAAGCAGCAGCTACTCTGCCTGGAGTCCACAAAAACACAAAACATGACAAGAAACAAAACACTGATACACTGATAAACAAGGAAAGTCACACTAATGTAAAATCTATAACTAGATACAAGCAATGCAACAACAAAAATCATACAAACAATACAACACAAAATATTTGTGTGTTAGTGTCTGTGTGTCCCCTCACAGTCCCTGCCGTTCCATGAATCGTTTCTCCATCTGTTTTTTTAAAGGCTGTTGTGCTGTTTGATTGAGTGATTGCAGATGGAAGGGAGTTCCATGTGATCACGGTTCTGTAGAAAACTGTGCATTGCTGTGAATTTGTTTTGGACTTGGGGACTGTGAAGAAACCCCTGGTGGTGTGTCTTGTGAAGTATGTATGGGTGTCTGAGCTGAACGTTATTTGACTAGGCAGACAATCTGGAATTTTTAGCACAATGATATTTCTCATAAAAACTAGAAGAGAAGCAGTTAATCTTTCGTCAACCCTCAACTAGGAAAGACTGGCATGCATGTTGTTGATGTTAGTTAAGTATGTGCAGTGAAGGGCAAGGCGTGCTGCTCTGTTTTGAGCCAGCTGCAGCTTTGCTAGGTCTTTCTTTTCTGCATTTGACCATATTACCGGACAGTAATCAATATGGAACAATTCCAGAGCCTGAATAACTAGTACAGTTGATTTTTGTGTAAAAAATGCATAACATCTTTTTATAACAGACATACCCCACCCAAACTTCACAAAAATTTTGTCAGTATGACTTGCCCATGATAATTGACCAGCCAATGTTATAATAAAATCTAAATGGGATCCAAATAAATTAACTCAGCATTTGGGTTTTCTTGCTAAAGCTATCTATAGGTCCTGTGATGACCCTGCCTCTCTGTCTGCCGAATTCTTTCTCTTTGCTCTTGTTTTCCTTAGTGGGGTGTCGGTGGGTCGAGCCGGAAGGGTCGTCAGCGAAATGGGACACATCTGGGACGAGTGTGTCCAGGGATAAATTCACCTTTCCCCATTCATGGAGGGGACTCTCTCCATGCAGACATGCTGTTGGATTTTGGTTGTGGCATTATTATATATACAGTGGGGAGAACAAGAATTTGATACACTGCCGATTTTGCAGGTTTTCCTACTTACAAAGCATGTAGAGGTCTGTAATTTTTATCATAGCTACACTTCAACTGTGAGAGACGGAATCTAAAACAAAAATCCAGAAAATCACATTGTATGATTTTTAAATAATTAATTTGCATTTTATTGCATGACATAAGTATTTGATCACCTACCAACCAGTAAGAATTCCGGCTCTCACAGACCTGTTAGTTTTTCTTTAAGAAGCCCTCCTGTTCTCCACTCATTACCTGTATTAACTGCACCTGTTTGAACTCGTTACCTGTATAAAAGACACCTGTCCACACACAATCAAACAGATTCCAACCTCTCCACAATGGCCAAGACCAGAGAGCTGTGTAAGGACATCAGGGATAAAATTGTAGACCTGCACAAGGCTGGGATGGGCTACAGGACAATAGGCAAGCAGCTTGGTGAGAAGGAAACAACTGTTGGCGCAATTATTAGAAAATGGAAGAAGTTCAAGATGACGGTCAATCACCCTCGGTCTGGGGCTCCATGCAAGATTTCACCTCGTGGGGCATCAATGATCATGAGGAAGGTGAGGGATCAGCCCAGAACTACACGGCAGGACCTGGTCAATGACCTGAAGAGAGCTGGGACCACAGTCTCAAAGAAAACCATTAGTAACACACTACGCCGTCATGGATTAAAATCCTGCAGCGCACGCAAGGTCCCCCTGCTTAAGCCAGTGCATGTCCAGGCCCGTCTGAAGTTTGCCAATGACCATCTGGATGATCCAGAGGAGGAATGGGAGAAGGTCATGTGGTCTGATGAGACAAAAATAGAGCTTTTTGGTCTAACTCCACTCGCCGTGTTTGGAGGAAGAAGAAGTATGAGTACAACCCCAAGAACACCATCCCAACCGTGAAGCATGGAGGTGGAAACATCATTCTTTGGGGATGCTTTTCTGCAAAGGGGACAGGACGACTGCACCGTATTGAGGGGAGGATGGATGGGGCCATGTATCGCGAGATCTTGGCCAACAACCTCCTTCCCTCAGTAAGAGCATTGAAGATGGGTCGTGGCTGGGTCTTCCAGCATGACAACGACACGAAGCACACAGCCATGGCAACTAAGGAGTGGCTCCGTAAGAAGCATCTCAAGGTCCTGGAGTGGCCTAGCCAGTCTCCAGACCTGAACCCAATAGAAAATCTTTGGAGGGAGCTGAAAGTCCGTATTGCCCAGCGACAGCCCCGAAACCTGAAGGATCTGGAGAAGATCTGTAGGGAGGAGTGGGCCAAAATCCCTGCTACAGTGTGTGCAAACCTAGTCAAGAACTACAGGAAACGTATGATCTCTGTAATTGCAAACAAAGGTTTCTGTACCAAATATTAAGTTCTGCTTTTCTGATGTATCAAATACTTATGTCATGCAATAAAATGCAAATTAATTACTTAAAAATCATACAATGTGATTTTCTGGATTTTTGTTTTAGATTCCGTCTCTCATAGTTGAAGTGTACCTATGATAAAAATTACAGACCTCTACATGCTTTGTAAGTAGGAAAACCTGCAAAATCGGCAGTGTATCAAATACTTGTTCTCCCCACTGTATATATATTTAAATGTATATAAAATCAATTGTGGCTTGTCTGTCTGTGCGGCCACTCACTTACACTACTGACTATATGCACCATTGTTGATTGTATATACAGTTGAAGTCGGAAGCTTACATACACTTAGGTTGGAGTCATTAAAACTCGTTTTTCAACCACTCCACAAATTTCTTGTTAACAAACAATAGTTTTGGCAAGTCGGTTAGGACATATACTTTGTGCATGACACATGTAATTTTTCCAACAATTGTTTACAGACAGATTATTTCACTTATAATTCACTGTATCACAATTCCAGTGGGTCAGAAGTTTACATACACTAAGTTGACTGTGCCTTTAAACAGCTTGGAAAATTCCAGAAAATGATGTCATGGCTTTAGAAGCTTCTGATGGCTAATTGACATCATTTGAGTCAATTGGAGGTGTTCCTATGGATGAATTCAATGCCTACGTTCAAAGTCAGTGCCTCTTTGCTTGAAATCATGGGGAAATCAAAAGAAATCAGCCAAGACCTCAGAAAAAAATTGTGGACCTCCACAAGTCTGGTTCATCCCTGGGAGCAATTTCCAAACGCCTGAAAGTACCACGTTCATCTGTACAAACAATAGTACGCAAGTATAAACACCATGGGACCACGCAGCCGTCATACCACACAGGAAGGAGATGCATTCTGTCTCCTAGAGATGAACGTACTTTGGTGCCAAAAGTGCAAATCAATCCCAGAACAACTGCAAAGGACCTTGAGAAGATGCTGGAGGAAACAGGTACCAAAGTATCTATATCCACAGTAAAACGAGTCCTATATCGACATAACCTGAAAGGCCGCTCAGCAAGGAAGAAGCCACTGCTCCAAAACTGCCATAAAAAAGCCAGACTACAGTTTGCAACTGCACATGAGGACAAAGATTGTACTTTATGGAGAAATGTCCTCTGGTCTGATGAAACAAAACTAGAACTGTTTGGCCATAATGACCATCGTTATGTTTGGAGGAAAAAGGGGGAGGCTTGCAAGCCGAAGAACATCATCCCAACCGTGAAGCACAGGGGTGGCAGCATCCTGTTGTGGGTGTGCTTTGCTGCAGGAGGGACTTGTGCACTTCACAAAATAGATGGCATCATGAGGTAGGAAAATTATGTGGATATATTGAAGCAACATCTCAAGACATCAGTCAGGAAGTTAAAGTTTGGTCGCAAATGGGTCTTCCAAATGGACAATGACCCCAAGCATACTTCCAAAGTTGTGGCAAAATGGCTTAAGGACAACAAAGTCAAAGTATTGGAGTGGCCTTCACAAAGCCCTGACCTCACTCCTGCAGAAAATCTGTGGGCAGAACTGAAAAAGTGTGTGCGAGCAAGGAGGCCTACAAACCTAACTCAGTTACACCAGCTTTGTCAGGAGGAAGGGGTCAAAATTCTCCCAATTTATTGTGGGAAGCTTGTGGAAGTCTACCCGAAACATTTGACCCAAGTTAAACAATTTAAAGGCAATGCTACCAAATACTAATTGAGTGTATGTAAACTTCTGACCCATTGTGGAATGTGATGAAATAAATAAAAGCTGAAATCATTCTCTCTACTATCATTCTGACATTTCACATTCTTAAAATAAAGTGGTGATCCTAACTGACCTAAGACAGGGAATTTCTTCTAGGATTAAATGTTAGGAATTGTGAAAAACTGAGTTTAAATGTATTTGGCTAAGGTGTATGTAAACTTCCGACTTCAACTGTAGGTTACTTCGATTGGTGGAAGTGTTTTTGTTGTTCCTTGGTCTCTATGTTGTCTCCGTTTGTGTTGCGGGCTTCGAGCTGGTTCGTGACAAGTGGGGGCTTGTCTGAGATCATAGGGTTGGTTCCTCGACATTTTGGCGTATAGTACTTTGTTGCATTATGACGGGCTCATGCTAATTGGGATGTGCTTTGGTTGGTATTCACTGCATAGTCTTATAAGTGTTTTGGTATAGTGCCTTAGAGTTATCAGTGATTTTGGTGTGTTCGGTGATGTCATCAATGTGTTGCCTGTAAAAGTATTCCAGTAGGACCAATACGAGTGTCATTAGGCTAACTGGTATGAGTATTTTGTTTCGGAGAAAATGTTGTTATTGTTCGATAAACTCTGTAGGTGCTTTGTTTGCATCTTTTTTGAGTTGTAATATTTGTTAGGCCCAGTGTTGGTTGCCTTTGTTTGTTTGGTAAACTTACCACTGTGGTGGATAGTTGGTTGTGTGCTGCATTGGAAATAGTAACATTGGTTAGTTTCCAGGCCCCTGCCCAGGCTGGCAACTTTTGCTCTACTCGCTGTTGGGACATCAGTCAGAGGTGAGTGCAATCTGTTGTGTACCTCAGTGGGTAGGGCAGTGTCATTTGCTACCTGGACCTATAGCCTTTCTTTTCCCCCGTTAGGCTTAGCGATGTGTTTCACTTCGGAATACATTTGGCATGGTTATTTCATTATTTTTGTGTGGTGTCTGTGGACTGAGCAGTTGTCTCGGGGGCACATCCGTGGCTTGGGGGAATCTGCCAGCGGGCTGGGGGGTTTTTCCTTGCCAGCGGGCTACAGCGCGTAATTGCCCACCGCAAATCCGCACGAAGGCTAGGGTTGAGTTATTGTAGGATTCGGGGAAGCTCCTTATATATCACATCTCTCTCCTGTGGTGCCCAGTGTGATTGGTGTGTCTCTTGTTGTGGTCCGGTCTGGTGTGCTCACAGAGGGGAAGAGTGAGTTTGTTTTTAGCAGTTATTTGTGATTATGGTGTCTTATGTAGAAGAGTTCATTTGCGTTCTATCAGAGGAACTGTTCGAATTATGTACTAAAGAACAACTGTTGAATATTGCTGATTACTACCAGGTTGAAATGATTGATAAACGTCAAAAAAATGTTAGGTTGATATTGAAGGCCAATCTGATGGAGAGTGGTATACTAGAAGTTACCACTAGGGCAGCCTCTGCCGAGGACTCGCCGCCTCCCCAGCCGTCTCCCCGTTTTGCTACAATGGCCACTCCGTCTGTTAGCCCTAGTAGTCTTTCTTTTGAACAACAGAAAGAACTGCTTATGTTACAACTGGAGCATGATCGTGAGAATGCTTGCGTTAAGCTGGAGCGTGAGCTAGAGCATGATCGTTTTAAGTGTGAAAAGGAATTGGATTTTAAACAGGATTTGGAGAGTGCTAAAATCAAGCTGCAACAAGAGCGGCTAGAATTGGTTAGGGAAGGAAAGCTCTCGGGGGAGAGTTTGCTCTGGGAAGGTGACCCAGAGTTATCTAGGAGTCGCTCCTCTAGGTCGTGCCCTGGACTCATTTGATATTGTTGGAAACTTATGGTTGTTGCCAAAATTTCATGAGAAGGACCCTGAGATGTTCATTTCGTTGTTTGAGCATGTTGCTGATGCTAGGAGTTGGCCTGATTCTGATCGCACTTTAATGTTGCAGTGTGTGTTGACTGGTAAAGCGCAGGAAGCATATTCAGCTCTTTGTGTTGCTGACAGTGTCAGTTATGATAAGGTTAAAATGGCTGTGTTACAGATTTACAAATTGGTTCCTGAGGCTTACCGCCAATAATTTAGAACTTTAGAAAGGACTGACAAACAGACTGATGTTGAGTTTGCGCAAGAGTTATCTTCAGTTTAATCACTGGTGTTCCGCCTCTGCTGTTATCCAGGTGATCTGATTATGCTAGAGCAATTTAAGGACACAATCCCTGATCGTGGCTGACGAGTATGTTTTGACACACAAAAGTGTCTTTGCAGAGTCCCGTATTCGGAATGATTGGGGGCGTTCAGAGAGATTTGGGCCTCGCCCACCGAGACACTCTGGTTCACGGGCAGAGTTTCATTCAACTAGGGTGGAGCCTGGCTCGCATGGTAAAGCTGATTTCGGTCAAGAGTGTTACGACTGTCAGAGTTCAGGTCATTGGAAAAACGAATGTCCTATTCTCAGGGCTAAGGCTAAATTCAGGACTCACACTTACATTAAACCTAAGCCTATGGTGTTAGCAGCGCCTGTCCCACATCAGTTCACTCCATCTCATGCCCGGGGGCATATGAAAGTCCACATTGAACCAGATTATTTACCTTTCATTATGGAGGGTTTTGTGTCAATCTTAGGAAGTGACAACCTCGTGCCAGTGAAGATCCTGAAAGACACAGGTGCCTCTGAGTTGTTTGTGTTAGTCTGTGTTCTCTGCTGAGACTGATTCGGGGAATAGTGTTTTAATTAGGGGAATAGGTTTGAACACTGTCAGTTCCATTGCATAAACTGATGTTGGATTCTGAACTGGTGAAAGGTGAGGTTGTTGTAGGGGTGCGTCCTTCATTGCCTATTGAGGGTATCGACGTTATCCTTGGGAATAACTTGGCTGGTGAGCGTGTATGGCCTGTTGTGTCTCCATCTCTAGTGGTTTCCGCTAAGCCGTAATTTGTAGGGATTCCCAATGAGTGCGTGCAGAGTTTCCCAGAGGTGTTCTCTGCATGTGCGGTGACGCGTTCCATGAGGCGTGGCGACCTGGTCACTGCTCCGGCTAACGATGATGGCACAAAGAAATATGTCACTACTTTCCCTGTTATCCAGTTCTGTACCCCGCTCCAATCTAATCAAGGAGCAATGGGCTGACCCCACATTAGAAGAGTTGCGTGACCAAATTGTGCCTCTGGAACAGTTGGGAGATGTCGCCCATGGCTATTTCCTCCAGGATGATGTCCTGATGAGAAAGTGGGTGTCTCAAGGTAGTTGTTTTGTGGGGGAGGCTATTAGTTAGGTTGTTGTACCGTTTCAGGTTTGTGAGTTGGTGCTGAAAACTTCCCACAACGATGTTGCTGGACATCTGGGCATGAGGAAAACCTACAATCGCATACTAGGCCATTTCTTTTGACCTAGTTTTAAGAGGGATGTTTCTGAGTTTATAAAAACCTATCACACCTGTCAATTAACTGGTAAACCTAATCAAGCTATTAAGCCGGTCACACTCTTTCCTATTACCGTACTCAGCCAACCTTTTGAGTATCTGATTATTGACTGTTGGTCCTCTGCCTCGCTCTAAGAATGGTAGTAGTTACCTGTTCACTCTGATGTGTCAGACCACTAGGTTTCCTGCTGCCTATCCTCTCCGGTCTATCACGTCTAAGTCTGTGCCAAAAGCTTTGACTCAGTTTCTCACTGTTTGGAATCCCTAAGGTCATTCAGAGTGACCAAGGATCTAATTTCACCTCTAATCTGTTTGGTCAGGTTCTCCAACAGCTGCATATTAAACACAATTTAGCTAGCGCTTATCACGCGCAGAGTCAAGGAGAGCTGGAACGTTTCCATCAAACACTTAAGTCTTTGTTGATAGCTTATTGTCCGGAGATGGATAAGGATTGGGAGGAGGGGTTGCCTTGGTTATTGTTAGCCGCCAGGGAGGTTTCACAGGAGAGCACGGGTTTCAGTCCGTTCACGGGTTTCAGTCTTTTCACGGGTTTCAGTCCGGTACCGTTATTTCGCTGGGTTCTTGTAATGCTAGGTCCGTACATGATGAGGAGGATGTTCCTGTTCCTGATGATTGCGTACTGCAGTGTAGATTGAAAAATGCAGAGACACTGGATGTTTTGGATAGCCTTCTCACTCATCTACCTGCTGATAGGCGAGACGAGATGGTCGGTCTGTTTCAGAGTTTTCCAGTTTTGTTTTCTGATACACCTACAAACTTAATAGAACACCATATCGTCAGTGGTTCTATAGAGTTTCTTCAGAGAGATGGCGTTGTCTGGATGCTGAGATCGGGTACATGCTGGATAGTGATATAGCAGAGCCTTCTTTCTCCAGTTGGGCTTCTCCCTGTATCTTGGTCAGTAAACCGGATGGGACAAACAGATTTTGTACGGACTACCGTAAGGTAAAGTGTCACTAAACCAGATTAATTTCCTCTTCCTCGGATGGAGGACAGCGTTGATCAGGTCGGCGCAGCACAGTTTGTGAGCAAATTTGACCTGTTAAAGGACTATTGGCAAATGCCACAGACAAGTAGGGCAAGTGAAATCTCTGCCTTTATTACACCCTCCGGTCTTTACTCGTATTCCGTTATGAGTTTTGACCTGCATAATGCACCTACCACTTTTCAGCGACTTATGAATAGGGTAGTCTCCGGTCTGGTCGGGTGCTCTGTTTATCTGGATGATGTAGGGGTATATGCAGATACTTGGGAGGAGCATCTGTCCCGTATTCAAGCCTTGTTCGACCGCCTGGCTGCGGGTCACCTTACTATCAATCTGGCTAAATGTGAGTTTGCTCAGGCAACCGTTATATACCTTGGTAAATTGGTTGGGCAGGGTGAACTGCGTCCTGTTCGGGCTAAGGTGATAGCTATTGATGCTTTTTCACCGCCGACTACCAAAAAGGAACTGATGCGTTTCTTGGGAATGATTGGTCATTACTGTAGTTTCTGTAGGAACTTCTCTACTGTGGTCGCTCCCTTAGCTTTCAGTAAATCAGTCAAGGCGGTTTACGTCTGGTCTCCTCTCTGTCAACAGGCTTTTGAGGATGCAAAGAGGTTGCTTACCTCAACTCCGGTGCTGGCTGCTCCTAGCGTGGATTTGTCATTCACCTTGCAGGTGGATGTGAGTCATGTGGGGGCAGATGCAGTCTTGCTGCAAGCAGATGTGGCTGGTGTTGAGAGGCCTGTTAGTTTATTTTCCAAAAAGTTTAGCGCTAGCACTCATATGGGCGCTACAACACTTCAAGGTTTATGTCGGGTTGGGTGTAGTACATATTGTGGTCTACACCGACCATAGACCTCAAGAAGGTGATAGGATTATGTGTCCTAACCAGAGGATAATGAGATGGTATTAATACTTACAAGCATTCCATCTCGATGTGCGGCACATCAGGGGGACTGATAATGTCGTTGCTGACATGCTCTCTTGTGTGCCCTGTTCCTGAATGTCCACGTGACTGACCACTGTTTATTTTGTGTTTTGGTATTGTCCTGTTCTGTCGCTCCTGTCTGTTCCCTTCTGTTCTCGTTTTCTTTGTTCCTCTTAAAGGTTGCTTCCTGTGTGCAAAGGTTGCTGAGGTCTGGGGAGGACGAGGTTGGCTAGTGCAGTGGGATAGGGGTAACCAGGGCAGTATTTTGTTGTTTATGTGTGATTGGTGTAGTGTTCCGTGGTCCTTGTTGGCCCCCGATGTTTGGATATACTGGTTAAGTTACCAGGTTGTTAGCTAGCTAGCGAATGAGGTAACATGACTGAACAAAGTGTTAACGACACCCGAGTAGTTTTAGAATGGCCCACTACATGGTTTATAATGTAAAATGCGTACTGGAAGATAGAAATGTTGCGCCAGTAGTATGGGGCAGATCTTTTGACCTGGTTGGTTTAGAAGCAAGTCATTTTCACTGTAGTAATGGTGCAACCGTAGCTAGGTTTCCATCCAATTGGCGACCGATTCATGCAAATATTTTTTTTTAATGCATAAAGAATGAAGAAACAATGGTGTTTCCACCAAACGGACCTGTTGTGGATAAAAAATGTGTGATAAAGTTCAATGTGTTTCCATCACATTTTCAACTCTACTGATAGTTTTGTCACAGAAACCTTTGTGTTAAATACCAAATGTCCCTACTATGGTCTTGGCACATGTGCTCTAGCCAACAGCTTGCAGATACAGTGCGGGTAGGCTGTGCGTAGACCAGTCTAAATGATGAGATTATTATGAATAGCCTAAGAGCATCGATCAGTCAAGCATTGATCATCAAGACCCTAGATATTTATTGGAAAGGTGCATCAAGATCGCCGTGCACTTTCACCATCCTGTGAAGTTCATCCTAATAAACTGCAAGGTTTCCCGAGTCATAGTAGAAGGACCACGCACACCATATCACCGCGTGACTCCAAGTTTACTTTGATATGATGGTTATTATATCAATATCAATCCAAGATGGCGTAGCAGTCGGACGTGTCTTTGTTTTGTCCTGTCCCGTGTAAATAGTCTTCGTATTTTTCGTATACATTTCGTATATATTTTAATTTCCCTTTCCATCTAGGAACTGAATATACATTCCTACATTCCGCCTCACCCAATGTGGTACGGACCTGCTATTTTTTTATACTTTAGAACCGTAACCCCAATCAGAAGCTAGCCAGATAACTAGCTACTAGCTAGTAGTCAGTTAGCCACTGCTGCGGTCTTCACCCTCAACTCGGACACAGCCAGCTTCAATACCGGGCCAATACCTGCCAGTCTGCAAGCGCGATATCAACCCAGAGCATATAGGACTGCTTTTTCTCTACCACATCACCGGATTCCTGACGCAAGCTCTGGACAATTACACCGTATCATCACAGCTAGCTAGCTGCAACCGAGTGGCTACTACTGGCTAACACCTCTGTCCCGAAGCAAGCACCAGTTAGCCTTGAGCTAGCCTCGAGCTAGGCCCATCTGCCGGCTAGCTGAAGAGGTCTACCAGCGAATTCTTGGGCTACAATACCAGCTACAAGCTAATTTAGCCATTTTTTTTGCCGCTGCTAGTAGCTTTTACCTTCTGCACAGACACCAGCCCTGTTATTAGCCTGGATATTACTCACCAATTTACCAGCATCGGACTGTCTCTCGACAACAACGCCGGATTCCTGCCGTAATCCCTGAGCCACTACTTCTGATCCTCACAGCTAGCTTGTAGCTAGCGCAGCTAGCGCCACTGCCACGAAGCTAGCACCAGTTAGCAAACACAATTCTACAATTCACAACCTCTCTTTCGCCATCGCCATCTGGCTTGGATTCTCTGTCGACACGACCACGTCTGAGCAGACCCCCTCCGTCTGAGCAGACCACCCCCCGGGCTACTAACTTTAAACGCCGCGTGCTAGCTTAGTGGAGGCCTCCCTGCTCCATCTACGGCTGCCCCCTGGACACTATGATCACTTGGCTACATAGCTGATGCATGCTTGACTGTCCATTAATTCACGGTACTCCATTCTGTTTATTTGTGTTTTATCTGTCGGCTCTGTGCTTTAACTCAGGATCTGTGTGTAGTTAATCCGACCCTCTCTGCCTAGTCGTCGCCATTTTTACCTGTTGTTGCTGTGTTAGACTAGCACCCTGTTATTGCTGCTGTTATCTTACCTGTTGTTTTAGCTAGCTCTCCCAATCAAGACCTGCAATCACTTTATGCCTTATTGTATGTCTCTCTCAAATATCAATATGCCTTGCATACTGTTGTTCAGGCTAGTTATCATTATCATTGTTTTGGTTTGCAATGGACCCTGTAGTTCCACTCTCCGTACCTCTGATACCTCCTTGGTCCCACCCCCCACACATGCGGTGACCTCACCCATTGAGACCAGCATGTCCAGAGATACAACCTCTCTTATCATCACCCAGTGCCTGGGCTTGCCTCCGCTGTACCCACGCCCCACCATACCCCTGTCTGCACATTATGCCCAGAATCTATTCTACCACGCCCATAAATCTGCTCCTTTTATTCTTTGTCCCCAACGCTCTAGGCGACCAGTTTTGATAGCCTTTAGCCGCACCCTCATCCTACTACTCCTCTGTTCCTCGGGTGATGTGGAGGTAAACCCAGGCCCTGCATGTCCCCAGTCACCCTCATTTGTTGACTTCTGTGATCGAAAAAGCCTTGGCCTCATGCATGTCAACATCAGAAGCCTCCTCCCTAAGTTTGCCTTACTCACCGCTTTAGCACACTCTGCCAACCCTGATGTCCTTGCCGTGTCCGAATCCTGGCTTAGGAAGGCCACCAAAAATTCTGAGATTTCCATACCCAACTATAACACTTTCCGTCAAGATAGAACTGCCAAAGGGGGAGGAGTTGCAATCTACTGCAGAGAGAGCCTGCAAAGTTCTGTCATACTTTCCAGGTCTATGCCCAAACAGTTCGAACTTCTAATTTTAAAAATTAATCTCTCCAGAAATAAGTCTCTCACTGTTGCCGCCTGCTACAGACCCCCCTCAGCTCCCAGCTGTGCCCTGGACACCATCTGTGAATTGATCGCTCCCCATCTAGCTTCAGAGTTTGTTCTGTTAGGTGACCTAAACTGGGATATGCTTAACACCCCGGCAGTCCTACAATCCAAGCTTGATGCCCTCAATCTCACACAAATCATCAAGGAACCCACCAGGTACAACCCTAAATCCGTAAACATGGGCACCCTAATAGACATTATCCTGACCAACCTGCCCTCCAAATACACCTCTGCTGTCTTCAATCAAGATCTCAGCGATCACTGCCTCATTGCCTGTATCCGCCACGGGTCCGCGGTCAAACGACCACCCCTCATCACTGTCAAACGCTCCCTAAAACACTTCTGCGAGCAGGCCTTTCTAATCGACCTGGCCCGGGTACCCTGGAAGGATATTGACCTCATCCCGTCAGTTGAGGATGCCTGGTCATTCTTTAAATGTTACTTCCTCACCATATTAGACAAGCATGCTCCGTTCAAAAAATGCAGAACCAAGAACAGATATAGCCCTTGGTTCACTCCAGACCTGACTGCCCTCGACCAGCACAAAAACATCCTGTGGCGAACTGCAATAGCATCGAAGAGCCCCCGCGATATGCAACTGTTCAGGGAAGTCAGGAACCAATACACGCAGTCAGTCAGGAAAGCAAAGGCCAGCTTTTTCAAGCAGAAATTTGCATCCTGTAGCTCTAACTCCAAAAAGTTCTGGGATACTGTAAAGTCCATGGAGAACAAGAGCACCTCCTCCCAGCTGCCCACTGCACTGAGGCTAGGTAACACGGTCACCACCGATAAATCCGTGATAATCGAAGACTTCAACAAGCATTTCTCAATGGCTGGCCATGCCTTCCTCCTGGCGACTCCAACCTTGGCCAACAGCCCCGCCCCCCCCGCTGCTACTCGCCCAAGCCTCCCCAGCTTCTCCTTTACCCAAATCCAGATAGCAGATGTTCTGAAAGAGCTGGAAAACCTGGACCCATACAAATCAGCTGGGCTTGACAATCTGGACCCCCTATTTCTGAAACTGTCCGCCGCCATTGTCGCACCCCCTATCACCAGCCTGTTCAACCTCTCCTTCGTATCATCTGAGATCCCCAAGGATTGGAAAGCTGCCGCGGTCATCCCCCTCTTCAAAGGGGGAGACACCCTGGACCCAAACTGTTACAGACCTATATCCATCCTGCCCTGCCTATCTAAGGTCTTCGAAAGCCAAGTCAACAAACAGATCACTGACCATCTCGAATCCCACCGTACCTTCTCCGCTGTGCAATCCGGTTTCCGAGCCGGTCATGGGTGCACCTCAGCCACGCTCAAGGTACTAAACGATATCATAACCGCCATCGATAAAAGACATTACTGTGCAGCCGTCTTCATCGACCTGGCCAAGGCTTTCGACTCTGTCAATCACCATATTCTTATCGGCAGACTCAGTAGCCTCGGTTTTTCTAATGACTGCCTTGCCTGGTTCACCAACTACTTTGCAGACAGAGTTCAGTGTGTCAAATCGGAGGGCATGTTGTCCGGTCCTCTGGCAGTCTCTATGGGGGTACCACAGGGTTCAATTCTCGGGCCGACTCTTTTCTCTGTATACATCAATGATGTTGCTCTTGCTGCGGGCGATTCCCTGATCCACCTCTACGCAGACGACACCATTCTATATACTTCCGGCCCTTCCTTGGACACTGTGCTATCTAACCTCCAAACGAGCTTCAATGCCATACAACACTCCTTCCGTGGCCTCCAACTGCTCTTAAACGCTAGTAAAACCAAATGCATGCTTTTCAACCGTTCGCTGCCTGCACCCGCACGCCCGACTAGCATCACCACCCTGGACGGTTCCGACCTAGAATATGTGGACATCTATAAGTACCTAGGTGTCTGGCTAGACTGCAAACTCTCCTTCCAGACTCATATCAAACATCTCCAATCCAAAATCAAAGCAAGAATCGGCTTTCTATTCCGCAACAAAGCCTCCTTCACTCACGCCGCCAAACTTACCCTAGTAAAACTGACTATCCTACCGATCCTCGACTTCGGCGATGTCATCTACAAAATAGCTTCCAATACTCTACTCAGCAAACTGGATGCAGTTTATCACAGTGCCATTCGTTTTGTTACTAAAGCACCTTATACGACCCACCACTGCGACCTGTATGCCCTAGTCGGCTGGCCCTCGCTACATGTTCGTCGTCAGACCCACTGGCTCCAGGTCATCTACAAGGCTATGCTAGGTAAAGTGCCGCCTTATCTCAGTTCACTGGTCACGATGGCTACACCCACCCGCAACACGCGCTCCAGCAGGTGTATCTCACTGATCATCCCTAAAGCCAAAACCTCATTTGGACGCCTTTCCTTCCAGTTCTCTGCTGCCTGCGACTGGAACGAATTGCAAAAATCTCTGAAGTTGGAGACTTTTATCTCCCTCAACAACTTTAAAAATCTGCTATCCGAGCAGCTAACCGATCGCTGCAGCTGTACATAGTCCATCTGTAAACTACCCACCCAATTTACCTACCTCACCCCCCATACTGCTTTTATTTATTTACTTTTCTGCTCTTTTGCACACCAGTATCTCTTCTTGCACATGATCATCTGATGATTTATCACTCCAGTGTTAATCTGCTAAATTGTAATTATTCGATTTATTGCCTACCTCATGCCTTTTGCACACATTGTATATAGATTCTCTTTTTTTCTACCATGTTATTGACTTGTTTATTGTTTACTCCATGTGTAACTCTGTGTTGTCTGTTCACACTGCTATGCTTTATCTTGGCCAGGTCGCAGTTGCAAATGAGAACTTGTTCTCAACTAGCCTACCTGGTTAAATAAAGGTGAAATAAAAAAATAAAAATATTTGCGCATTAGAGTTTCTATCTGCATTTCTCACATGAATTTTACCAACACAAAATGATCCCACCGTGTTGAACAAAAAATTCTGTCGGCATTTAAAAAATTGTACAGAAATTTCCTGTTTCCATCCCAGCTATCATGATGATTTTTTTTATATACGGTGTGACTTTACTCGCATAGAAACTGTGAATGGAAACGTGGTTCATGACGTTAATGAATCTGCACAAATCGTGTTTCACTAGGGCACTTGGAAACAATGGTAAAGCAAAGCCTTATCATTAGGCTGCATCAATTATTATCTGGGAGATTTTTTTCATAGTTGCACAGTGCTCCAAAAATAAACTCCTGGTCTCACAGCAAAATATTTTGTCACATTTAGCTAGTTTTCCATCCAACTGCCAACAGATTTTCATGCAAATATTCTAAAATCTGTATATATAAAATATGAATATTTAAAAATTCACAGAGAAAGTATGTTAATTTCCCTCCAGTGGTGTTTCCACCAAACTAACTTGTTACGGAGAAACATCAGTGCGTCATGACATAGTACACACAATGTAATTTCACTTTTCATGTACCGATTTAAAAATCAAAAGTTCAATGTGTTTCCATCACATTTCCAACTCTACCGATAGTTTTGTCACAGAAACTATAGCGTTAAATAGCAAATGTGCCTACTCCCGTCTTAGCACATGCGCTCTAGCCAACAGCTCGCAGATAGTGTAGGTAGCCTGTGCGGGTAGGCTATAGCTTCTTCGGGATAGCCCTCTTTTTTTCAATTTTCACCTAAATGACAAACCCAAATCTGCCTGTAGCTCAGGCCCTGAAGCAAGGATATGCATATTCTTGGTACCATTTGAAAGGAAATACCTTGAAGTTTGTGGAAATGTGAATTGAATGTAGGAGAATATAACACAATAGATCTAGTAGAAGAAAATACAAGAAAAAAACAAATAAAAATTCCTACCACCATCTTTGCAATGCAACAGAAAGGACCCAGTTCCAGCCATCACTCAGGTAATTCCAATGTTGTCCACAAGATGGCAGCAGTGTATGTGCAAAGTTTCAGATGGATAACTTGAAGTATGAGCGAACTACATGACATTTAGTGTGAAGTCACCCAGGTACATTTGGGCAAATTGTGAATGAGACATTTGCAATCATATTACATTTTTCTGCAAGAATATCGTCAAATCTGTATACAGTAATCCCTCGTTTATCGCGGGGGTTACGTTCCGAAAATGACCCGCGATAAGTGAAATCCGCGAAATAGAAAACTTTTTTTTTTTTTACAATTAGCAACTATTACATGTATACAAATACAGTGACTCACGTGTAGGCCGTTTCGTCGACATTATGGGTTTAGGAGATGTTCGAAATTACAAGATAATTTGGCCAACTTAATGTAAATTTGCCAAGCTGTTTTATGTACGTACACATAACTGCACGAGACGACAAAATGATAGCACAATTCGTAGCATGTTTTGATACAAGAAGCGGGAGTGAGTTTTTAGCGAATCAGAATGCAGAGCACAATGCACCAAAAAAAAAAAAAAAATGCATTATGAAAATCCGCGAAATAGCGAATCCGCGATAAGTGAACCGCGAAGTGGCGAGGGATCACTGTACTTGGACTTTGATTTAGCTTTTCCAGTATTAGTAGCCATATTATAAGTTCCACATTTGCAAAACACCCAGTTTTCCTAACTTCATACCTCTGAATATTCTTATAATTTTTTCCCAAAAGGAAAAGGCATGCTGTTGTACAACGTTAGTAGCTACATTTTACGACAGATACAGGGTTTCCAGATACTTCCGTAAAGCCCTGCTCATTGGCTATCTAGCTAGCTTTGTTTGAAAGGCGTCGCTCTCTGACCAAATATGGTGTCCTATAGGATATACTACACCCCTAATGAAGTGAAGTCTGGTTACGTTCTAGGATCTCTGAGGAATACATACAAACATGATTTGACTGGTTGAAACAACGTTTAGGGTTAGATTTTCACAGATTCCTTTCTTTGCAAATTGAATGAGTGGAAATACAAAATCTATTGTGCATGCTATATGGACCTTTTTAGGATATGAAAAAGGATTTTATCTGACAAAACGACACTTCATGTTATCTCTGGGACCCTTTGGATGATAAATCAGAGCAAGATTTCAGAATGTAAGTACACATTTCACCATCAGAGGTGAATTTATCAAACCTATCGCGTTGAAAAAAGTTTTTTGTTGTTAGGAGCTCTCCTTAAACAATAGCATGCCATTTTTTCCGCAGTAATAGCTACTGTAAATTGGACAGTGCAGTTATATTAACAAGAATTTTAACTTTCAGCCAACATAAGACACTTATATGTACCGACATTTGTTGTTTCTCTAAAATCTGCGCTGCATCCCTAAGAAGCTCTAGTCTACATGATGAGATTATGGATAAGAGAAAAAATATTTGTATTTGTCAAACGACAGTCAAGCATCAATCATCATGTGACCAGAATAAGACCCTTGATATTTATTGGAAAGGAGCATTAAGCTCATAGCTTGCAACACCCTGTGAAGTTCCTCATAATTTACTTAATCTATAGACTTATAAATTGCATGGTTTCCCGAGTCATAGTGGGAGGACCACACACCATATCACGTGACTCCAAGTTTACTTAGATATGATGGTTATTAGGGGGAGTATTGGTAAAATGGAACACTTAAGCTTTGTAATGGATATCTTCAATTGTGTACAATAACATACCCCAAAAATCTATACCTGTGTGTTAGTGAAGTATGTGATGATAAAAAATGGGTTCAATTGTTATGAAGTCATCATTGTGGGCGTGGCATCCCATTTAATAACACATGTCTCTAGAGGGATAATGGTAAGTAAAATGACATAGGGTTCTGAGGAAAATAATTTAGGTTTATTTAAAAAAAACTAAGGATATTCAATGTTTCATTGCAACATACAGTATTTTGTAATGGGATGTAATTGTAAAAAAAATGACTCTAAATGGTTTGCTTACTACTTTCACCTTTTTAGAACATTGACATTTTGACTGTGTTCCAGTTGCCAATCGCCTACTGTCAAACTGGGACACCCTGTTACTGTTAAACTGGGACTCTCCTGTAGGCCATTTTAATGCAGATTTTTTTCTTCTTCTGGGGATTGTGAAATACATGTTTTCTTAACAGAAATCCATTTTACAAATAGGATCAAACCAACGTAGAAAATCATAGCTAGCTACAGTATATTCATAGGTATATGATGCAAAAACATTATAGTTTGCTGTATTCGACTCTGGTGACAATTAAACAGTCATTGAAATTGTTGAGGGGCGAGGTCCACTAGAGTGTAGTGTTGAGAGTGTTGAGCTGATAGGCCTAGATGAAGTTTATTTTATTTTATTTATAGGCTAAACAATTACATATAGGCTACATCATATAATTATAATCAAGTATGATGATGATTATAATAATGGATCATTCTTAATGTTACACAAAAATACCTAAATGTTTTAATAAATTTCATTTGTAATTATAATTTAAGTTTATCATTAAAATATTGAAATTACTCATACTCTTTCATTTATCCTTCTTTTACAATAAAGAATTAAGTGTCCCACTTTGTCATTCAAGGTGTCCCAATTTACCAGTATCAACTGAAAAGGACAATTTGTGTTTGAAGAAGAGTCATTCATCCTGTGTTTAATTTCTCTTTCTTTTGTATAGTGTAGTAGAGTTCCAAAACTGTTCAGAATGGTATCATGATGGGAGTCAATGGGATGATTCTGTAATGTGTTCCGGAAAGCACATTTTCAGAAAGTGTCCCACTTTACCAATACTCACCCTACCAGTAGTTGCGCATAAAATTATTTCCACCACCATTTCTCGCGCGATACATTTTACATTTTACAGACACAAAAAGATCACACCATGTCGAAAATAACAAATGATCTGTCGGCATTTATAAAATTGTATGTGTCGATCCCTCTTGAACCCTTTTTTTTCTGTGGCTCCTGGGTGCCTTGTCCTCAGGGCCATTGCCTTGCAAGGGCAAGCGCAAAACAAAGACGCTTTGTGAGCCCGGTACATTTCACAACCACACAGCAAAACTAGCAGCTAGTCAGCTAGCAATGACTAGCTATACTAGCCATAAGAGAGAGAGCAAGAGAGAGTGATTGACAGAGAGAGAGATATACAGTGTATTCGGAAAGTATTCAGACTCCTTCCCTTTTTCCACATTTTTTTATGTTACAGCCTTGTTCTAAAATGGATTAAACTACAACAAAAAATGTAAATCTAATCAATCTACAAACAATACCCCATAACATATGACAAAGCAAAAATAGTTTTTTAGACATTTTTGCACATACAAAAATAAAATAATACAGAAATACCTTATTTACTTAAGTATTCAGACCCTGTGCTATGAGACTCAAAATTGAGCTCAGGTGCATCCTGTTTCCATTGATCGTCCTTGTTGATGTTTCTACAACTTAATTGGAGACCACCTGTGGAAAATTAAATTGATTGGACATGAAAAGGCACACACCTGTCTATACAAGGTCCTACAGTTGACAGTGCATGTCAGAGCAAAAACCAAGCCAGGAGGTCGAAGGAATTGTCCGTAGAGCCCGAAACATGATTGTGTCGAGGCACAGAACTGGAGAAGGGTAACACAAAATGTCTGCAGCATTGAAGGTCCCGAAGAACACAGTGGCCTCCATCATTCCTAAATGCAAGAAGTTTGGAACCACCAAGACTCTTCCTAGAGCTGGCCGCCTGGCCAAACTGAGCAATCGGGGGAGAAGGGCCTTGGTCAGGGAGGTGACCAAGAACCTGATGGTCACTCTGATAGAGCTCCAGAGTTCCTCTGTGGAGATGGGAGAACCTTCTCTGCGGTACTCCACCAATCAGACCTTTATGGTAGAGTGGCCAGACGGAAACCACTCCTCAGTAAAAGGCGCATGACAGCCCGCTATGAGTATGCCAAAAGGCACCTAAAGGACTCTGACCATGAGAAACAAGATTCTCTGGTCTGATGAAACGAAGATTGAACTCTTTGGCCTGAATGCCAAGTGTCATGTCTGGAGGAAACCAGGCACCATCCCTGCGGTGAAGCATGGTGGTGGTGGCAGCATCATGCTGTTGGGATGTTTTTCAGCGGCAGGGACTGAGAGACTAGTCAGGATCGAGGAAAAGATAAACAGAGCAAAGTACACAGAGATCCTTGATGAAAATCTGCTCCAGAGTCCTCAGAACCTCGGACTGGGGCAAAGGTTCACCTTTCAACAGGACAATGACCCTAAGCACACAGCCAAGACGATGCAGGAGAGGCTTCGGGACAAGTCTTTGAATGTCCTTGAGTGGCTCAGCCAGAGCCCGGACTTGAACCAGATCAAACATCTCTGGAGAGACCTGAAAATATCTTATAATTAATTCCTAAGGCTTCCACTAGATGTCAACAGTCGTTAGAACCTTGTTTCAGGCTTCTACTTTGAAGGGCTAGAGAATAAGAGTTGTTTGACTAAGGGGTCTGGCAGAATGCCATGAGCTAAGTCAGGCGCGCGGCCATGAGAGCAGACTCTGTTCCTTTTCATTTCTAAAGACAAAGGAATTGTTCGGTTGAAACATTATTGAAGATGTATGATAAAAACATCCTAAAGATTGATTCTATACATCGTTTGACATGTTTCTACGAACTGTAATACAACTTTTTTGACTTTTCATCTGGACCTAGTGCTCGCGCGTCATGAATTTGGATTTTTGAACTAAACGCGCAAACAAAAAGGAGGTATTTGGACATAAATGATGGACTTTATCGAACAAAACAAACATTTATTGTGGAACTGGGACTCCTGGGAGTGCATTCCGATGAAGATCATCAAAGGTAAGTGAATATTTATAATGCTATTTCTGACTTCTGTTGACTACACAACATGGCGGGTATCTGCTTGGTGGCTGAGCGCTGTACTCAGATTATTCCATGGTGTGCTTTCGCTGTAAAAGTGGTTGCATTAAGGAGAAGTATATCTTTAATTCCATGCATTACACTTGTATTTTCATCAATATTTATGATGAGTATTTCTGTAAATTGATGTGGCTCTCTGCAAAATCACCGGATGTTTTGGAGGCAAAACATTACTGAACATAACGCGCCAATGTAAACTGAGATTTTTGTATATAAATATGAACTTTATCGAACAAAACATACATGTATTGTGTAACATGAAGTCCTATGAGTGCAATCTGATGAAGATCACCAAAGGTTAGTGATTAATTTTATCTCCAGTGCTAGCTTCCCTACACTGGCTTCCTGTTAAGGCAAGGGCTGATTTCAAGGTTTTACTGTTAACCTATAAAGCGTTACATGGGCTTGCTCCTACCTATCTTTCCGAGTTGGTCCTGCCGTACATACCTATACGTACGCTACGGTCACAAGACGCAGGCCTCCTAATTGTCCCTAGAATTTCTAAGCAAACAGCGGGAGGCAGGGCTTTCTCCTATAGATCTCAATTTTTATGGAACGGTCTGCCTACCCATGTGAGAGACGCAGACTCGGTCTCAACCTTTAAGTCTTTACTGAAGACTTATCTCTTCAGTAGGTCATATGATTGAGTGTAGTCTGGCCCAGGAGTGTGAAGGTGAACGGAAAGGCTCTGGAGCAACGAACCGCCCTTGCTGTCTCTGCCTGGCCGGTTCCCCTCTCTCCACTGGGATTCTCTGCCTCTAACCCTATTACAGGGGCTGAGTCACTGGCTTACTGGTGCTCTTTCATGCCGTCCCTGGGAGGGGTGCGTCACTTGAGTGGGTTGAGTTACTGACGTGATCTTCCTGTCTGGGTTGGCGACCCCCCCTTGGTTTGTGCTGTGGTGGAGATCTTTGTGGGCTATACTCGGCCTTGTCTCAGGATTGTAAGTTGGTGGTTGAAGATATCCCTCTAGTGGTGTGGGGGCTGTGCTTTGGCAAAGTTTGGCAACCCGGGTTCCGGGTTGGAGCGAGTGGTCGCATTTCGCACTTCGCTCCGCAGGTAGTATTACTTTTCATTACATTTCATTATAGTACAACGGTTTGATTTGTCTGATCTTAGCAATTTCTTCTTAGCTAGCTACATAGCCGTCTTTGTATCAAAGATAATTGTGTAGTTTAGCGTAATTATCGTAATTCGTCGTCCTAACGTAGTCAACACTGCTATCTGGCCAGCAGCTAGCCAGCTAGCCAGCTAGCCAACATCCACCGTCTACCGAATAGCAGCACTGTAGAAACTATTACATTCAACGGAACGACTTGATTAGTGTAGTGTTAGCTAGCTACATAGTTGTCTTTGCTGTCTTCGTATTCGTATCCAAGATAATTGTGTAGTTTAGATTGTCGAGGTTACCTAGCCAGTTACCGGGGCTACCTAGCCAGCTACACTTTCAAACTAAGTCAACAACGCAGCCACTGCTAGCTAGCCTACTTCAGCAGCACTGTATCATTTTAGTCAATAAGATTTCTTGCAACGTAAGTTTAACTTTCTGAACATTCTAGACGTGTAGTCCACTTGTCATTCCAATCTCCTTTGCATTAGCGTAGCCTCTTCTGTAGCCTGTCAACTATGTGTCTGTCTATCCCTCTTCTCTCCTCTCTGCACAGACCATACAAACGCTTCACACCGCGTGGCCGCTGCCTGGTGTTCCCAGCGCGCACGACCCACGTGGAGTTCCAGGTCTCCGGCATCCTCTGGAACTGCCGATCTGCGGCCAACAAGGCAGAGTTCATCTCAGCCTATGCTTCCCTCCAGTCCCTCGACTTCTTGGCACTGACGGAAACATGGATTACCACAGATAACACTGCTACTCCTACTGCTCTCTCCTCGTCTGCCCACGTGTTCTCGCACACCCCGAGAGCTTCTGGTCAGCGGGGTGGTGGCACTGGGATCCTCATCTCTCCCAAGTGGACATTCTCTCTTTCTCCCCTGACCCATCTGTCTATCGCCTCCTTTGAATTCCATGCTGTCACAGTTACCAGCCCTTTCAAGCTTAACATCCTTATCATTTATCGCCCCCCAGGTTCCCTTGGAGAGTTCATCAATGAGCTTGACGCCTTGATAAGCTCCTTTCCTGAGGATGGCTCACCTCTCACAGTTCTGGGTGACTTTAACCTCCCCACGTCTACCTTTGACTCATTCCTCTCTGCCTCCTTCTTTCCACTCCTCTCCTCTTTTGACCTCACCCTCTCACCTTCCCCCCCTACTCACAAGGCAGGCAATACGCTTGACCTCATCTTTACTAGATGCTGTTCTTCCACTAATCTCATTGCAACTCCCCTCCAAGTCTCCGACCACTACCTTGTATCCTTTTCCCTCTCGCTCTCATCCAACACTTCCCACACTGCCCCTACTCGGATGGTATCGCGCCGTCCCAACCTTCGCTCTCTCTCCCCCGCTACTCTCTCCTCTTCCATCCTATCATCTCTTCCCTCTGCTCAAACCTTCTCCAACCTATCTCCTGATTCTGCCTCCTCAACCCTCCTCTCCTCCCTTTCTGCATCCTTTGACTCTCTATGTCCCCTATCCTCCAGGCCGGCTCGGTCCTCCCCTCCTGCTCCGTGGCTCGACGACTCATTGCGAGCTCACAGAACAGGGCTCCGGGCAGCCGAGCGGAAATGGAGGAAAACTCGCCTCCCTGCGGACCTGGCATCCTTTCACTCCCTCCTCTCTACATTCTCCTCTTCTGTCTCTGCTGCTAAAGCCACTTTCTACCACTCTAAATTCCAAGCATCTGCCTCTAACCCTAGGAAGCTCTTTGCCACCTTCTCCTCCCTCCTGAATCCTCCTCCCCCTCCCCCCCCTCCCCCCCCTCCTCCCTCTCTGCGGATGACTTCGTCAACCATTTTGAAAAGAAGGTCGACGACATCCGATCCTCGTTTGCTAAGTCAAACGACACCGCTGGTTCTGCTCACACTGCCCTACCCTGTGCTTTGACCTCTTTCTCCCCTCTCTCTCCAGATGAAATCTCGCGTCTTGTGACGGCCGGCCGCCCAACAACCTGCCCGCTTGACCCTATCCCCTCCTCTCTTCTCCAGACCATTTCCGGAGACCTTCTCCCTTACCTCACCTCGCTCATCAACTCATCCTTGACCGCTGGCTACGTCCCTTCCGCCTTCAAGAGAGCGAGAGTTGCACCCCTTCTGAAAAAACCTACACTCGATCCCTCTGATGTCAACAACTACAGACCAGTATCCCTTCTTTCTTTTCTCTCCAAAACTCTTGAACGTGCCGTCCTTGGCCAGCTCTCCTGCTATCTCTCTCAGAATGACCTTCTTGATCCAAATCAGTCAGGTTTCAAGACTAGTCATTCAACTGAGACTGCTCTTCTCTGTGTCACGGAGGCGCTCCGCACTGCTAAAGCTAACTCTCTCTCCTCTGCTCTCATCCTTCTAGACCCATCGGCTGCCTTTGATACTGTGAACCATCAGATCCTCCTCTCCACCCTCTCCGAGTTGGGCATCTCCGGCGCGGCCCACGCTTGGATTGCGTCCTACCTGACAGGTCGCTCCTACCAGGTGGCGTGGCGAGAATCTGTCTCCGCACCACGTGCTCTCACCACTGGTGTCCCCCAGGGCTCTGTTCTAGGCCCTCTCCTATTCTCGCTATACACCAAGTCACTTGGCTCTGTCATATCCTCACATGGTCTCTCCTATCATTGCTATGCAGACGACACACAATTAATCTTCTCCTTTCCCCCTTCTGATAACCAGGTGGCGAATCGCATCTCTGCATGTCTGGCAGACATATCAGTGTGGATGACGGATCACCACCTCAAGCTGAACCTCGGCAAGACGGAGCTGCTCTTCCTCCCGGGGAAGGACTGCCCGTTCCATGATCTTGCCATCAGGGTTGACAACTCCATTGTGTCCTCCTCCCAGAGCGCTAAGAACCTTGGCGTGATCCTGGACAACACCCTGTCGTTCTCAACCAACATCAAGGCGGTGACCCGTTCCTGTAGGTTCATGCTCTACAACATTTGCAGAGTACGACCCTGCCTCACACAGGAAGCGGCGCAGGTCCTAATCCAGGCACTTGTCATCTCCCGTCTGGATTACTGCAACTCGCTGTTGGCTGGGCTCCCTGCCTGTGCGATTAAACCCCTACAACTCATCCAGAACGCCGCAGCCCGTCTGGTGTTCAACCTTCCCAAGTTCTCTCACGTCACCCCGCTCCTCCGCTCTCTCCACTGGCTTCCAGTTGAAGCTCGCATCCGCTACAAGACCATGGTGCTTGCCTACGGAGCTGTGAGGGGAACGGCACCTCAGGCTCTGATCAGGCCCTACACCCAAACAAGGGCACTGCGTTCATCCACCTCTGGCCTGCTCGCCTCCCTACCTCTGAGGAAGTACAGCTCCCGCTCAGCCCAGTCAAAACTGTTCGCTGCTCTGGCACCCCAATGGTGGAACAAACTCCCCCACGACGCCAGGTCAGCGGAATCAATCACCACCTTCCGGAGACACCTGAAACCCCACCTCTTTAAGGAATACCTAGGATAGGATAAAGTAATCCTTCTACCCCCCCCCCCCCCCCCTTAGAGTTAGATGCACTATTGTAAAGTGGTTGTTCCACTGGACATCATAAGGTGAATGCACCAACTTGTAAGTCGCTCTGGATAAGAGCGTCTGCTAAATGACTTAAATGTAATGTAAATGTAATGTAAATGTTATATCCTTCCTGTTTGGCCCTGTCCGGGGGTTTCTTCTGATGGGGCCACAGTGTCTCCTGACCCCTCCTGTCTCAGCCTCCAGTATTTATGCTGCAGTAGTTTATGTGTCGGGGGGCTAGGGTCAGTTGGTTATACCTGGAGTACTTCTCCTATCTTATCCAGTGTCCTGTGTGAATTTAAGTATGCTCTCTCTAATTCTCTCGTTCTCTCTTTCTTTCTCTCTCTCGGAGAACCTGAGCCCTAGGACCATACGTCACGGCAAACCGGGCATGATGACTCCTTGCTGTCCCCAGTCCGCCTGGCCTTGCTGCTATTCCAGTTTCAGCTGTTCTTTCTGCGGTTATGGAACCCCTACCTGTCCCAGACCTGCTGTTTTCAACTCTTAATGATCGGCTATGAAAAGCCAACTGATATTTATTCCTGATTATTATTTGACCATGCTTGTCATTTATGAACATTTTGAAAATCTTGGCTCTCTCTAATTCTCTCCTTCTCTCTTTCTTTCTCTCTCTCTCGGAGAACCTGAGCCCTAGGACCATACGTCACGGCAAACCGGGCATGATGACTCCTTGCTGTCCCCAGTCCGCCTGGCCTTGCTGCTATTCCAGTTTCAGCTGTTCTGCCTGCGGTTATGGAACCCCTACCTTTCCCAGACCTGCTGTTTTCAACTCTTAATGATCGGCTATGAAAAGCCAACTGATATTTATTCCTGATTATTATTTGACCATGCTTGTCATTTATGAACATTTTGAAAATCTTGGCTCTCTCTAATTCTCTCTTTCTTTCTCTCTCTCGGAGGACCTGAGCCCTAGGACCATACGTCAGGACTACCGGGCATGATGACTCCTTGCTGTCCCCAGTCCACCTGGCCTTGCTGCTATTCCAGTTTCAACTGTTCTGCCTGCGGTTATGGAACCGCCACCTGTCCCAGACCTGCTATTTTCAACTCTTAATGATCGGCTATGAAAAGCCAACTGAAAATTATTCATGATTATTATTTGACCATGCTTGTCACTTATGAATATTTTGAACATCTTGGCATAGTTCTGTTATAATCTCCACCCGGCACAGCCAGAAGAGGACTGGCCACCCCTCATAGCCTGGTTCCTCTCTAGGTTTCTTCCTAGGTTTTGGCCTTTCTAGGGAGTTTTTCCTAGCCACCGCGCTTCTACACCTGCATTGCTTGCTGTTTGGGGTTTTAGGCTGGGTTTCTGTACAGCACTTTGAGATATTAGCTGATGTACGAAGGGCTATATAAAATAAACTTGATTTGATCTCTATTTCTGCTTTTTGTGACTGGACAATGGCTGTGTTTTTGTGACTAGGCGCTGACCTAACATAATCAGATGGTGTGTTTTCGTCATAAAACCTTTTTGAAATTGGACACTGTGATGGGATTAACAACAAGTTTATCTTTAAAATGGTGTATAGTATGTTTGAGGAATTTTAATAATGAGATTTCTGTTGTTTGAATTTGGCGCCCTGCACTTTCACTGGCTGTTGTCAAATCGATCCCGTTAACGGGATTTTAGCCGTAAGAAGTTAACTTTCAGTACACTTTCAATTTCACCATATATCACTCTGATCATGGCAATAAAACCAGAGCTGAAACCAAACACCTCAAAAGTGTTCAACTCGGTCAAATGCCTTTTCCAGATCAATCGAAATTAGACCAGTATCCAACCTAATAGCCCTAGAGACGTCCAAAAAAAACTGAATCAGAGAAATGTTTTCCCCTATCTACCTGCCTGGAACACGGTAGGAATGGTCCATATGAATGATTTGCCCCATCACCTCCCTCAGCCTGTTGGACAAAGCCTTGCACAATAAAGTCACCGGCCTGCAGTTCTTCACCTCCCTAGGGTCACCCTTTTTCGGAAGTAAGGTGAGGACAGCCCTCCTGCAGCTTATCGGTAGTAACCCTCCGGTCAAAGTATTGTTAACTACTGCTAGCCAATCCTCTCCCCCAAAAAGTAAACGGGAAACCCATCAATGCCTGGTGCCCTTCCATTTTCCATGCCTTTTAATGCAGTGTATAGCTCCTGCAAAGACAATGGTTGCTCTAGCTCAACCTGAACTTCTGCAGCCCATCAAGGAACTGCTGTGTCACTGTTTTATCCTCTGTGTACTCACACAGAGGATAAGCTCTGTGTGTACTCACACAGAGCTCAGCATAGAACTCTACTGCCCTCTTTCTAATTTCACTAGGGCTAGTGAGCTCTTGTGACAGCTGATTTGAGGCAATGAATAATTCTTCTTTGTACATTATTTTTCTCTAACCCAAAGAAAATGTTGGATGAGGCATCCATTTCAGAGATTCCCTGAAACGTACTTCTCACCAATGCCCCCTGTGCTTTGATACCCAGCAGGTCTGCCAATGTTGCTTTTTTCCCACTTGGGACCTGAGTATGGCCTCAATCTGAATCCGGATTTCCCCTATTTCCCACCACTGTTGACGGGATACAAAACTGGCTTATTGAGACCGCCCCCTCTCCCAGAAAAAAACTAAAACATTTCTGGAAGTGAGCATCACTCAATAAAGTTGTATTAATATGCCAGTATGCGCTTTTGGGTTTTACAGCGTTAATGAAACTGTTATGAAACAATGATCAGAAAATCCCACTGGGGTTATCACACTTGATTTACAGACCTGTGGTTTTATTGTTTTGAGCAGCAATCTATGTAACCTAGCCAGAGAATATGGTGTTCTCTCTCTCACATGGGCCCATGTGTACTGTCTCGTGCCTCCATGTTGGCTCTGCCAAATATCACACAGTTCATGTGTTAAAATAAGTCATTTTTAAAAAGTCCTTGAGGCTATATGAGGTTCTTTGTGGTTTCTATCTAAACCACTGGGACATATACATTTGTTAAACACATAGTGATGTTTTCATACCTCGCTCTAACTTTTAATAACCTCCCCTCAACTACCTCTTCAACTTCATATGACAAAGGCAAAAAACGTTTTGAGAACAGGATAGCCAACCCCCCACTTTTTTAGCTTGTATGACTACACCCCCCCCCCCCCACACACACACACACACACTCCTGTTGCCACATAATTACATTTTCAATATTACTTTGTGTGTCTTGCATAAAACTTATGTCACTTCCTTTTTCCTTCATTAACTCATTCACCACGGCTCTTTTTTAACATCTCTTGCCCCATTTACGTTTAAAAAAGAAATCTTAGAAATTGGATTCCTCCCTGCCAGTTGCAATGTGGCTATCAGAAGTTAATAGTTGTATCCCACTGGAGAAAATTACTTACCGCTTGAGGAATAAGTTAAAGACATTTTACAGAATTTGGCAACCTTTTATTGACTATATGGAGAATCTCCCCCCACATCACATTGAATGAATCTCTATATTATCCTTATATAAGGTTTCACACGTTATGTATAATATGTAGCCTACGGCAGGTGACCATATGATCCAATGTCTCATTATAATTTTTTTTTATTGTATGTTTGTATATATAATTATAATTTGTTTTATTTTTTCTTTCTTTATTACGCTCGTCTGTTACTGTCACTTTGTCCTATTGTTGTCTAATATCTTTTCACTTTTGTCTTGAATGTTGTTAATTGGAAAATGCAAAAAATTAAATATTAAAAAAAAATAAAAAATCTTAAAACTGCTCAAGGCTGAAAAAAAAAATACAGAAGAAGAGACAGAAAACACATCTCTTTACAGATTTAAGGCTGTGAATGAACTCTTTCATTTCCCTTAAATCACTTGTCACTCTTGTGACAACTTTCTTGAGTCAAGTAATTTCAGGACTTGTCAAACCTCCCCCTGTAAATTATTTTTGATTCAATAAACAATTCATTTTCAGGGAAAAAATCTGTTACATTATAATCCTGCATATAGTTCTTCCCTTTTGTCAATTTCAGAAATTGACGTACCTTCTCAATCCCATACCTCCCTTCCACCCCATTTCTCTCGCTGTTTTGTTGTGATGCGTCAGATGACTCTCTCTATCCTCCCCAGAGGAAAACTCCACCTCCCCAGAGGAAAACTCCACCATCACTATAACCTGATTATCCTCAACTGATTTATCAATTTCTACTTTCCTCTTAGAATTAGAATCTTCATCACCCCTTAAATTCATCCCCTTAATCCTCGGTACTTTTAAAACAGCTGCTTCATTTTCCATTGTTTCAATCTCCTCTTGAACTCCAAATTCATTTTCCAGCACCGACTCAGCGACCCCATTCGCAGTCTCACTGACTGTTTCCCCTCCCTCTTTGTTCTGATCTACCACAATTGCCCCCGTAGCCACACTGCTTTCCTTTCCTACTTTTCCAACCATATCTGCCCATCTTCTTCCTTCCCCTGAACCCTTAGCATGTTCATCCCTTCGCGGTGGTGCATTAACTGCACCAGCGCTAGAGATAATACAGGGCTCTGCACGCTCGTTCTTGGGACAATGACGTACCAAATGCCCCTCTCTTCCGCAGCCAAAGCATTTAATTGATTCAGTAGAAGCGTTGAACACATAATCAAATCCGTCAATCTTAAAACTGAACGCTAAATTCAGTTTGTCAGTATCCTTCTTTAAAATCATATGCACATGTTTCAGCAAAGAAAAAGCATTTTTATTGTAGATACAAGTTGACTATGACGAGATAACTCTCGCTCCAACACTTCATCTCTAACAAATGGTGGCACGTTAGACTTTCTAACTGTCTTCTACGGATTAATTAGAGGAAATACCGACGTCTGTGTATCCCGCAATGCAACACCACTCTCAACTATCGTATTCACCTTTTCAATGGAATCTAAGAATATCACTACAGTGCTATTCATACTTGAGGCTGATTTTATGATATCATCCACAATGATAGTGTCAACTGCTAAGCTACATTCTTCCAACTAACACCCCGCCGCGGCAGGAATCTTACTTTCAAACCCCAAACCTCCGCGAGTGGCCATTGCTACCAGCCCCATCCGCTGGTTGCACCCTCGAGAAAAACAACCTCAACGTTCACAATCCCCTATACGTGCTTAGAGTGAGACAAGATAACATTAAAACAACTAATTTAATCAATATGTATACACACACACACACACACTGAAAACACCGAAACCCAATAGAGTGAAAAAAATTCACAATCGCTCCTGCTTCCCGACTCACTCCAGCATGCACTCCGACGAGAGAGAGAGAGGACATCACAAGCTATTATGGTAAACAGACATTAGAAGAGGGGGAGAGGGGAAGACGGATAGATAAAAGGAAAGTCCATAGGCATGAGGTACTGTAGATACACCAGTGCGCATATTTTCATCAAATACGTCAACTTCGGAGTAGGGAATTTTGTGTATATAGTGTCGTTTTTTTCCTACAAGACACGTACACACATTTCACAGCACTATAATGGCTGCCTCCCAGAAAAGTGAAAGAAAGGCGTTTCTGTGTGTTCGAACAAACCAAGACAGAGTGGAACAACTCATAAATGTAAAAATGTGACAATCACATTCTATGCATCATTCGCATAAACAAACTGCCTGTGAGAGAACAGTATTTTAGATATCGAGCACATGATCAATATCACCAAAAATATGTTTACACGATATCATCTCCAAGTGTGACCAGGCAAATTATTTTCATAATTGACATTAACAAACTGCCTGGGAGTGAATAGTAGCTTAGATACAGCATAGAGCACATAATAATCAATATCACCAACAATATGTTTCAGTGATATCATCTCAATGCATGACTTGATGTTTGAGAGGCCTCAATGTTACTTTTACATCCCGGGTCAAGCCAAAGTCAACACAGACACCTAAGTTACTGTGAGAGTTTTACTGTTTTACCGTTAACTGTAGACACATACTGGAAGTGTTGACAGTGCAACGCTGACAAATTCTCTGCTGTGTGTATGGGCGTGCATGTGTGTGTGTACGGCGCACACCACACGTGTGTGTGTGTGTGTGTGTGTACTGAACCCCCCCCCCCCCCAATTGTATCAAGGCTTAAAAATTATTCTTTAGCCTGTTTCCTACCATTCATCTACACTGATTGAAGTGGATTTAACAAGTGACATCAATAAGGGATGTTAGCTTTCATCTGGATTCACCTGGTCAGTCTGTCTTGGAAAGAGCAAGTGTCCTTAATGTCTTGTATACTCAGTGTATGCTTGAATGATTAAAAATTAAAAAATTAATAGAACCTATTAAATCCTGCGACTCTGCAGGCATAATGTACACTACATGCCCAAAAGTATGTGGACACCTGCTCGTTGAACATCTCATTCCATAATCATGGGCATTAATATGGAGTTGGTCTCCTCTTTGCTGCTATAACAGTCTCCACTCTTCTGGGGAAAGCTTTGTTGGGCAACTGATGTTGGGCAATTATGCCTTGCTCGCAGTCGGCGTTCCAATTCATCCCAAAGGTGTTCGATGGGTTTGAGGTCAGGGCTCTGTGCAGGCCAGTCAAGTTCTTGCACACTGATCTCAACAAACCATCTCTGTATGGACCTCGCTTTGTGAATGGGGGCATTGTCATGCTGAAACAGAAAAGGGCCTTCCCCAAACTGTTGCCACAAAGTTGGAACCACAGAATCATCTAGAATGTCATTGTATGCTGTAGCATTAAGATTTCCCTTCACTGGAACTAAGAGGCCTAGCCCGAACCATGAAAAACAGCCCCAGACCATTATTCCTCCTCCACCAAACTTTACAGTTGGCACTATGCATTGGGGCAGGCAGCGTTCTCTTGGCATCTGCCAAACCCAGATTCGTCCATCGGACTGCCAGATGGTGAAGCGTGATTCATCACTCCAGAGAACGCGTTTCCACTGCTCCAGAGTCCAATGGCGGCGAGCTTTACACCACTCCAACCTACGTTTGGCATTGCACAACGTGATCTTAGGCTTGTGTGCGCCTGCTCGGCCATTAAAATGCAAATCAATTTATAACATTTCTGACATGCGTTTTTCTGGATTTTTTGGTTGTTATTCTGTCTCTCACTGTTCAAATAAACCTACCATTAAAATTATAGACTGATCATTTCTTTGTCAGTGGGCAAACGTACAAAATCAGCAGGGGATCAAATACTTTCCCCCCTCACTGTATACAGTGCATTGTTCGATATATAGACCATTCATTTTCTGTCATTGTCAGTGTGGTATTTTTGCTGACAGGAAGGATGTGTTTCAAAAACAATTAGTGCAGGACCTCTCCTTGACATTGTCTCTTAATTAGGTTTTTTTTCCCAACCCAAGTGATTTTCAGGTTGGCTGAGCAGTGTACAGCTGGCTGTATGTCTGCCTCAGGTCGACACTGATCGACTTCAGGAGATGAAGAGATGATGGAGCATAGATTAGTGGTACAGACACCAATTACAGGAGGGGATAGAGGTCAGGGATGAGAGGTAATTGCAGAGCTTTGTGGTTATGATTCTGACGTAAGCCAGACTTCAGGAGCTTTGGGCATATAGATGGCTATCTCTAAAAGGCTTTTGTGATGGGGGAACACCAGCTGTCTTAACAAGTCAAAACAAGAAAATAAGATCAATGACTCATTAAGAACAGTTGCATGGGTTCTGTTAGGAAATGTTGTGTTGAATTGATGGATCACTCATAACAGCGATATTGACTATTCACAATGACATAGGCACTACGATAAGCACAGACACTATGGCATAAGCACTGTGCAAAAGCACAAGAACTGTTTATACCCCCAGTCGGTATTAGATAGAACGTCCACTTTGGGAGAAAACCAATGACTGTATATATGAATGGACAAAGCCATCGATCCCGTGACACTTTTCATTCCTATGTGAAGATATAGCGCATTGAAAGCCAAATGCAGTTGGTTAAGATGGCGTCTCATGGAGACATAACATGCGCAGTTTGAGCTACTCCAGGAAGTGACTTTGCAGGCTAGCTCAGTGCTGCTCCCTCTCAAGTTGAGGACCGACTGGGGTACGGCAGGTACCATTAGCATTACTTCTTCTGTGTATGATTTTAATATAATCGGTTCAAGGACATACAGTACATGCAA
This sequence comes from Salvelinus alpinus, assembly GCF_045679555.1. NCBI lineage: Eukaryota > Metazoa > Chordata > Actinopteri > Salmoniformes > Salmonidae > Salvelinus > Salvelinus alpinus. The sequence continues at coordinate 30,275,573 of NC_092088.1, forward strand.
TTATTGGTACCATGAGTGTCTTTTAATTTTTTTTAATGAAGATTGACATTTTTCCATTCACTATGATGTGGGATCCTGTTTTCTTTTAACAATGCCTGCAGGGATTAACAATAGCAGGACCTAACCAAGATGACGGACTGAACACAGCGGTGCAGATCGTATCGAGATAAAAAACATAACATTCAATATCTGTAAGATAGAGTAAATATTAGCACTTCACATAATCGTGGGTAATAACCTTCAATCTGGATAACAACACAAAACAAATCATTAAGCTAGAGAAATGTATCGACAAATAATACGAAAACAGCAACACCCAAACATGACGGAGAGTAAACAAGGAGAACCAATCTCCAAAAGAAAACGTGACTCCTTGACGGACACAGACGATTTATGCTTTTCACCACCGGGAATGGTAAGGGTGGAAACGGATCTGTTAAAATCGATAAATGACAAACTGGGCATACTTGATTTAGTCAGTAAAGATATAAAGGAGTTGAAAGCGAGCCTCAAGATGAGTGACGAAAAAGCTGCGACAATGGAGAAAAAAAAGAGCTAAAAGGAACAGCCAATAAGATTGAAACGGATGTTAATGAACTTAAAAAGGAGAACAATTTTCTGAGAGAAGCCTTACTTGACATATAGACTAGATCTATGAGAGAAAATTGGGTATTTACCGGTATCCAAGAAAAAGAAGGACAAGTTCCTGAAAGTGTGGTGAAGGTATTCTTTCTTACAGTGCTTCAGATCCCACACGAAGCTGTCGACAAAATCCAACTCGGATGTGTACACCGTTTCGGACAGAGAGGACAGAGGTATGAGAGCCCAATCATTGCCAAATTTGCTTTCTTTAAAGATAAAATAATGGTTAAAAGCCTGGGTAAAAGACTCGCTGGCACAAAAATAGGCACAAATGATCAGTTCCAGAAGGAAATTGCAGAACGGCACAAAGTTCTGTGCCCAATCTTCAAGGAGAATAGATTAAAATAAAACAATTGTTAAAGAAATAAACTCCAACTACACTATACCATTCTAAATAGGGAGTGTTGGAAAATAATTAGCATTAGACTTTCCATGTATAGTATTTCATAAATTGATAAGACAGCATTAGAAGAAAGGATCATTTGTGAAATAATACATCTTCAAATATAAGGAACTGGAACACAAAAGTACTCAATCAACATGGTAGAGATAAAAAACAGCAAACAGAGGACATAGAAGGCACAGTACATGGGTGTGTGTGGATTTATTGTGATGGAAGGTGGCGTGTGTGCTTTTGTGTTTGGAAAAGTGTGGAGTTAAGTGAGTGAAAAAGGAACAAGGTTGCAAATCCCAGAGCCCATGTGTATTTGCGAGCAGGGGTTGTGAGAGAGAGATTTCAATTTTGTGCAGGTATGGGATATACATTTTAAGATAAATTAGAAATATAGTTGATTTATTTATTGTGCTATCATGATGGAACAGTCCCCAACCATTGACACCCACCTGAGCGACCTACACACTAAGGAGAAGCCCTTATCTGTGCAGTGGTTCCTCCTTTAAAGTTGCGAACTAACGCCATGGGACTCAGAAGTAATTTGTGGTTGAGTACGGTACCCTGCATCACCACTTCATTGCTCCAGACCAGCGCAAGGGGGAGCTAGAGCACTGATTATGCTTTTGGGTCCTACTGTGTCTCTGAATTGGCGACACAAACCTAAATAGAAACTGATAATTGTGCACAACTTCAGTATTACTCAGTGTAACAACAGTTTTCTTAAGGTTTTTATTATTTTATTTTGCTAGGATTATTTTGCTCTTACTGTAGTACTGTAGGCCACTCCTGACCGGTTGCATTGTACAGTGCCTGAGTGGTGCAATGGTCTAAGACACTGCATAGCAGTGCAAGCTGTGTTGCTACAGATGCTGGTTCAATACCTATGCTGGCCTCAACTGGGACACCCGTGAGATGATTGTAGGTTTTTGGTTTTTCTCCCTCTAAAAACAGAAATAAATAATTCTACATAACAAACTGGCTTTATTTACAAATTAGTAACAATGTCTCACCCAATGTTCAAGAATGGCCTTTTTCTTGCTCATTTTACATTATTTCAAAATTATTTCAAAATCATCTCCAAAATATTTAAGGGGCATTGCACTAATAATGGCGCTGACTTGGGAAACGTTCCCGCTGTTCTTTGTGCCAGTCTGCACGTTCAAACTAAAACAATGTAACTAATAATGGCATCTTTATGCTTTCATTAATAAAATAATGATAAAAATACTCTATTATAATGACAATGTTTATTTAGTTATGGATCCATAACGAATTACTATGGGAATAAATATCAGCGAATTACAGAAATATTGGAACAAAGTTGCCTAATGAAGGTAAACAAAATGTTTCAGAAGAAAGTACTTTGTTTCTGGCCATTTTGAGCCTGTAATCGAACCCACAAATGCTGATGCTCCAGATACTCAACTAGTCTAAAGAAGGCCAGTTTTATTGCTTCTATAATCAGGACAACAGTTTTCAGCTAGGCTAATGATCAATTACCCTTTTAAAATGATAAACTAAGAGGATGGTAGAAATTGATAAAGCTAACACAATGTGCCATTGAAACCAATCGGACTGCATGGAGAGGCTTGGGAACATGGTCAAAATGGATGACCGTATTGTGGGTGTTTCAGGAAGAAGGTGTACATTTGACCTCCATCATCTAGGATGTGACAATGGTAAATAAATCTCTACATTTATGCTCATTTTTTGCGCGGTCTTGCAGGCCTTCTCATGCAGCTGCAACTGCAAGTACATTTGTAAATCATGACCCATCTTGAGTTGGGCTCTGGGATGGTGCAATTGTTGAGAGGGTGAGCTTATGGTTGTGTGGGGGTAAGGGCTGAATGTGTGTGGGTGTATGTGTGTATCCCACAACTGTTGCGAAGGAAGAAGTAAAAGATGTTAGGGACTATAGAGGATGATTCACAGCAATATGTAATAAAAATCGAGGTGAGGGCGATGGAAATGCATTTGGCAATGGATCTGCTTCGGTTCGGTGGATGGTGCTGTGTGCACTTTTCGAAGGATGGATCCCAGTCGGTCCGGGGCTGTGCGATGCGGGGGGTCGGGGGTGGTCTGCCGGGCATTGGGATGACAACCCAACTCGAGATGGGGGCTTTTGGCGGGTGGAATAGTGGGGACCAATTGGAGGTTTGCTTAGTGGAGATGCAAATGTCATGGTACAACTATATAGACACTCAATCATTATGTTACTTTTTAATAGGACGTTTACAAACATATATTTTGATAAAAATAATTGAAAGGTGTGTCTCATTATGGTAAGTGGTGAAATAAGTATAGCCAGTTACAATTGTAATGGCTTAGCAGATAATAAGAAAAGACGATCAGTATTTACCTGGCTAAAAGAGAAGGATTATAATATCTACTGTTTACAGGAAACCCATTCAACAGTTTTAGATGAAGTTTTGTGGAAAAAGAACTGGGGGGGCGAAATATATTTCTCCCATGGGCAAAGAAATTCAAAAGGGGTGATGGTTTTAATTAATAATAACTTTGATCCAAATGTGCAACTTGTCCAAACAGATCCTCAAGGTAGATGGATTATTTTAAATATGTTATTGGACAATAAACATATATGGCTTATTAACCTATACGGTCCGAATAATGATGATCCAAGCTTCTTTGACAATATATATAAGAATGTATCAACTCTACAAGCAACACTAGACTCTATTATTATAGTGGGAGATTTTAATACGGTCTTAAATACCTCTATGGACCGGAAAGGAAATCACACTACAAACTATCACCCTCAGGCACTTAAGGAAATCAGGAATGTCATGGATATATTGGAATTAGTGGATATATGGAGACTTAAATACCCTGACCTAGTGAGATATACATGGCGGAGGCTTAATCAAGCTAGTCGCCTTGACTACTTTCTTATATCATTCTCTCTGGCACCAAAAGTTAAAAAGTGTTTGATAGGGGACAGAATGCGGTCGGACCATCACATAATTGGCATATATATTACTCTTACAGAATTTCCACGTGGGCGAGGATATTGGAAATTTAATCAAAGCCTACTAGATGATAAATTGTTTAGAACTAGGACAGAAGAATTTATAACTGACTTTTTTAGACATAACATAGGTACAGCAGATCCCCATATTGTATGGGACACTTTTAAGTGTGCCTTTAGAGGCCATGCAATTCAGTACTCATCTATAAAACAAAAGCAATTTCGATCAAAAGAGTCCATATTAACAAAGGAAATTGAAGGACTAACAGTACAGTTAGATAACAATAAAAACGGTACCATAGAGGCACAGAATAAGTTAGAGGAAAAACAAAAAGAAATGGAGGAACTTATTCAAGAAAGATCCAGTGTAATATATTACAAAAATAAAGCTAACTGGATGGAATATGGGGAAAAATGCACCAAATTCTTTTTCAATCTTCAATATAGAAATGCTACCAAAAAAAACGTATTAAAACTTGTTACAAATGATGGAGTCACGCATGATTCACCAAATGATATTTTGAAAGAGGAAGTAAAGTACTTTAAGAATATATTTTCGTTTCAGGCTCCTCCATCTCCACTAACTGAAACTAATTGTATGGATTTTTTCCCTAATAATAATGTAAAATTAACATCTGTACAGAAAGACTCATGTGAAGGCCTAATTACAGAGGAGGAACTACTTGATGCAATTGGGGCCTTTAAGGATGGGAAAACTCCAGGACTGGATGGCATACCAGTGGAAGTATACAAACATTTTTTTTATATACTCAAAGGACCACTATTAGCTTGTTTTAACCACTCCTATATAAATGATAGATTATCAGACACGCAACAAGAAGGTGTGATATCATTATTACTGAAACAGGACCCAAGTGGTATATATAAAGATCCAGTCCATTTAAAAAATTGGAGACCTCTTACACTTCAGTGTTGTGATGCAAAAATCCTAGCAAAATGCTTGGCGCATAGAATAAAAAAAGTTTTGTCAGATATTATTCATCCTAATCAGACAGGTTTTTTACATGGACGATACATTGGAGATAATATAAGGCAAGTACTGGAAACAATAGAACACTATGAAATATCGGGGACACCAGGCCTGGTTTTCATAGCTGATTTTGAAAAGGCTTTTGATAAAGTACGACTGGAGTTTATATATAAATGCCTAGAATATTTCAATTTTTGGGAATCTCTTATAAAATGGGTAAAAATTATGTATAGTAACCCTAGGTGTAAAATAGTAAATAATGGCTACATCTCAGAAAGTTTTAAACTATCTAGAGGAGTAAAACAAGGTTGTCCACTATCGGCATATCTATTTATTATTGCCATCGAAATGTTAGCTGTTAAAATTAGATCAAACATTAATATTAAGGGATTAGAAATCCAGGGCCTAAAAACTAAGGTGTCATTGTACGCTGATGATTCATGTTTTCTTTTAAAACCACAACTAGAATCTCTCCACGGCCTCTTAGAGGATCTAGATACATTTGCTATCCTCTCTGGATTAAAACCAAATTATGATAAATGTACCATATTACGTATTGGATCACTAAAAAATACACATTTTACATTGCCATGTAGTTTACCAATTAAATGGTCTGACGGTGATGTGGACATACTCGGTATACAAATCCCAAAAGAAAGAAATGATCTCACTCCAATAAATTTTTATAGAAAGTTAGCAAAAATAGATAAGATCTTGCTACCATGGAAAGGAAAATACCTGTCTATTTGTGGGAAAATCACCCTGATTAACTCTTTAATCATATCACAGTTTACCTATTTGCTTATGGTTTTGCCTACACCTAGTGACCTGCTTTTTAAATTATATGAACAAAAAATATTCAATTTTATTTGGAACGGCAAGCCAGATAAAATTAAAAGGGCCTATTTATATAACGAATATGAATTCGGAGGGCAGAAATTATTAAATATTAAAGCATTAGACCTCTCACTAAAGGCATCAGTCATACAAAAGTTATACTTAAATCCAAACTGGTTCTCTAGTAGATTGGTACGAATGTCTCATCCTATGTTCAAGAAGGGCCTTTTTCCCTTTATTCAGATTACACCTGCTCACTTTCGGTTGCTTGAAAAGGAAATAATCTCCAAAATATCTTTATTTTTTAAACAAGCCTTAGAAAGTTGGTTGCAATTTCAGTTTAATCCACCTGAAAGGACGGAACAAATAGTACAACAAATCTTGTGGTTAAATTCAAATATAGTAATTGATAAAAAAAACTGTATTTATCGAAGAAATGTTTAAAAAAGGTATAATTTTTGTGAATGATATCATAAATAGGACTGGTGGAGTAATGTCACACATGCAGCTAACACAGACATATGGAAATGTCTGCTCTACCCAAAATTACAACCAATTAATTGCAGCATTACCACAAAAATGGAAGAGGCAGGTGGAAGGGGATAAAAGTAAGGAACTTGTATGTCGGCCTTATATTAAAGAACATAAATGGTTAAAGAAAAGTGTGATAAATAAAAACATATACCAATTTCATTTAAGGCCCAAAAAACTTACAGCTGTGCCATATAAATTGCAAAATAGTTGGGAAGAGATTTTCAATGTACCCATTCCATGGCACATGGTTTATGAATTGATACGCAAAACAACGCCGGATTCAAAACTTCGAATTTTTCAATTTAAATTATTGTACAAAATTCTTGCAACTAATAGAATGTTATATATATGGGGGATACAATCTTCTCAGCTCTGTAGATTCTGCTGTGAGGAGGCAGAGTCATTAGACCATTTATTTTGGTATTGTCCGCATGTAGCTCGTTTTTGGTCACAGGTCCAGGAATGGTTGAAGAATTGCAACATTTGCGTAGAACTAACGCTACAGATAGCAATACTGGGGGATTTGAAAAGCCATAGTCAATCAATCAATAATATAATAATTATTTTAGCAAAAATGTTTATTTTTAATTTACAATCCGTGGAAGCTATGAGAATAGGAAGATTCAAATCTTTTGTGAAGCATCACAGCACAGCTGAAAAATATATGGCAAATAAAAATCCGAAATGGATGATGTTGGAAGATAGATGGGAAAGGTTGAGTGGAGCTGAAGGGTGGGACTAATAACAAGATAAACAATGTAGGGCATACGGGATCTGTGAAATGTGTATAGGTGCGGAGCTATTGTGAAATAGCACAGTTACAAGTGGAAATCAAACTGGATGGACAACAGAAATAGAGGAAGGACTAAGAACAAACAAGAGAGAAATATTATAAAGTAGACTGTGTCTGTAAATGTGTATAAGATGTATAAATTGAAGGTAAAAACAGAAATGTTTATCAGTTTACTCCAATTGGGGGATCGGTGGTAGGGTTTGCAGGGAATAATAATAAAGGTATACTCTTTTAAAAAAAGTATGTATGTCTATGTAGGTATGTGTATGTATATATGTGTATATGTATGCATACGTGAATGGATATATATATTTACCCAAAAAAATATGGGGGATTGGAAATGATGCAGACAATTACATTGGAAACAACATTCTTTCCGCAATATTAAGCTGATCCACCCCCCAAAAAAAAAAAAAAAAAAAAAAAAAAAACACAATGTGCCATTGGAACACAGGAGTAATGGTTGCTGATAATGGGCCTCTGTACGCCTATGTCGATATTCCATAAAGAAATCAGCCGTTTCCAGCGACAACAGTCATTTACAACATTAACTACACTGTATTTCGGATCAATTTGATGTTATTTTAATGGACAAAAACAAGGACATTTCTAAGTGACACCAAACTTTTGAATGGTAGTGTATATTTACAAAACAATAAATGGGGATTAAAAATTATGCAAACAATTACATTGAGGGAAGCTACAAACTATCTGCAATATTAAAGCTGATATACCCCCTAAAATAAAATAACAATGCCTGCAGTAATGCGTTCGGTACTTCCGTGGCTTCAATGAGAGCAGACATTTCCCATGGGGAAAACAACCTGTGGTTACCTTGGTTACTCCATCAGCTCAAAGCAAAAAACTTGACCTTTTTCAAACACCATTTTCTTGTTGTCTGCTTGTTTTAGTCAAATTAATTTAAGAAAAGTACAATGTCTAAAGATTACTTTTCAACATTGCTAACTCCCCAGCATTCTCGCTACTTAGAAACTCTTAATATTGTAGGGCTACCCTGTCCCTGATTAACCATTTTCATGACGGCGCTAGCCCCGTGAATGAGTGCTAGGTAGCTACCGACCACAACATTAGCAATCTAGCCAAGGCCAACAACACAAGCAAACGGACTATACAGCTTCAAGTAGTGAATGTCTTACTTGTGATTATATGTTTTACACACACATAGCTATGTGTACTTTCCCACTCTCCCTCAATGAATAGCCTGAAGCCACAGGGCTCTCCTTGCAGGAGAAGAAATTTGTTATTTTTTATAATGGGGGTCAATAGAGAAGACCGTTTTTTTCCCGGCAAGGTGTGGGTGGTTTAGGGGAATTCCTTCTTATTATGTGAATATCGACAGGGGAGTATAAGCACAAACACTATGACATAAGCACTGTGTAAAAACACAGGCACTATAATATAAGCATTATGCAGTGCCTTCAGAAAGAGTTCACACCCCTTGACTTTTTCCACATTTTGTTGCGTTACAGCCTGGATATAAAATGTATTAAATTGAAATGTTCTGTTACTGATCTACACACAATACCCCATAATGTGACGCATTACTCAACCTTCGCATCTCCCGAGCCCGTTGGGGAGTTGCAGCGATGAGACAAGATCATAATTGGATCGCAATTGGATATCACGAAATTGGGGAGAAAAGGGAGGTACAGAAAATATGTATTAGAGCTAAGCACAGGCAAAATCCTAGAGGGAAACCTGGTTCAGTCTGCTTTCCAACAGACACTTGGAGATAAATGCACCTTTCTGCAAGACAATAACCTAAAACACAAGGCCAAATATACACTGGAGTTTCTTACCAAGACGATATTGAATGTTCCTGAGTGGCCTAATTAAAGTTTTGACATAAATGAGCTTGAAAATCTATGGCAAGACGTGAACATAGCTGTCTAGCATTGATCAACAACCAACTTGACAGAGCTTGAAGAATTGTTTAAAGAATAATGGCCAAATATTGTACAATCCAGGTGTGGAAAGCTCTTAGAGACTTACCCAAAAAGACTCACAGCTGTAATCAGTGCCAAAGGTGATTCTAACATGTATTGACTCAGGGGGTTGAATACTTTTCTAATCAGGATATATTAGTGTTTTATTTTCCATAAATGCTTAAAAAATATTATATATTTTCTTCCACTTTCAAATGACAGATTACTGTGTGTTGATCGTTGACAAAAATGACAATTAAATCCATTTTAATCTCACTTTGTAACCCAACATAATTTGGAAAAATTCTAGGGGTGTGAATAATTTCTGACAACACTGTATAAGAACAGACACTATATAAGATGAACACTGTGTATAAGCACAGGCATCATTATTTTATACTTGTTTATGTATCATGACTGTGACTTTAAAACAATGATTGGCAATGGACTAGCCTTGTGGCCAAATGCTAACATACTGTAGCAATTTAGCTAATTGTAAGATACTGGAAATCCAGCCATTTCATTGTTATTCAAAATCCTTATAGTTCTGTTCCAAGCCCCGATTTACACAGTTAGCCATGTAAATCATGTTGGATAAAGAAATATTAGCAATGTAAAGAGTAGAAACTCAAGAGTGAATGCTGCACTTCAGGGATTTTTGGTCTGATTATGAAAAGTTATTTGCCATACACACACCTTTCCTTACGGTCATCTGTGTGAAAATACACACTTCACTACAAATCTGTGTTTAGGCTTAGCACATAAAAGAGCTGCAGCACTCTGTTTGCATGGATAACTAACTAGTAAGTCAATTGACTATTCATGTTTGCATGGATAACTACTCAATTGACTATTTATTTTAATAGCAATCCACATAAATTATGTGAGTTATTGATTTTGTCTTATTGATGACTGGCTTCCCAGAACATATGACATACTCAGAAGATTAATTGCCTCAGCAACAGTATTACACATCAAAATTAATGCACTTATTATTTTGTATGTAATTTAAATTTGGTCATTTACATTTTAGTCATTTAGCAGACGCTCTTATCCAGAGCGTAAATTTTCATACTGGTCTGCCGTGGGAATCAAACCCACAACCCTGGCGTTGCAAGCACCATGCTCTACCAACTGAGCCACACAGGTCATGAAATGCAATGTAGCTACTTACCATTTTATGGCATTCAAACATGGTGTGAAATATGCATGATATTTTCTGTCATAGTTGTGAATGGAAGAGGTAGGGTGAAAACTTGAAAAGTCCTTTCATAAGAAATTTGTCAAAAGTGGAACAGCAGCAACGTGTAGCCTATTGCATAATACAGTATGATCACTGACTACATTGTTTCAACAATGAGCTACTTCTCAATTATACAGTGGCAGCTATCTGAATATTTGTAAAAGCATATCCAACATAATTCTATCTCCATCTCATGTGTGTTGTAGATAATCAGTTAAAATCACACATGATCAGTGTCTTACAAGAGAAAACCAAATTAGGCCTAATAAACTTACTATTAATAAATATGTATTTCATTACTTGGAAACATTTATAAGCATTTGATAATGTGAGCATGTGGTAATATATAAAGCATTTATAACGTCTTACTCATATTATAAAGGGTTACCGAAATACATTGAATGCTTTCTTAAAAATTGCTAATACATGAATGAATGAATGGATCAATCAATTAAATTAATCAATACAAATGATTAAGCAGTTACATGGATAGGATACTTACCACTGCACTGACATTCATCAATACGCAGCAGAGAACAATTCTGATTCTCCCCACGGACACCATGACTTCCTTTTGACCTTCAACCTGAACCAAAACTTTTAATCACCAAGACACCTCCTGCTCACAACTCCTTATCCTCTCTAGGGTGCAGAGAAGGGAAACGTCCCCCGAAACATGTAGAGTGGTGGTCCTCGAGGCTGTGTCCCATTGCCGCTCCTATTACCTTGGTGCCTGCACACGTCTCACTGACAGTGATGATGATGTCGTAACTTTGTTTCACAAGAGGCTAAACGCTTAGGTAGGAGGTGATCCTGATAATACTTCTCATGAATGGCACCCCATGAACCATGGCATTGTTGGATGGGAAGTTATTCAATCAACACGTCCAGCTTCTCCCGCACAGCTGAGAGTGACAATAGAATCAGTTGTGGAAGTTAAGTAAAGGATTCTCTATAACCACTGGTAGTCTTCCAATGCGCGCTCTCGTCTCTTTTTTCAATCTTCTGTATGTAGTGCTTCTCTTGTGAACAATGAGCATTGGTAAGGTCAGGTCCCAGTGACTAGGTATGGAATTCCTCATGTATCTCAGGGATGAGTACCTCTACCATGTTCCTTTGTGTGAGCATGATGTTAGTTAGTAAGGGGAGGAGGGAAGAGTAGGAGAGCTGCTCATCTACTGCAGCTCCTTCCATTGTTGACTGTGGGAATGGGCTGTCCTCTTGGCGTTCCACCTCAGTTAACTCTTTGCTGCCTGGTGCAGCCAACAATCCCCATCATGAATCTCTCTCTGTGTTTCTCTCACCCTCCACACCTCCTTTTCTGCTGTGTAGACTACTCTCCCTATCTGCCTCTCCAGGTGACTCAGTATCTCAGGTTTATTCTCTATTCTCGCAGTATCTATTTTTTTCTCCTTCTCTAAAAATGCTCTGTTCAATAGGCCATAATTATCTTTTAGAATGTATATCATCAGAAATGCCATAGTCCATCAAAGACGGGGGGCACACACAAAAAACATACACCATGGAGCAAATGCATCCCATTACATTTTCACATGCTTAAAACAATAATGTCATTCAATGAGAACAATGTATTAACTCTAAAAAAGATTTGAAGTCATACAAATAATTAGCTTATAAAGTCCTCTACAACAAAAACATTAACAAAGAAAATGGTCCTTGTTTTTTTTATATCATTCAAAATATATGTATTTAATGGAAATGAAATCTTAGAAACTGGCTTTAACATGATTATAACAAAACAACGTGCATTACTTTACCTCCAATTGTATCACGAAGACATTTTGAGAGGCTATAAGAAATGTTGGCTTGGTTTTTTTACAACCAAAAGACACACTTTAAATAATGTCTATACAAATGCTGACGATAACATTTACTGTTGGAAATATTGTCTGTCGCCCTCTTGTGGTAACAGTAAATCTTTAAATTGCGGACTTTTATTTTGAAAGGTCCGCTACTTTCGTCACTAGACAACCCGGAAGCGTCAATTTGACCTCAAAGGACACCAACACTTACTCTTTATAAAGTGTACGTTTACGGAAAATGTGATACATTCAATAATTCATACGTTTTCCATTAGGAACAGGCATTATAGCTAGTAAGATAGCAGACCTACTGTTATGTGGTCTTCTTAGCAGCAAGTAGTAACGTCAGCTAGCTAAGCTTATCAAATGTAGGTACTTTTTTACGTGGTCTTCTTAGCAGCAATAGTAACGTTAGCTAGCTAAGCTTATAAAATGTAGGTACTTTTTTTATGTGGTCTTAGCAGCAAGTAGTAACGTTAGCTAGCTAGCTAAGCTTATCAAATGTCGTTTTTTTTTGTTTTACATAAAAGCGAGGCAACTGTCATAAGCCATTTTTACATTTGCACATACGTCCACGTGTTTCTTCTGGTTCTCGCATGTATACCAAACATATAATACTGTTTGTCAATGCAATGCCCTTACATTTTCCTTTTCTGACTCAGAGCAATGGGATGGCGAGTGGTGTTGAGGGGTTTCATGCCTCTGTGTTTACGTCGACTTGCCTACTTGACCACCAACAATTACATGGGTGCAAGGATTCGTCCAGCCCGCACAGACCTGACGGTGACATGTCGCTACCCTCTTTGGACAACCCATCCTGTAAGAACACTACATCTGTGCCCTAACTTGTGTGCTGGTCATAATAAGTGGTCAAAGGTGAAAAATATAAAAGGACCCAAAGATGCAGCCCGGAGTCGAATGTTCATGAAGTTTGGGATGATGATAAGAATTGCAGTCAAAGGTAAGTGTGACTGACAACTTGTTTGCTCCAATTCAATGCACTACATGTGAGCATTATGAGGAATGCTTTGACTGGTGCTGCATCAACCATTCCTGTGATTTGCTTGTTAATTCTGTTTTCTACAGAAGGGAGATCTAGTAATCCAGAATTCAATCTAGCATTGGCGAATGTAGTGGAGCAATGCCGAGGCAAGAACATGCCCAAAGCGTCCATAGAAGCTGCCATCAAGGGAGCGGTAAGTTGACTGACTGATCAAAGTGAAATGTTTTTGTAACACTTATAACACTCGGATATAATGCATTATGATACAATTACACTGAACAAAAATATAAATGCAACAATTTCAAAGATTTTACTGCGTTAATATAAGGAAATCGGTCAATTTAAATAAATTCATTAGGGCCTAATCTATGGATTTCACATGAATGGGAATAAAGATATGCATCTTTTGGTCACAGATACTTAAAAAAAAAAAAAAGTAGGGGCGTGGACAGAAAACCAGTCAGTATCTGGTGTGACCACCATTTGCCTCAAGCAGCGCGACATTTCCTTCGCATCGAGTTGATCAGGCTGTTGATTGTGGCCAGTGGAATGTTGTCCCACTCCTCTTCAATGGTTGTGCGAAGTTGCTGGATATTGGCGGGAACTACCCCACCTCCACCATGGGGGACTCTGTTCACATCAGCAAACCGCTTGCCCACACGACAACATACACGCTGACGTCGTTGAGATCTCGGGATTCATCCGTGAAGAGCACACTTCTCCAACGTGCCAGTGGCCATCAAAGGTGAGCATTTGCCCACTGAAGACGGTTAAGACGCCAAACTGCAGTCAGGTCAAGACCCTGGTGTGTCTAAAGATTTCTTACAGTTTGTGCAGAAATTCTTCAGTTGTACAAATCCACAGTTTCATTAGCTGTCCGGGTGGCTGGTCTCAGACGATCCCACAGGTGATGAAGTTGGATGTGGAGGTTCTGGGCTGGCATGGTTACACGTGGTCTGCGGTTGAGGCCAGTTGAACGTACTGCCAAATTCTCTAAATTGACGTTGGAGGCAGCTTATGGTAGAGAAATAAACATTCAATTTTCTTGCAACAGCTCTTGTGAACATTCCTGCAGTCAGCATGCCAATTGCATGCTACCTCAACTTGAGACATCTGTGGCATTGTGTTGTGTGACAAAACTGCACATTTTAGAGTAGCCTTTAATTGTCCCCAGCACAATGTCCACCTGTGTAACGATCACTTCTTGATATGCCACACCTGTCAGGTGGATGAATTATCTTTGCAAAGGAGAAATGCTCACTAACAGGGATGTAAACAAATTTGTGCACAAAATTTGAGACAAATAAGCTTTTGTGCATATGGAACATTTCAGTGATTTTTAATTTATTTATTTCAGCTCATGAAACATTTGTGAAATCGAGTCAGACTCGAGTCCACACCTCTGCTTTTGTCCTCTTCTCAGGAAAAGTCCAAGGCAGGAACCCAGCACACATATGAAGCCAGGGGGCCTGGTGGCTGCATGCTGCTCATCGATATGCTAACTGACAACAACACCCGAAGTCACCAGGAACTCAAACATCTGCTCAACAAACACGGGTCAGATTGGGGGGGGGGGGGGGGGGGGTTTGTGATGGTAAATGTTTTAAGTGTTTCTTATGTTCAGTTTAGATAGTTTTCATTATGTTGTGAGTAATTGCATTATGTCAGAGAGCCAGAGTCTGTATGTTTACTGATCCATTGTTTATTTTTCTGTGTTTGTCCACAGGGCAGCGCTGTGCGACGGGGTGCGTCATAACTTCAGCAGGAAGGGGGTGGTGGTGGCGCAGGGGCAGGGTGTGTCGTCCGAGCGAGCTCTGGAACTGGCCATCGAGGCGGGGGCCGAGGACGTCCAAGAAACAGAGGATGAGGATGATAAGTCCCTCCTACAGGTGAGACGTGGTTAGGGTCAATACATGCAGGAGTGCACTGATTTGGCCCTCGAGGGCTGCAGACCTTCTGGACTATGGAAAAACCAGGGCTGTGTTCATTAGGCACCAAACATGAAAAAAATGATTGAAATAGGGTCTACCTGGATGATTTTTCCATTGCAAACCATTTTATAACACCCTAATGAACACAACCCAGGGGTTTTCACATCAATGTATAACATGAGTTGAACAAGGAAATATTGTGCCAGGGACAAATTCAAACCTGACCTCGAGGGTCTGAGTTGTACACCCTTGAACTAGTGTCCTATCCAGCATCAATACATTACTTTCTCTCTCTGTCAGTTTGTGTGTGACATGACAGAGCTGAAGAAGGTGCGGACCTCGCTGGAAGAACTGGGGGTGCGCACTGTGTCCGCTAGCCTGGAGTTTGTGTCCCACAAACCCACGCAGCTTCCACAAGCCCAGCTGGAGGCAGCCTTATCTCTGATAGAAGCCCTGAGCGACTGCCTAGACGTGGTGCGGGTCTGGGACAACATCCAGGCCCATGACTGACAGTCATTATGTACTATTGTCATATTACATATTATGGACATTTCACGTTAGGATATATTGCACGTTTGGAAATTTGAATTGAGCAGACAAATCTTAACACCAGATCTGCTCATCTATGGACTGTACAAAAGTCATGGTTGCAGTTATTTTAAGAAGACATTGTCAGTGCTAAGAAAAATGCATTTATCTGGAAACTCGGGAGCAAGAGAAGTTGGACAGGATTCAGACTTGAGATCTTTGTGTTTAACTCAAATTTTCACCCAAGTCTCCCAAGTCTGAGTTGCAGGTGCTTATTTCAACTCTGAATCGTCCCGATTGTGACTAGCCAGACTGAGTCTGTGAGGTAAAAGGAGTTTGTGTCAGGAAACCTCTTGTGTACCTGCTTAAAGGATATCTTGGATATGAATGTAAAAACAACTATCATGTCCAAATAAAACTATTTAATTTCTGTGTAAACTGCTCAGAACTCTGGAAGGACTTGGCTACAATGTCACTGCATGAATGTGAAGTTATCAAACATGCATTATCTAATACTGTTTGTTTCAGCACTGTTGATATAGTAAATCATCAACACGTAATCATTTCAGCCTTTCTTGGAACAAATATGATGGGGAAACTATTCCTAAACAAAATGCATAAAGATCAACAATGTCAGTTTGGTTTATTGTTTTCCATGATAAACATTTCATCAGGAAGGAAAAGGCGCAACTCGCTCGCGATTAAAAACGTGGTACTTTATTTTTCTAAATATTACAAATTGTGACGTTTTGCCATTCAATGGCCTTCATCAGACTCATGATAAATGTTACAAGTCTTTGTGCTCATACAATATAGAACATAAAACCTACCTATAATGTTCTCAATCATAAAGGGTGCTGAATTGATTTCATATTTCTATTAGTAACATTTAATATAATCAACATATCTGATCTGGCAAAAAATTGCTTATTTTAACCTTTACTTTATTTTGTGACAGGAAACGGTCTGACCTTTACAAAGCCTGCTCCCAGATATGTTTGTGCTTTTTCACACTCCATTGATGTCCTTGTCAAGCCAAACATGACAAGGAATTGTCATGATAACACAAACAGACTGGAACTCTGGCTAAGTCCTCCATCCATCTCAGTGGCTTATCTTGTACACCACATCTCCAACCTGCAGGATCCCAGTCTTGCTGACGGTGTACATCTGTCCAAACAGTGGCGATGTCTTATAGATGTGCTTCTCAGCTTCATCACACAGTCTGTAGTTTTTTAGCGTCTCCAGTGGCTGTTTCCTACTGATGACTCCTGTTTCAGGGTCGACCGTGGTGAAGATGCACCTTCCGCACGCCATCACGCGGTGCATCCGCACATCGCCAATCTGGATGTCTTCCCAAGAATCCTCATCAAAGGCTTCGCAACTGCTAACAATGATATTTGGTCGAAAGCGTGCAACTGTGACGTCATTCTCCAGCCTGCTGTTTAGATCCTTCACAGAGGCTTCAGACAGCAACATGATCGGACCACAATCAGGGTATGCCATTTTTTCCGTCTGAGGATAGAGAGACTCCATCTCTGCTGGCCTCCTGGGCTTCATGTGGGGCTCAAAGTGCACCAAGCGAAAGGTTTTTCCAGCAGCCAGGTAGCTGGTGAGCCAGTTAGACACTTCGTCGCCACAGTCCCTGCCTTGGATATCGCTGCTAAACACCCTGCAGTTGATGATGGGATTGTCAGGCTGCAGAACGGGGAACCTCAGCTGCTCCACGTCGGGTCCATTCAGACACATCTGTCCCCCGTCACTGGTCAACGCCACCAGCACCAGGCGAGGCTCTTGCCTCCCCGTCACCATGTGGCCATCCTCAGTGATCACCAGCCAGTGCCTGCATTAAAACACAAAGGGGGGAGAGGGGGCCAGCCATTATCACCTCGCTTCTGTAGCCTCAGTCAATAGGGGACTTTCTTTTCTATGCACACTCAGACTCACACACATACACGGACAGTCCAGCACACTACATAAGCTCACACACAAAACACACGTCAAATACACTGCTACTCTGTTTATTATATATCCTGATTGCCTAGTGTAAGAAAAACTTTTATGCTAATATAAGCTTGAAGCCAAGATAGGCCTTTATATCCATGCATTAGCTTGTAATACCCAATAGGCAAAGCAAATGAACATTATATTACAAGTAATGTTTGCAGTTGCATAACCAGCTTCTGGCAAGCCATGCTAATGTTTCCACATACAGCCAAAGAAAACAGGAACTGAGTCAAACCGCAGAGGTCTAAGGGACTTCATCTTGTGATGACATATCTGCTGATGCCTGGAAGACACACAGACACACACACCCCACCCACGCACATTCACACTCAAACACAGAGAACCACACACACCGCATTAATACCTAATAGAGCTTCTAGGGATCCTAAGCTTATCAACATTGTGTACA
Source organism: Salvelinus alpinus (assembly GCF_045679555.1). Lineage (NCBI taxonomy): Eukaryota > Metazoa > Chordata > Actinopteri > Salmoniformes > Salmonidae > Salvelinus > Salvelinus alpinus. The sequence goes on from NC_092088.1 coordinate 30,293,640, forward strand.
TGCAAGCTGTTTCGCAAATCAAAACAGACATTAAGCAAGGGATATTCAGGAACATGGCAACAACAACCTTGGGCCAATAAGCGGGGACTACGCCCGGACCAGGACCAATCCCAAGACCAGGACTCCTAGAATCAACCTACTTTTTGTATTGTATAAAACATGTATACTACCTGTTTTAGGGGCTCTCTTTTCTGACTCCCTCAGAGTTCTAAGAACAGAGCCCGTATACGCTGTACCAAATACTTTTACTCTGAATAAACTGCTGATTGTTAAACTTCAACTCCTCGTCTGAACCGATCCTTGACCGACTCGCTCACCTGAACACCTCACCTTTTATCAACAGAACTTTGGTAGCAGAGGATGGTTTCTTAAAACCCATAAAACGTGAGAGTGCGGGAGCGAATTGGTGAAAGGACGGCTCAAGGAGACAGACGAGCCAATTCGGGGGAGGACAAAACTCTGCTCAACTCGGGGAACTGATCTCAGGTCGACCACTAAAAAGGTAAGCAAAACCTGTTAAAACGAACTTTGCATATTGTCGAATAGTTCAATACCAAATTTAAGATCAGTAGTACCGAGTGTGAGTATGAATTTTGTGTAAATTTATTACTAAATTTCTACCAAGCAGTGAAGTAAAGGAATTGTGGAAATTCTATTGAATGTTGAAAAGTGTAATGTTACAGACTTGATTGAATGTTTGTTTGAGATACTATTCATAGATGTCGGTAGTGTCCGAATGAGGAATAGATCTAGTTTTAAAGTGCAGAGATACTATTCATAGATGTCGGTAGTGTCCGAATGAGGAATAGATCTAGTTTTAAAGTGCAGAGATACTATTCATAGATGTCGGTAGTGTCCGAATGAGGAATAGATCTAGTTTTAAAGTGCAGAGATACTATTCAGAGATATCGGTAGTGTCCGAATGAGGAATAGATCTAGTGTTTGAATATGACCAATAGTTCGGTTGATACTAGTACCAGGTGATTTACATACCATAACTTTGCTCATGACTGGTTAAATGTGTTGTAGAGTTGCTACCTGAGTACGCGTGGTATACGAATGAGGCATATTGTTGATTGAATAGTAAACCAACAGACCGGCTGTGACCGGTGAGGTTTTAACTGTACACAGCATTTCACAAGGGTTTAATTGGGTTGCATGTCTCATCTAACTCTGGGTATACGACGGAGGAGCTCTGAGATAAGACAGAGTACGAGTAATTGTTTCTCCAAGAATACATCGCTGTCTCAAGGCAGTGACGGGCTAAGTATATTCAGATAGTCAAAATAAAAGCCGAAAGCCATGGCAGCTTCACAAACTCCAAAACTGAAATTTAACGAGTATTTAGATCAGCGGTTGCAGGAAAGAGCAGGGGGAAAAATACAATGGAAAGAATGTAAGAAAGTGTGGGAAGGGTTAAAATTGAAATGGGTACAAGGAGGATATTTGGCTGGGGCAGGAACAACACCCACAGGGTGCCAGTTAAATACCATGGAAGGAGAGCTAAGAGAGGGAAAGCAAAGTGCAAGAAACAGCGAAGTAGAGTTGAATAAACAGTATGTATTCAGAAAGGAAGGAACTAAGCAGAGAGAGAGAGCAGAGGCTGAGTTGAAAATAGGCACTTGGGCTATCGAGGAGATCCGAAGATACCAAATGACTAAAAAAGCGGAAGTAATGGCAGTAGTCACTGACATAAAAGAAGGAGGGGACCCTACCACCCCACCAGCCTATCCAGACAAAGGACAATCACCCAACCAACGCCTCTATCCAAACCTGCCAGAAGAGTACAGACCCCCACCTTACTCGCCTCCCTCAGCCTTACCACCAGCTACTGTGCAGGCCCCTGTACTAACTGTGAGAGGGGGAGTGGTGAAGGGGGAAGTGGCAGTACGCCTGATGGAGGGAACAATCGATGTTGTGGATCTGGAGCCCCCTGGAGTTCTCTACTCTATGGACACTGGGAATTTGGGTTCCCCTGGAGGACGATCAACAAGCAACCCATTTATTTTTTCTGAGGAGACAAGACTGCTGTCACGGCTCACTCCGAACCCCAGGACACAGGAAGAACCACTGGGGAACAATGACTTTCTGATATCGGGATCTTTTTCACATCAAAGAACTACAGCTCTCAGCAGGATCATATGAACACTCAGTTTGGGGACAGAGGGGAGCCACAAAAGGGATGGATGACCTCTGGCGTTCCCATGATGGAAGACTGGTGGCACCAGCGAATCTGTGCCCAGAACTCATCAGAGAAGCCCATGGTCTGACACATGAAGGAAAACTGAGAACACTACAAAAAGTTTCCTATGTATGGTGGCATCCATATATGAAGGAAATGACTGACCTGTTTTGTGACAGTTGCACTATCTGTGGAAATTACAACCCAAAGAAACCATACCAAACACCAATGGGTCATTACCCGGTACCCAATGCCTGTTTTCAAGACATCAGCATAGATTACACAGACATGGGAGCAGAGCAAGTGAAAGGGGGAAAGAGGTATTTGCTAGTAATGGTAGACAGATTCTCCAAATGGGTAGAAGCAATCCCAACAGCCAAAGAGGATGCGAAGTCTGTCATTAAGTGGCTACAAACGGAACTCATACCTAGGTATGGGGTCCCGCGACAAATCAGATCCGACAATGGGTCCCACTTCTCCAATCAACACCTGAGACAGGTTGAGGAGAGGTTTGGCATTACACACAAATTCGGTTCGGTGTATAAGCCGCAATCGCAGGGACTTGTGGAACGCTGTAACCAAACTTTGAAGGCTAAGATAGCTAAGGTTTGTGCAGGGACAAAATTGACGTGGGTGGAAGCCCTGCCCCTGGCACTGATGGCCATGAGGTCCTCACCAGGTGCAGGGACACATCTTTCACCCCATGAGATAATGACAGGCCGAGTGATGCCTGGGCCGCCAAGAGAGGGAGGTCATATGCCCCCTCTTGATGTCCACCAGATAGGAATGTCTGACTATGTAAAAAAAAACTGACCGAATTATCTGCAGCTCTCTCCATACAGATACACCGTGTCGCAGAGGGGGAGCTGACGGATGACCAGGGACAACCAAGGGTAAAGGTTGGAGACTGGGTAAGGATCAAGGTCCACAAAAGCTAGTCACTTTTCTCCCTACCCACATGTAAATACTGTATTGCCTCAATTACCTCGTACCCCTGCACATTGACTCGGTACTAGTAATCCTTGTATATAGCCTTATTGTGTTACTATTTCCTTTTTTATTTAGCAAATATTTGTCTTTTTAATTCTGCATTGTTGGAAATGGGCTCGTAAGTATTTCACTGTAAAGTCTACACCTGTTGTATTCGGCGCATGTGAACAATAACATTTTATTTGACTTAACATTCTACAAAACACATGTTATACAAGAATTCGCTGCTATGCACGAGCTCAGTACGGTATTAAAACTCCAGTTTAGTTTCATTTCAAGACAACAGCAGTTACCTAGCCAAAGCCCTCGACTACAACCATCTTTACCTCTGCACTGTTTCGAGAAAAGTTACTGTTCCCTGTAGCTGCATCAATGCACTCTTCACATTGATTTATACACTAGATTACGTACGGAACGCTGTTTTGAAGCCACCGCGCCTCCATTTTGGCACTCCCCCACCATTGTAAAAAAGTTTTGGGGAAGCTAAAGAAATGCATTTATTAATGTCTACATTTGTTTTTGCCACATGTATTATATTACAGACACCATAATGCATACTCTTAAATTATATTATGGGAGCTAAACATAAAAATATATTTTTTAAATTAAAAACTATTTAAAGTATAATTTTTTTTAAGTATTAATGTTACTGTCCCTACAACAACAACAAATACTTAAATACATACAATTTCTCCTTGAAACATTTAAATGAAAAACTATGGAACTACATGTTGGGGTTTCAATTACTGTCACCCGGTGGACCATGTAGGCAGGTTTTGCAATGGGTGAACATTGATTCCATTCCTTTTGGAACCGGGCTGCCTCCCGGGAGTGAGCCAGGTGCCCCGTTCAAAACCCATGGCAAAGTGAGCTATAAACAATGTGAAGTAGGAGCAGGTAGAGTAATGAGTAGATTTATGTGTTTTCACATGGAAAAGTGATGCAGCCTTGTTGACAAAATGGCACAGATTACTGTTTGATTTGAGAAGGGCGCTCCTCCCTCCCCTCTTTTGTCCGATGACATAACAGGCCTTTTTTTAATTTAACCTTTGTTTAAAAAGTGCAAGGTGCCAATATATTTGACTGGATCTGTACATTGTTGAATGGTACCTCATCAGAATGACCACCACAACATTTCCATGGCATGTTCTGACCTTTTACTTAAGTGATTCACTTGAATAATTGATAAACATACTATTTGTTATTGTTGTTGTTAGGGTTAGGCAACATGCAATTACTTCGATCAATAAATGTGAGAAAGGATGATGACAACATAAAATACAGTTGCTGTTGACATGGCTTATGTAACGTTTGGGACCAGTACAAGCAGTGTATTAGCGACTTGTAAAAAAAACGTATTGCAATAATATATTAGGAAAAAGTCCGAATAAAATGTTACTAACCTATCTCGAAGTTCACCGTACTTCAAACCGATCGGTTGACATTCTGCAAGGGCCACGGACACAGCTCTACCCGACTTCAGTGGGTGAATGAGTAGCTGTGACACAACTCCCACACGGTTAAGTTTATTCGGCCTTAGTAAAAACTTATATCCAAGTCCAAGTGCGACAACAGTAATACCACCACCTACAGCCCAGAGCTGCGCTTTCGTATATATAAATGTAAACGCATTTCTCAACACCTCTACTAAGTTCATCTTTGCGTTTAGAAGGCGCAACAGATATACATTGAACTTGGCAAAAATAACACCTCAGTAAAGGGGGCTGGTCTGTGATGACGTCGGAGAACGGCTTTTATTACCGCGTTCAAAACAACTCGGAAACTTGGAAATCGGAAATCTCAGACTTTTTACTTCAGTGCTTCAAAACAACTGGGAACTCGGGGGAAAAAAAGAGCTCCAGCTGGGAAAAATCGATGTGAATAGTCATCCAACAAGGAATTCCAACCCGAGAACCTAGTTGTTTTGAACGCAGCATTAATGCTGTGTTCATGCGCTAGTTGGAACTAGGAAACTCTGAAATGTCTGACTTGATAACTGGTTGGAGCTATTTGAAGTCGTGAAGTTTACATACACTTAGATTGGAGTCATTAAAAACTCGTTTTTCAACCACTCCACAAATTTCTTGTTAACAAACTATAGTTTTGGCAAGTCGGTTAGGACATCTACTTTGTGCATGACACAAGTCATTTTTCCAACAATTGTTTACAGACAGATTATTTCACTTATAATTCACTGTCTATTTATTTCTTGTGACACAATTTTTATTTTATATTTTTGTATCTTTGTCTTTAACTCTGCATTGTTGGAAAATGACACAGAAGTACTTTTATTTGTTTGCTTCACTTTCAATGAGGGACATTAATTTTGAAAGCAAAACACACACGCACGCACGCACGCACACACACACACACACACACACACACACACACACACACACACACACACACACACACACACACACACACACACACACACACACACATACAGAGGATGACAGTGGCCAGTGGCCAGTGACCATAGCCAGTGCTATGGTCACTGGCCACTGTCATCCTCTGTATGTGTGTGTGTGTGTGTGTGTGTGTGTGTGTGTGTGTGTGTGTGTGTGTGTGTGTGTGTGTGTGTGTGTGTGTGTGTGTGTGTGTGTGTGTGTGTGTGTGTGTGTGTGTGTGCGTGCGTGCGTGTGTGTTTTGCTTTCAAAATTAATGTCCCTCATTGAAAGTGTACATAAACATAAACATTGCTATAACACCAAAAGCATGCATAATAAGTATTTACAGTCAACAAAAATTATTAACTGAATAATAAATAATATAAATAAATAAATTAGAAAACAATTATTTGTGTTGTTAGATGTGACTGTAAACCAATAAAGGCCATGTTAGCTGACTGATATTATCTCATTGTAGAACAGGGCTAACATTTTTCTAATATCTTTTTGTTAACTGTCCCTTTAATTGCACATTTTAGTTAATTGTCCCTTTAATTGCAGGCACCTCTGAGCCATAGAGATGTATAGAGATCACAACGTATCAGTCCACAATGGTGCTGCCTTTCGTAATATAGGCTTTTGGGTACCAGAGATCTCTGTACATCTCTATGCTCTGAGCAATCCAGCTATAATGCTTCATGGCAAAGCAATCGCTGAATGTCTTGAACAGTCGGGTCTAAATACATAACTTTCATAGCTCTACAATAAAGAATGCAACCTACACACTTCCTTAAACCTAAAATAAGTAAAGAGGTAATTTTGTGTGGAAGTCAAACATTTTGTTTTACGTCGGAGGTAGACACATTGCATATGCTCAGAATGACAAATCGATCCCTTTACATAGCCATTCGCCCCTTTGTCTATAGGAGGGACGCATGCTGTTTAAATGGCCCAAATGTTGATTTTTAGAAGTGAACAGATTTTGACAATCACCAATGTCATGATGTTTGGTAAAGTAATAAAGGGGAAATATTTATGTGTGTGTGTGTGTGTGTGTGTGTGTGTGTGTGTGTGTGTGTGTGTGTGTGTGTGTGTGTGTGTGTGTGTGTGTGTGTGTGTGTGTGTGTGTGTGTGTGTGTGTGTGTGTACACCTGTCAAAAGTTTAGACACCTACTCGTTCAAGGGTTTTTCTTTATTTTTACTATTTTCTGGATTTTAAAATAATTGTGAAGACATCAAAACAATGAAATAACACATATGGAATCATATAGTAACCAAAAAGGTGTTAAACAAATCAAAATATATTTTAGGTTATTCAAAGTAGTCACCCTTTGCCTTGATGACAGCTTTGCAAACTCTCTCAACCAGCTTCACAAGGTAGTCACCTGGAATGCTTTTCCAACAGTCTTGAAGGACGTCCCACATATGCTAGGCACTTGTTAGCTGCTTTTCCTTCACTCTGTGGTCCAACTCATCCAAAACCACCTCAATTGGGTTGAGGTCAGGTGATTTGTGGAGGCCAGGTCATCTGATTCAGCACTCCATCACACTCCTTCTTGGTTAAATAACCCTTACAGAGCCTGGAGGTGTGTTTTGGGTCATTGTCCTGTTGAAAAACAAATGATAGTCCCACTTAGCGCAAACCAGATGCCTTCTCCTCCATGCTTCACGGTGGGAACAACACATGCGGAGATCATCCGTTCACCTACTCTGCGTCTCACAAAGACATGGCGTTTGGAACCAAAAATTGCAAATTCGGACTCACCAGACCAAAGGACAGATTTCCACCGGTCTAATGTCCATTGCTTGTGTTTCTTGGTCCAAGCAAGTCTCCTCTTATTATTGGTGTCCTTTAGTAGTGGTTTCTTTGCAGGAATTCGACCATGAAGGCCTGATTCACGCAGTCTCCTCTGAACAGTTGTTGTTGAGATGTCTGTTACTTGAACTCTGTGACGCATTTATTTGGGCTTCAATTTCTGAGGCTGGTAACTCTAATGAACTTATTCTCTACAGCAGAGGTAAATCTGGGTCTTCTTTTCCTGTGGCAGTCCTCACGAGAGCCAGTTTCTGAGGATCTGAGGACCCATGCCAAATCTTTTCAGTCTCCTGTGGGGGAATAGGTTTTGTGGTGCCCTCTTCACGACTGTCTTGGTGTGCTTGGACCATGTTCGTTTTTTGGGGATGTGGACACCAAGGAACTTGAAGCTCTCAACCTGCTCCACTGCAGCCCCGTTGATGAGCATGGGGGCGTGCTCGGTCCTCCTTTTCCTGTAGTCCACAATCATCTCCTTTGTCTTAACCACGTTGAGGGAGAGGTTGTTGTCCTGGCACCACACGGCCAGGTCTCTGACCTCCTCCCTATAGGCTGTCTCGTCGTTGTCGGGGATCAGGCCTACCACTGTTGTGTCATCAGCAAATTTAATGATGGTGTTGGAGTTGTTTCTGGCCGTGCAGTCATGAGTGAACAGGGAGTACAGGAGGGGACCGAGCACGCAACCCTGAGTGGCCCCTGTGTTGATGATCTGCGTGGCAGATGTGTTGTTACCTACCCTTTGCACCTGGGGGACAGCCTTTCGGGAAGTCCAGGACCAGTTACAGAGGCAGGTGTTAAGTCCCAGGGTCCTTAACTTATTGATGAGCTTTGAGTGCACTATGGTGTTGAACGCTGAGTTGTAGTCAATTAATAGTGTTCTCACATAGGTGTTCCTTTCGTCCAGTACGGATGCTGCCTGTAATCCATGGCTTCTGGTTGGGGTATGTATGTACGGTCACTGTGGGGATGACATCATCGATGCACTTATTGATGATGCCAATGACTGATGTGGTGTACTCCTCAATGCCAATGTTGTCAGCACATTCAACTATGTAAAGAAAAAAGTATATACAGTGGGGAGAACAAGTATTTGATACACTGCCGATTTTGCAGGTTTTCCTACTTACAAAGCATGTAGAGGTCTGTAATTTTTATCATAGGTACACTTCAACTGTGAGAGACGAAAAATCAAAACAAAAATCCAGAAAATCATATTGTATGATTTTTAAGTAATTCATTTGCATTTTATTGCATGACATAAGTATTTGATACATCAGAAAAGCAGAACTTAATATTTGGTACAGAAACCTTTGTTTGCAATTACAGAGATCATACGTTTCCTGTAGTTCTTGACCAGGTTTGCACACACTGCAGCAGGGATTTTGGCCCACTCCTCCATACAGACCTTCTCCAGATCCTTCAGGTTTCGGTGCTGTCGCTGGGCAATACGGACTTTCAGCTCCCTCCAAAGATTTTCAATTGGGTTCAGGTCTGGAGACTGACTAGGCCACTCCAGGACCTTGAGATGCTTCTTACGGAGCCACTCCTTAGTTGCCCTGGCTGTGTGTTTCGGGTCGTTGTCATGCTGGAAGACCCAGCCACGACCCATCTTCAATGCTCTTACTGAGGGAAGGAGGTTGTTGGCCAAGATCTCGCGATACATGGCCCCATCCATCCTCCCCTCAATACGGTGCAGTCGTCCTGTCCCCTTTGCAGAAAAGCATCCCCAAAGAATGATGTTTCCACCTCCATGCTTCACGGTTGGGATGGTGTTCTTGGGGTTGTACTCATCCTTCTTCTTCCTCCAAACACGGAGAGTGGAGTTTAGACCAAAAAGCTCTATTTTTGTCTCATCAGACCACATGACCTTCTCCCATTCCTCCTCTTGATCATCCAGATGGTCATTGGCAAACTTCAGACGGGCCTGGACATGCGCTGGCTTGAGCAGGGGGACCTTGCGTGTGCTGCAGGATTTTAATCCATGACGGCGTAGTGTGTTACTAATGGTTTTCTTTGAGACTGTGGTCCCAGCTCTCTTCAGGTCATTGACCAGGTCCTGCAGTGTAGCTCTGGGCTGATCCCTCACCTTCCTCATGATCATTGATGCCCCACGAGGTGAGATCTTGCATGGAGCCCCAGACCGAGGGTGATTGAACGTCATCTTGAACTTCTTCCATTTTCGAATAATTGCGCCAACAGTTGTTGCCTTCTCACCAAGCAGCTTGCCTATTGTCCTGTAGCCCATCCCAACCTTGTGCAGGTCTACAATTTTATCCCTGATGTCCTTACACAGCTCTCTGGTCTTGGCCATTGTGGAGAGGTTGGAGTCTGTTTGATTGAGTGTGTGGACAGGTGTCTTTTATACAGGTAACGAGTTCAAACAGGTGCAGTTAATACAGGTAATGAGTGGAGAACAGGAGGGCTTCTTAAAGAAAAACTAACAGGTCTGTGAGAGCCGGAATTCTTACTGGTTGGTAGGTGATCAAATACTTATGTCATGCAATAAAATGCAAATTAATTACTTAAAAATCATACAATGTGATTTTCTGGATTTTTGTTTTAGATTCCGTCTCTCACAGTTGAAGTGTACCTATGATAAAAATTACAGACCTCTACATGCTTTGTAAGTAGGAAAACCTGCAAAATCGGCAGTGTATCAAATACTTGTTCTCCCCACTGTATATACACTGCTCAAAAAAATAAAGGGAACACTAAAATAACACATCCTAGATCTGAATGAATTAAATATTCTTATTAAATACTTTTTTCTTTACATAGTTGAATGTGCTGACAACAAAATCACAAAAAAATTATCAATGGAAATCAAATTCATCAACCCATGGAGGTCTGGATTTGGAGTCACACTCAAAATTAAAGTGGAAAACCACACTACAGGCTGATCCAACTTTGATGTAATGTCCTTAAAAGAAGTCAAAATGAGGCTCAGTAGTGTGTGTGGCCTCCACGTGCCTGTATGACCTCCCTACAACGCCTGGGCATGCTCCTGATGAGGTGGCGGATGGTCTCCTGAGGGATCTCCTCCCAGACCTGGACTAAAGCATCCGCCAAATCCTGGACAGTCTGTGGTGCAACGTGGCGTTGGTGGATGGAGCGATACATGATGTCCCAGATGTGCTCAATTGGATTCAGGTCTGGGGAACGGGCGGGCCAGTCCATAGCATCAATGCCTTCCTCTTGCAGGAACTGCTGACACACTCCAGCCACATGAGGTCTAGCATTGTCTTGCATTAGGAGGAACCCAGGGCCAACCGCACCAGCATATGGTCTCACAAGGGGTCTGAGGATCTCATCTCGGTACCTAATGGCAGTCAGGCTACCTCTGGCGAGCACATGGAGGGCTGTGCGGCCCCCAAAGAAATGCCACCCCACACCATGACTGACCCACCGCCAAACCGGTCATGCTGGAGGATGTTGCAGGCAGCAGAACGTTCTCCACGGCGTCTCCAGACTCTGTCACGTCTGTCACATGTGCTCAGTGTGAACCTGCTTTCATCTGTGAAGAGCACAGGGCGCCAGTGGCGAATTTGCCAATCTTGGTGTTCTCTGGCAAATGCCAAACGTCCTGCACGGTGTTGGGCTGTAAGCACAACCCCCACCTGTGGACGTCGGGCCCTCATACCACCCTCATGGAGTCTGTTTCTAACCGTTTGAGCAGACACATGCACATTTGTGGCCTGCTGGAGGTCATTTTGCAGGGCTCTGGCAGTGCTCCTCCTGCTCCTCCTTGCACAAAGGCGGAGGTAGCGGTCCTGCTGCTGGGTTGTTGCCATCCTACGGCCTCCTCCACGTCTACTGATGTACTGGCCTGTCTACTGGTAGCGCCTCCATGCTCTGGACACTACGCTGACAGACACAGCAAACCTTCTTGCCACAGCTCGCATTGATGTGCCATCCTGGATGAGCTGCACTACCTGAGCCACTTGTGTGGGTTGTAGACTCCGTCTCATGCTACCACTAGAGTGAAAGCACCGCCAGCATTCAAAAGTGACCAAAACATCAGCCAGGAAGCATAGGAACTGAGAAGTGGTCTGTGGTCACCATCTGCAGAACCACTCCTTTATTGGGGGTGTCTTGCTAATTGCCTATAATTTCCACCTGTTGTCTATTCCATTTGCACAACAGCATGTGAAATTTATTGTCAATCAGTGTTGCTTCCTAAGTGGACAGTTTGATTTCACAGAAGTGTGATTGACTTGGAGTTACATTGTGTTGTTTAAGTGTTCCCATTATTTTTTTGAGCAGTGTATATATATATATATATGGGTTATTCATTCACACTTTTGTAATCCTAATTGTATGTTTATTATACTTTAAATAAAGGTGAGATAAATAAAAATACTTTTGTGTACTAGATCACATGGGTTGAAACGTGTTATTTCTTTTCTCAGACAAACAATTCCAGGCGAAAGCAAAAAGTCATAGCTTTCTGGGGGGGAACACTACTACAGCAATAAAATATTGCCCTCTTGTTGAATTAATTAAAACCATATCAAAGCAGTGCAAACTGTCTGTCAGCTCAACTGGTTAAACCAGAATGTTTAAAACGCTAAATCATAGAGGCAGAGATGGGACCAAGTCACAAGATTCAAGTGTCAAGTCAAGTCCCAAGTAGAACGTGTCGAGTCAAGGCCAAGTCATGAATTCTAAGAGCATGTCAAGTCAGAAGTTTTTTCAAGTCAAGTAAATAAAATTCTATACACTTGTTTATCTACAAATATACATAAACAATCTTTGTCAAATTATTGAGGCTACCAGACAGCCCTTTTCATTATGTAGTCTACAGCATATATGATTATTCAATAATACATTTTAACAAATTTCAAATGCAGGCTTCATAATTAAATGATTAATTTCAAGCAATTTTGACATACCAAAAGACCAGTAGGCCTATGCTAGTAATTGTTGCTTGATGACCCATTGCTGGTGAGCTTTCAAGGTAAACGGTTAACATTCTTGATCATCACTTTTTTATTTATTTTTATTTTGGAGCTGTATATTTATGGCAATCCTCTCTCGCTACAATTTGACGGTTTTCAAACTTTTTAACCCGTGACATCCAAAAAAAGAGTGGTACAAAGCTTGCAGCCCACACACATGCACGAGCGTGCTAATGTAGCCTGTCATGTAGCCTGCCATAAACAGTAACGCATTTTGAAAACTCAAGATACAGAAATAAACTGTGTTTTACACCTGCACATGACACCCAAAAGTACTTTTTACATTTTGAATGCTTATGTAACCGATGTGAAATGGCTAGTTAGCGTGGTGGGCGCTTATAGCGTTTCAATCGGTGACGTCACTCGCTCTGAGCCCGTGACGCAGTTGTTCCCCTTGCTTTTGTGGAGCGATGGGTAACGATGCTTCGAGGGTGGCTGTTGTCGATGTGTGCAGAAGGGTCCCTGGTTTGAACCCAGGTAGGGGCGAGGAGAGGGACGGAAGGTGGTATACTGTTACACTTAGCAGGACAGGAAAACGCTTCACACACTTATAAAGAGAACATCTCTGGGCATGTCTTCTGCCTCTGATCTGGCAGACTCACTAACCACACATGCTTCGTTTGTAAATTATATCTGTGTTTGAGTGTGCCCCTGGCTAGCCATAAATGAACAAAAAACATTGTGCCGTCTGATTTGCTTAATATAAGGAATTTGAAATTATTTATACTTTTACTTTTGATACTTAAGTATATTTTAGCAATTACATTTACTTTAGATACATAAGTATAATTTAAACCAAATACTTTTAGACTTTTACTCAAGTAGTATTTTACTGGGTGACTTTCTGCAGATTCCAATAGCAGTCTGTTTTCATTAAAGACCCATTGCAGTAAAAAACATGTTTTTCCTGTGTTTTAACCTATATAGTATTTCCACGCTATGAGGTTTGAATAATACTGTGAAAATTATAATAATGCCCTTTTAGTGTAAGAGCTGTTTGAAATGACTGACATTTCTGCCTGTTTTGGTGGGATGGAGTTTTGGCCTGGGGCAGTAAATTAGTTAATAGACCAATTTTTTTTTTTCATTTATTTAACCAGGTAGGCTAGTTGAGAACAAGTTCTCATTTACAACTGCAACCTGGCCAAGATAAAGCAAAGCAGTTTGACACATACAACACAGTTACACATGCAATAAACAAACACACAGTCAATAATACAGTATAAAGGGTCTATATACAGTGTGTGCAAAGGAGGTAAGTTAAGGGAGGTAAGGCAATAAAATAGGCCATAGTGGCGAGGTAATTACGATATAGCAATTAAACACTGGAGTGATAGATGTGCAGAAGATGAATGTGCCAGTAGAGATACTGGGGTGCAATGGAGCAAAATAAATAAATAAATACAGTATGGGGATGAGGTAGTTGGATGGGCTATTTACAGATGTACAGGTGCAATGATCTGTGAGCTGCTCTGACAGCTGGTGCTTGAAGTTAGAGAGGGAGATATGAGTCTCCAGCTTCAGTGATTTTTGCAGTTCGTTCCAGTCATTGGCAGCAGAGAACTGGAAGGAAAGGCGGCCAAAGGAGGAATTGGCTTTGGGGGTGACCAGTGAAATATACCTGCTGGAGCGCGTGCTGCGGGTGGGTGCTGCTATGGTGATCAGTGAACTGAGATAAGGCGGGGCTTTACCTAGCAAAGACTTGTAGATGACCTGGAGCCATTGGGTTTGGCGACGAGTATGAAGCGAAGGCCAGCCAACGAAAGCGTACAGGTCGCAGTGGTGGGTAGTATATGTGGCTTTGGTGACAAAACGGATAGCACTGTGATAGACTGCATCCAATTTGTTGAGTAGAGTGTTGGAGGCTATTTTGTAATGTGCTTAATATGGCTTAATGTGGGTCTGAAAGGAGAGTTTACAGTCTAACCAGACACCTAGGTATTTGTAGTTGTCCACATATTCTAAGTCAGAACCGTCCAGTAGTGATGATAGACTGGCGGGCAGGTGCGGGCAGCGATCGGTTGAAGAGCATGCATTTAGTTTTACTTGCATTTAAGAGCAGTTGGAGGCCACGTAAGGAGAGTTGTATGGCATTGAAGCTCCAATAAGAAAGAGTTCCAAACCTGTCTGCCAATAACAGATACTTTTCAGTTTTCCTCTCCCCACTCGGACCACTCCCAGACAGTCTTAGCATAATTCTTGCTTGAGAAATTCCTCTATTTTTGTTTCATTTTGAGCATTTTAATTGAAAACAATCACAGTAAGGTACTTCGTTGTTACCCTTAAACACTAGCGGTGCATAGATAAAATCACTGGTGAAGCCAAGCCAGAGAAAAAAGCCGTATTACAACCTATGTTGTGATAATTGTGGTGTTTGCTCTATAACCCATTGGTCCGTGATACTGTATACAATAAGGCAGAGAAAACAAATAGACAAAAGCCACACTATGGCGGAATAAATTCAACCACGTGTGTTTTATCACAAAACCGGAGAGCAACATCTGTCTGGTGAAGTCCACAAAGCCAATATTGCATGTAACAAATAGTTACATGACCTACACAGCATGGTCAATCAACAGTGGTGTAAAAAGTACCCAATTGTCATACTTGAGTAAAAGTAAAGATACCTTAATAGAAAATGACTGAAGTGAAAGTCACCCAGTAAAATCCTACTTGGGTAAAAGTATTTGGTTTTAAATCTAAAAGTTCACCTCCGGATGAAAAGCGTGCCCAAAGTAAACTGCCTGTTACTCAGGCCCAGAAGCTAGGATATGCATATAATTGGTAGATTTGGATAGAAAACACTCTAAGGTTTGTTAAAACTGTTAAAATCATGTCTGTGAGTATAACAGAACTGATATGGCAGGCGAAAACCTGAGAAAAATCCATCCAGGAAGTGAAATTATTTTCATGTGGCTGTTTTTCAACTCAATGCCTATAGAGAATCCAATAGGTTAGGAATCAGATTGCAGTTCCTATGGCTTCCACTAGATGTCAACAGTCTTTAGACATGGTTTCAGGCTTTTATTTTGAAAAACGACGAGTAAAAAGCCATTTTGATCAGAGGACAGAGGAAGTATGCAGACCTGATTTTGGCGCCCTCCCGTGAGCGTGCCGTTTGTTATTTTTCCTTTCTATTGAAAACGGTATTGTCCGGTTGAAATATTATTGATTATAAAGACAATAAACAACTTGAGGATTAATTATAAACATCGTTTGACATGTTTTCCACGACCTTTACCGGTACTTTTAGTATGTATTCGTCTGCCTGTTGTGACCACCTTGGAGCCATTGGATTACTGAACAAAACTCACCAACAAAACTGAGTTTTTGGGACATAAAGAGGGACTTTATCAAACAAAACGAACATTTACTATGTAACTGGGAGTCTTGTGAGTGCAACCATATGAAGATCATCAAAGGTAAGTGATTAATTTTATCGCTATTTCTGACTTTAGTGACTCCTCTACTTGGCTGGTAAATGTTTGTTTGCTTTTTTACACGGGGCGCTGTCCTCAGATAATCACATGGTATGCTTTCGCCGTAAAGCCTTTTTGAAATCTGACACAGCGGCTGGATTAACAAGAAGTTCATCTTTAAGCCGATGTATAACACTTGTATATTTTATGAATGCTTATTATGTGTATTTCTGTATTTTGAATTTGGCGTTCTGCAATTTCACCGGATGTTGGCCAGGTGGGACGCTAGCGTCCTACATACCCTAGAGAGGTTGTATCAAAAGTAAAATAATAAATCATTTCAAATTCCTTAAGCAAACCAGATGCACCTTTTATTTTTTTACTGTTAGCCAGGGGGACACTCCAACCCTCAGACATAATTTAAAAATGTGTTTAATGAGTCTGCCAGATCAGAGGCAGTAAGGATGACATCTTGATAAGTGTGTGAATTAGATCATTTTCCTGTCCTGCTAAGCTTTAAAAATGTAAAGAGTACTTTTTGGGTGTCAGGGAAAATGTATGGAGTAAATAGTACATAATTTCCTTTAGGAATGTAGTGAAGTAAAAGTATAAAGTTGTCAAATATAAATAGTAAAGTACAGATAACAAAAAAAACGACTTAAGTAGTACTTTCAAGTATTTTTACTTAAGTACTTTACATCACTGATAATCAAGTTAATGTAAACAACTACTGTTTTTGGACCATGTAGAATTTACCGTCAGCACAAAGAAAACAGGAGCACTGCCTCCGCTATTCCAGCACCATTTCAACTTAAACATTTCAACATCATCAAATCAACTAGGCTATATGCTTAGCTTAATACAGTGAAAACCTATAGATGGCAAAAACTATTTGGTTCAATCAACATTGCTAAATATCATGTGGCTGTCCTTGGTACTGATTTTCTGTGTGTGTGCGTGTGCGTGTGCGTGTGCGTGTGTGGATGCACAGGTAGAGAAAACATGTTGATTCGCACTACTTGTATCCACTCTGACCTTTGAGAAGGAGGAAAAGATTATGCAACTGAGATTCTCCCTAGATGAACGCAGATGCCATCCTCTTTCATGTTAGCAAAACGGTCTATGACTCTGTCATATAGTAGTACACACGTTTAGTTTTTGTTGTCCTAGTCTAAGCTACCTGGTTCAAATGCTTGCTAGCCTAAGTTCCTTGAATGGGCAACAATGAACCAGCTAAGCTAGCTAGTTAATGTGAGCTTACTACACTAAACAAAAATATAAACGCAGCATGTAAAGTGTTTTCCCCATGTTTCATGAGCTTAAATAAAAGATCCAAGACATTTTTCATAATTACAAAAAGCTTATTTCTCTCAACTTTTGGGCACAAATTTGTGTACATCCTTGTTAGTGAGCATTTCTCCTTTGCCAAGATAATCCATCCAGCTGACAGGTGTGGCATATCAAGAAACTGATTAAACAGCATGCTAATTACACAGGTGCACCTTGTGCTGGGGACAAAAGGCCACTCTAAAATGTGCAGTTTTGTCACACAACACAATGCCACAGATGTCTCAAGTGTTGAGGGAGCGTGCCATTGCCATGCTTATTGCAGGAATGTCCACCAGAGCTGTGGTCAGAGAATTGAATGTTCATTTCTCTACCATAAGCTGCCTCCAACATTTTAGAGAATTTGGCTGACCGGCCTCACAACCGCAAACCACGTGTAACCACTCCAGCCCAGGACCTCCACATCTGGCTTCTTCACTTGCGGAATTGTCTGACACCAGCCACCTGGAAAGCTATGTGAAACTGGTTTTGCACAACTGAAAAATTTCTGCACACACTGTCAGAAACCGTCTCAGGGAAACTCATCTGCGTGCTCGTCCTCACCGGGATCCTATTCCGAGTCGTAACAATTGCATTTTATCGATGGCAATTTAGATGCACAGAGATACCGTGATGAGATCCTGAGGCCCATTGTGGTGCTATTCATCTGCCATCACCTCATGTTTCAGCATGACAATTCACAACCCCATGTCGCAGGCATATGTATACAATTCCTGGAACCTGAAAATGTCCCAGTTCTTCCATGGCCTGCATACTCACCAACATGATTTCCTTATGAACTGTAACTCGGTAAAATCGTTGAAATTGTTGCATGTTGCATTTTATATTTTTGTTCAGTATACATCTAGGATACATATGGAACTTCATACGTCTCAGGCCAGTGGCACAATGTATAGATTTATGGTTAGACCAGAATTTCCTTTATAATCATTGGCCTGTACAAATCCAAATCTCCATCCATGACTAATGAAAGAGGCCGATTTGAGCTAGCTAGCTACTGCAGGACAACAACATAAGCAGACCAAGAACAGACAAGTTTTCTTTCTAACAATTAAGTTTAGCTTTTGATGTGATTTGATTGGTGTGAAGCTAAATCCAGACTGTGCTTCTTTGAGGGGTGGTTTTTGCTGTGCCAGCTCAATGCTGATTGGCTAATTCTTATATATTTTTTCATCAAGGGAGGCTAAATGCTAGCTGGCATCAATCAATCTAATGTTACGGGCGGCAAAATGTCAAACTCTTTTTGGCCAGACAACATCCGATACATGGGCTATACCTCATGAGACAGCGGGGCGCTCTTTCCCTCGCTCTGATGAATTCTACGGTGAGATAGATTCAGCCACTAGGGAATTGAAGCTAAATCATAACAACACAGACACGAAAGAGATTATTTTACAAAATCACTTTTGTAGCTCAGTATTTGTGTAATTTTATACAGTCGTTTTTGCTCATCTTCTTTGAAAGAACGCGTCTCCTTCCTGAGCAGTATCACGGCTGCGTGGTCCCATGGTGTTTATAGATGAACGTGGCACCTTCAGTCATTTGGAAATTGCCTCCAAGGATGAACCAGACCTGTGGAGGTCTACAATTTCTTTTCTGAGGTCTTGGCTGATTTCTTTTGATTTTCCCATGATGTCAAGCAAGGTAGGCCTTGAAATACATCCACTGTTACACCTCCAAATCAGAAGCTTCTAAAGCCATGATATAATTTTCTGGAATTTCCCAAGCTGTTTAAAGGCACAGTCAACTGTATGTAAACTTCTGACTCACTAGAATTGTGATACAGTGAATGATAAGTGAACTAATCTGTCTGTTAACAATTGATGGGAAAATTACTGGTGTCCTAACCGACTTGCCAAAACTATAGTTTGTTAACAAGAAATTTGTGGAGTGGTTGAAATATGAGTTTTAATGACTCCAACCTAAGTGTATGTAAACTTTCGACTTCAACTGTAAGTCTCCAACTTTAGTGACTTTTGCAATTCGTTCAAGTCATTGGCAGCAGAGAACTGGAAGGAAAGGCGGCCAAATGAGGTGTTGGCTTTGGGGATGACCAGTGAAATATACCTGCTGGAGTGCGTGCTATGGGTAGGTGTTGCTATGGTGATCAGTGAGCTGAGATAAGGCGGGGCTTTCCCTGGCAAATACTTGTAGATGATCTGGAGCCAGTGGCTTTGGCGATGAATATGTAGTGAGGACCATCCAATTAGAGCAGACAGGTCGCAATGGTGGTTAGTATATGGGGCTTTGGTGACAAAACGGATGGCACTGTGATAGACTGCATCCAATTTGCTGAATAGAGTGTTGGAGGCTATTTTGTAAATGACATCGCCGAAGTCAAGGATCAGTAGGATAGTCAGTTTTATGAGGTTATGTTTGGCAGCATGAGTGAAGGAGGCTTTTTTGCGAAATAGGAAGCCGATTCTAGATTTAATTTTGGATTGGAGATGCTTAATATGAGTTTGGAAGGAGTGTTTACAGTCTAGCCAGACACCTAGGTATTTGTAGTTGTCAGAACCGTCCAGAGTAGTGATGCTAGGTCGGCGGGCAGCGATCAGTTGAAGAGCATGCATTTAGTTTTACTAGCGTTTAAGAGCAGTTGGAGGCCACGTAAGGAGTGTTGTACGGCATTGAAGCTCGTTTGGAGGTTTGGTTACACAGTGTCCAAAGAAGGGCCAGATGTATACAGAATGGTGTCATCTGCGTAGAGGTGGATCAAATAATCACCCACAGCAAGAGCGACATCATTGAAATATACAGACAAAAGAGTCGGCCCGAGAATTGAACCCTGTGGCACCCCCATAGAGACTGTTAGAGGTCCGGACAACAGGCCCTCCGATTTGACACACTGAACTCTATCTGAGAAGTAGTTAGTGAACCAGGCGTTGCAGTCATTAGAGAAACCAAAGCTGTTGAGTCTGCCGATAAGAATACGGTGATTGACAGAGTCGAAAGCCTTGGCCAGGTTGATGAAGACGGCTGCACAGTACTGTTTTTTATCGATGGTGGTTATGATATCGTTTAGTACCTTGAGCGTGGCTGAGGTGCACCCGTGACCAGCTCGGAAACCGGAATGCATAGCGGAGAAGGTATGGTGAGATTCGAGATGGTCGGTGATCTATTTGTTCACTTGGCTTTCGAAGACTTTAGAAAGGCAGGGCAGGATGGATATAGGTCTGTAACAGTTTGGGTCTAGAGTGTCTCCCCCTTTGAAGAGGGGAGACCGCGGCCACTTTCCAGTCTTTAGGAATCTCAGACGATACGAAAGAGAGGTTGAACAGACTAGTAATAGGAGTTGCGACAATATCGGCAGATAATTTTAGGAAGGGTCCAGATTGTCTAGTCCATCTGATTTGTAGGGATCCAGATTCTGCAGCTCTTTCAGGACATCAGCTGTCTGGATTTGGGTGAAGGAGAAGCGGGGGGGGCTTCGAGCCAGTTACTGCGGGGGGTGCAAAGCTGTTAGCCGGGGTTGGGGTAGCCAGGTGGAAAGTGTGGCCAGCCGTAGAGAAATGCTTATTGAAATTCTCGATTATCGTGGATTTATCGGTGGTGACAGTGTTTCCTAGCCTCAGTGCAGTGGGCAGCTGAGAGGAGGTGCTCTTATTCCCAATGGACTTTAGAGTGTCCCAAAGCTTTTTGCAATTAGTGCTGCAGGATGCAAATTTCTGTTTGAAAAAGCTAGCCTTTGCTTTCCTAACTGACTTGTGTATATTGGTTCCTGACTTCCCTGAAAAGTTGCATATCGCGGGGACTATTCGAAGCTAATGCAGTGCGCCACAGGATATTGTGACAAGGACCATGTTATTTTGCTATTCTTTGACAAAAATGTCTCTCTTTCAGCTTGTGGGATTTCTTCTTCATCTGAAGATGATGCATTGTTCTTTGGGTTGTATTCTTCCCCATCTTCTTTTTCTGATACCTCCTCTTCTATATCATTGTTCTCTTGTTCCTCCTGGACATCTGAAAAAATCAGATATACGACCTGTTGGGCACTGAAATGTGCACTCATGGCTTCAGCAAAGGGAGAACTGGGGGGACTGTCACTTGCAGCACCTTTATAGCCTCTGACTGCGTTCCCCATTAGTAAACAATGCTTTCAAGAAATGTTTATTTTGTCTGAAATTGTTTTTATTTTGTCTGTGAACTTGAGCCATGTGTGGGGTCGTGGAGGGGAGATGCTGCACATGCACAAGAACGTTTTAGTTTTGTCTGAGTTCAATCAGTAGCACACATCTGTTCACACAGAAGTGAACAGATTTTGACAATCACTAATGTCATGATGTTTGGTAAAGTAATAAAGGGGAAATATTTATATATGTGTGTGTGTGTGTGTGTGTGTGTGTGTGTGTGTGTGTGTGTGTGTGTGTGTGTGTGTGTGTGTGTGTGTGTGTGTGTGTGTGTGTGTGTGTGTGTGTGTGTGTGTGTGTGTGTGTGTGTGTGTGTGTGTCTTTGTGGTTTTTGTGGTGTGTAAATGATTTTATAACTGCCGGGTCAAAAATGACCCTAAGACAATCTTTGTACCCTGGTGGTGTACAGCTTTCATGGAAATATGAACAAAGGCGATGTTTAACTTTTTCTAATGTTGGGGTCACTCTAGGAAAAGTCAAATGTGTTTTACGTGCTGTTTTTGAGGTAGAGTTCCCCACACATCACAACATTTTTCGGTGTCTGCGTGATACTTATAGCAAAACTGAAAGGGTCCATTGAATGTAGTGACAGGAATGTCCAATGTAATAACATTGAGACCATTTCCTGTTGTTATCCGTGATTTGGGATTGATTTTATTTGTCGGCGGCTCTCTGCTGTAGTCATTGATCAGTTCACTGTGTTAGTGAATGAGGCATAGAGGCATAGCCACGTGTTAACGCTAACCCAGTTAACTGGCCTGTGGGAGTCAGACTCTGGAGGGTATGACGCTAAGAGAGGTTGTCATCTGCGCAGATTAAAGGAAAGCATTCTAATGTATATTATGAGCAAAAAAGGAACCAGAAAACAACTGGCAAACACTTTGACGAAATCTCTTCAAACTATTTACATAAATCGCAATTTTGGCAGACATTTTCTGAGGGAACTGGTTTCATACTGGTAAAGTTTTTTGGGGAGGAGAGGAAGACCAACAGAGGACATTTTCTCAGAGGAGATACGATTTTAAAACTGTCTCTGACTTTTATTTGTGGTGGAACAAGTTGCTGAACCAGTTGCTTGTTGGAACATTCTGTGGAGGACCATCTTAGTGGAACTAGCATCCTGAGGGGATATCCTTTCTGTCTCTCCCAGGGACATGAGGGCAGATTGGGGAGCCCAGGGTGGGGAAGTGCACGTCACCACCAGTAAGTCCGTCTGCATTCGAAATTGCAACCTATTCCCTATGTAGTACACTTGTTTTATTTGTATAATTTTTTTATGGGCAAAAGTAGCATACGTAGGGAGTAGGTGCCATTTCAGACATTCCCTCTGTCAGTGTTAAAATACATTCAAAATCAATTTTGTGCTTGCTCAACAGACCTGGGTTCAAATACTATTTCAATTACTTTCACATACTCAATTACTTTCACATACATTTTGAAGTATGTATTCAGATATATTCTATTTGACAAGACAAGTAGTTTAATATTTTGTATTATTTGGAAATACACTTGAAAAGTATTTGAAAAACTGTAATACACTAACTCAAATACACTCCCATGCATTTAACCCAGGTATATGAAATAAGTATTTGAACATACTAGTTGGTTTTGACAAATAACCATTCAAATACTCAAATAAAAGTACTTGTTTAGGGCTGTGTACACAGAAATGATTTGAAATACCAGATATTCAAATACACACGTATTTGAACCCAGGTCTTTCGCTCACAGCCTAATAATAAAGTTTCCTTTTTAAAAGCCATTTTTCTAATGTTTGTTATAGTAATGTACATGAATTCTAGTCCTGAAATCAAGTCAAACATAGTCAAACATTTCCTCCCCCTACTAAAATGGAGGTTGGAATTAATTCAAAGGAGTGTTTTAGCGCTGCGTATGGCGCTACAGACAATGTGCCTTTTGAAAAGGCTATTTCCCTGACATTCTACATGTCTTTGAATGATTCCGACCGGAGGCCTTGAAAATAGGGATGTTTATGTATATTCTGGTACGCATCTACATCAACAAGAGTGCAATTTGTCACAGATACAGTAAAAAAAATAAAAAAAATGGTGTGATGGGGAAACACCCCCATTACCTCATTTTAGCTGCCACAAATTAGGGGAGGGGAGATATACACCTTAATTTAGGTAATTATATGGATTTTTATAAGCATCACAACACTCCAAACTTGTGGGGATTTTTGAAAAGAGAAGGGGAGCTGAAAGGTTGAATTCTGCCACAATAGTCACTCTTTAATAGCATATTTGCAAATTCTAGTCTCTTGTGACAAACTTGGTTCTGGGTCAAGATAAGAAATCCTATTTTGGTTCTTCATCAAAATGTTAATAAGCAAATGCATACATAACCACATTGGGACTCATGTCATTGTCTCTTTAACTAAACATGGGTGCCTGTTTTTCTTTGTCTCCTGTCATTGGCCCCGAATTACCTGTCTGGTGGGAACATTGGAGCTCCATCAGACCTCCAGCTTTGCCAGCTGAACTCCACGTCCGACTCGGACCTAATGAAGACTTGGGGAACAGCCAACCGGGCCCCCCCTCCCTTCAAACCCGACATGCTGTCGCCCCCGGCCTCCAGGGTGGAGCTCCTTTCCCCAGCCAAGGTGAAGGAGCGCACACAGAACGTCACAGACAAGGTCACACAGGTAGGGTGGTGTGTGTGTGTGTGTATATAAGTATAGTATAAAAATGTATACAGTGTATTCACACCCCTTTTCCACATTTTGTGTTACAGCCTGAATTCAAATTGATTAAATGTAGATTTTGTGTCACTGCCCTACACACAATACCCAATAATGTCAAAGTGGAATTATGTTCATAAAAAAATGTCAAGCTGAAATGTCTTGATTCAGTAAATAGTCAACCCCTTTGTTATACGGCAAGCCCAAATAAGTTCAGGAGTAAACGTTTGCTTTACAAGTCACATAATAAGTTGCCTGGACTCTCTGTGTGCAATAGTAGTGTTTAAAACATGATTTTCGAATGACTACCTCCTCTCTGTACCCCACACATACAATTATCTATAAAGTCCCTCAGTTGAGCAGTGAATTTCAAACACAGATTCAACCACAACGACAAGGGAGGTTTTCCAATGCCTCGCAAAGAAGGGCACCTATTGGTAGATGGGTAAAAAAAAAAGAAACAGACATTGAATAGCCCTTTGAGCATGGTGAAGTTAATAATTACACTTTTGATGGTGTATCAATGCACCCAGCCACTGCAAAGATACAGGTGTCCTTCCTAACTCAGCTGCCATAGAGGAAGGAAACTGCTCAGGGATTTCACCATGAGGACAATGGTGACTTTAAAAAAGTTAGTTTATTAATGGCTGTGATAAGAGAGAACTGAGGATGGATCAACAACATGACCTAAATACTAACCTAAATGACAGATTGAAAAGAAGGAAGCCTGTAGCGAATACTCCAAAACATGCATCCTGTTTGCAATAAGGCACTAAAGTAAAACTGCAAACAAAATAACTTCATGTCCTGAATATGAAGTGTTATGTTTGGGGCAAATCCAACAGAACACATCACTGAGTACCACTCTTCAAATTTTCAAGCATGGTGGGAGCTGCATCATGTTATGGGTATGCTTGTAATTGGCAAGGACTAGGGAGTTTTTTGGGATAAAAATAAATGGAATAGAGCTAAGCACAGACAAAATCCAATAAAAGAAAACCTGGTATGCCTGGTCTGGCATGACAACTGCTCGGCCTCCGACCCCAAGGCACTACAGAGGGTAGTGCGTACGGCCCAGTACATCACCGGGGCCAAGCTTCCTGCCATCCAGGATCTCTATTCCAGGTGGTGTCAGAGGAAGGCCCTAAAAATTGTCAAAGACTCCAGCCACCCTAGTCATAGACTGTTCTCTGTGCTACAGCATGGCAAGGAGTACCGGAGCGCCAAGTCTAGGTCCAAGAGGCTTCCAAACCGCTTCTACCCCCATTTTCTTAAAACTGCATTGTTGGTTAAGGACTTGTACACTACCATTCAACTACCAGTTTGGGGTCACTTAGAAATGTCCTTGTTTCTGAAAAAAAAAATTGTCCATTAAAATAACACCAAATTAATCAGAAATACAGTGTAGACATTGTTACTGTTGTAAACGACTATTGTAGCTGGAAACGGCTGATTTTTAATGGAATATCTACAGAGGCCCATTATCAGCAACCATCACTCCTGTGTTCCAATGGCACGTTGTGTTAGCTAATCCAAGTTTATCATCAACTAGTCTAAAGAAGACCAGTTTTATTGCTTCTTTAATCAGAACAACAGCTTTCAGCTGTGCTAACATACATGCAAAAGGGCTTTCTAATGATCAATTAGCCTTTTAAAATGATAAACTTGGATTAGCTAACACAACTTGCCATTGGAACACAGGAGTGATGGTTGCTGATAATGGGCCTGGGTCTATGTAGATATTCCATAAAAAATCTGCTGTTTCCAGCTACAAAAGTAATTTATAACATTAACAATGTCTACACTGTATTTCTGATCAATTTGATGTTATTTTAATGGACAATTTTTTTCTGCTTTTCTTGAAAAAACAAGGACATTGCTAAGTGACCCCAAACTTTTGAACGGTAGTGTATATGTATATTATATTTAACCATATTATATTTAAGTATTCCTCAGGATTCAGTCTCGCTGTGTTTGTATATCTCAGATAGCAACATTTGAGTTGGCTTATCAGAGTTTGGTATTGTGAGACAGCGTAAGCACTTGGAATTATTGTCATCATGAACATCTTAACTCCATATGACGTTACACATAGCGGTCAATTCGTCTAGTTAGTAATATCATATCATATTTCGTATCATGTCATATAATAGTAGGCATCATTTCCACTGTAGGGACAGGGGAATAGTGTAGAAATGTAGAAACTAGATAGTGTAGAAATGCCATAAATTAGCATAGAAAGGCAAAACATTCTAGGGGAAGGTCTCCACCTCCCCACACACACGTTTCCCACAGTTACACAACTTGCATAGAGCTGTCTCCGATCGCTCACTGAATTTATTTGCTCAATGCGGTGCTTTGTTGGTGTATTGAGATTTGTCCTCTAACCCGTGACTCATACTGACTTGGCACCCTACAGGGAAATCATTGATGCCTGGTATCAGTATTAGGGCACGTGGGAGGCAATGTGGTTGACCCGCTAGTGGAAAAATCACTATGGGTGTTGAATAGATGTTATATCTCCTGGGTGTGGAGAATGGCTGGCTGCCACTGTCCAATCTATGCCTGCTGGAGCCCCAGGGACAGCATCCTGGTTCAGTGCCATGGTATAATGTGTGTTTGATATCAGTGAAGGACAACAGGCTGTAGTTTTGTACTGTGCATTCTATAATGTATGTATGGGACCCATGGCCATGACTGTTGACCTTTCTGTCAAAAGGTGATTAGCACATTTAATTGAATCCAATTGAAATGGACATTAACTTAAAGGCTTCATAGAGCATTCCTAGTCTTCATGAGCACTATATGCAGTACCAGTCAAAAGTTTGGAGACACCTACTCATTCCAGGGTTTTTATTTATTTAGACTATTTTCTACGTTGTAGAATAATAGTGAAGATATAACTATGAAATAACACATATGGAATCATGTAGTAACCCAAAAAGTGTTAAATCAATATGTTTTATGTTTTATATTCTTTAAAGTAGCCTTGATGACAGCTTTGCACACTCTTGGCATTCTCTCAACCAGCTTCATGAGGAATGCTTTTCCAACAGTCTTGAAGGAGTTCCCACATATGCTGAGCACTTGTTGGCTGCTTTTCCTTCACTCTGTGGTCCAAATCATATCAATTGGGTTGGGTTGGGTGATTGTGGAGGCCAGGTCATCTGATGCAGCACTCCCTCAATCTCCTTCTTGGTCAAATAGCCCTTACACAGCCTGGAGGTGTGTTTTGGGTCATTGTCCTGTTAAAAAACAAATGATAGTCCCATTAAGCGCAAACCAGATGAGATGGCATATTGCTACAGAATGCTGTGGTAGCCATGCTGGTTAAGTGTGCCATGAAATCTAAATAAATCACAGACAATGTCACCAGCAAAGCACCATCACAACTCCTCCTCCATGCTTCACGGTAGGAACCACATATGAAGAGATCATCCGTTCACCTACTCTGCATCTTTTAACCAGATAAGTTGACAAAGAACACATTCTCATTTACAGCAACAACCTGGGGAATAGTTACAGGGGAGAGGAGGGGGGATGAAAGAGCCAATTGTAAACTGGGGATGATTAGGTAACCGTGATGGTTAGAGGGCCAGATTGGGAATTTTGCCAGGACACCGGGGTTAACACCCCTACTCTTATGGTAAGTATCATGGGATCTTTAGTGACCACAGAGAGTCAAGACACCTGTTTAACATCCCCAAAAGAGACAGAGACAGAAAGACAGCACCCTACATAGGGCAAAGTCCCCAATCACAGCCCTGGGGGAATGGGATATTTATATATCTTTGACCAGGGGAAAGGGTGCCTCCTACTGGCCATCACCACTTGGTCTCCCATCCAGGACCAACCCTGCTTAGCATATAGAAATGGTGCTGTAGGCTACAGTCAGAGTCATCAGATGTTTTTTGGGACAAGGTGCAGAATATTTTTGGGCCTAATTTAGATATGTTTCTGCTTATATAATGAACATCAATACAGTTGAAGTCGGAAGTTTACATACACCTTAGCATACATTGAAACTCAGTTTTTCACAATTCCTGACATTTAATCCTAATAAAAATTCCCTGTCTTAGGTCAGTTAGGATCACCACTTTATTTTAAGAATGTGAAATGTCAGAATAATAATAGAGAGAATTATTTATTTCAGCTTTTATTTATTTCATCACATTCCCAGTGGGTCAGAAGTTCACATACACTCAATTAGTATTTGGTAGCATTGCCTTTAAATTGTTTAACTTGGGTCAAACGCTTCAGGTAGACTTCCACAAGCTTCCCACATTAAGTTGGGGGAATTTTGGCCCATTCCTCCTGACAGAGCTGGTGTAACTGAGTCAGTTTTGTAGGCCTCCTTGCTAGCACAAGCTTTTTCAGTTCTGGCCACAAATCTTCTATAGGATTGAGGTCAGGGCTTTGTGATGACCACTCCAATACCTTGACTTTGTTGTCCTTAAGCCATTTTGCCACAACTTTTGAAGTATGCTTGGGGTCATTGTCCATTTGGAAGACCCATTTGCGACCAAGCTTTAACTTCCTGACTGATGTCTTGAGATGTTGCTTCAATATATCCACATAATTTTCCTACCTCATGATGCCATCTATTTTGTGAAGTGCACCAGTCCCTCCTGCAGCACAGCACCCCCACTACATGATGCTGCCACCCCCGTGCTTCACAGTTGGAATGGTGTTCTTTGGCTTGCAAGCCTCCCCATTTTTCTTCCAAACATAATAATGGTCATTATGGCCAAACAGTTATATTTTTGTTTCATCAGACCAGAAGACATTTCTCCAAAAAGTACGATCTTTGTCCCCATGTGCAGTTGCAAACCGTAGTCTGGCTTTTTTATGGCGGTTTTGGAGCAGTGGCTTCTCCTTTGCTGAGCTTCCTTTCGGGTTATGTCGATATAGGACTCGTTTTACTGTGGCTATACATACTTTTGTACCTGTTTCCTCCAGCATCTACACAAGGTCCTTTGCTCTTGTTCTGGGATTGATTTGCACTTTTTGCACGAAAGTACGTTCTTCTCTAGGAGACAGAATGCGTCTCCTTCCTGAGTGGTATGATGGCTGCGTGGTCCCATGGTGTTTATACTTGCGTACTATTGTTTGTAAAGATGAACGTGGTACCTTCAGGCATTTGGAAATTGCTCCCAAGGATGAACCAGACTTGTGGAGGTCCACAATTTATTTTCTGAGGTCTTGTCTGATTTCTTTTGATTTCCCCATGATGTCAACCAAAGAGGCACTGAGTTTGAAGGTAGGTCTTGAAATACATCCACAGGTACACCTCCAATTGACTCAAATGATGTCAATTAGCCTAACAAAAGATTCTAAAGCCATGACATCATGTTCTGGAATTTTCGAAGCTGTTTAAAGACACAGTCAATTTAGTGAATGTAAACTTCTGACCCACTGGAATTGTGATACAGTGAATTATAAGTGAAATAATCTGTAAACAATTGTTGGAAAAATTACTTGTGTCATGCACAAAGTAGATGTCCTAACCGACTTGACAAAACTATAGTTTGTTAACAAGAAATTTGTGGAGTGGTTGAAAAACGAGTTTTAATGACTCCAACCTAAGTGTATGTAAACTTCCAACTTCAACTGTGTAAACGCAACATGGAACAATTTCACTTAGTTACAGTATATATAAGGAAATCAGTCAATTAAAATAAACGTATTAGGCCCTAATATATAGATTTCACATGACTGTGCAGAGACGCAGCCATGGGTGGGCCTGGGAGGACATAGGCCCACCCACTGCGGAGCAAGGCCCAGCCTATCAGAATGAGTTTTCCCCCACAAACAGGCTTTATTACAGACAGAAATACTCCTCAGTTTCATCAGCTGTCCAGGTGGCTGGTCTCAGATGATCCTGCAGGTGAAGATTTCGGATGTGGAGGTCATGGGCTGGCGTGGTTACACATGGTCTGCAGATGTGAGGCCGGTTGGACGTACTGCCAAATTCTCTAAAACGACATTCAATTCTCTGGCAACAGCTCTGGTGGGCATTCCTGCAGTCAGCATGCCAAATGCATCTGTTGAATTGTGTTGCGCCTTAGTTGGTGGGGGTTCTTACAGGACCCTAACTGCCCAACTGAAACTTTGGATTTGAATTTGAAAGGACAGCCGGTGCGTTCACTTAAATTGAGATATTAACATTTTTCAGTTAAGTTAAGTGCCTGCACCTGCTGTCCTCTCAAATTCAAATCCAAAAGTTCAGTTGAGCAGTTAGGTCCTACAAGAATCCCCACCAACTAAGGCGGTTCCTCAATGAATCCCACCTCCTATGGTGTTCTTGGAAGAAACCTTTTAGGGGCTATTTTCAGTGACTAGAACATTGAGGATCTTAGAAGAACATTTGTTGAACCCCTAATTTGTAGAGTGTAGAAGACTAATAAACCCTTGCTTACCAGAATCATGTCATAAATTATAGAATGAATGCTTCAATTTAGTTAACGTCGTAAAGTTTTTTCTATCATCTCTGCTTCTTTC
This sequence comes from Salvelinus alpinus, assembly GCF_045679555.1. Lineage (NCBI taxonomy): Eukaryota > Metazoa > Chordata > Actinopteri > Salmoniformes > Salmonidae > Salvelinus > Salvelinus alpinus. Next base: position 30,324,071 of record NC_092088.1, read on the forward strand.
ATGGAGCAAAGACATTTAGGGACCAGGGAGAAAATGCAATAAATAACAAACAAAAAAATATGAAACAGTAAGCCGTGAAAATGAAATGTTTCTGATAAAATATGCATCTAAGCCCGACTGAAATCTTATGTGGTTTTAAGGTTAAGTTTAGCAATTAGATTAAAGGGTTAAGGCTTGGGTTAGCTAAAAAGTTAGGGTTAGCTAACATGCTAAGTAGTTGCAAAGTAACTAAAAAGTAGTAAGTAGTTAAAGTTGCTAATTGACTAAAATGCTGAAGTTCTCCATGATGAGATTCAAACTCAACCTTTGGGTTTCTAGACGTCGAATTGAATTTATTTTGGGTAACAGACATATACAACAAAATGTACAATGTGGACCCAGAGGATATCACTTAACTGCATTAATTAATACACTTGTTTCCAAAATGGTCCTCAATGGTAAAAACAATAACATAATGATTAAAAGGCAAGACCATTTTACAAACAACAATAAATACATTATTCACTGCACATTTCCCTAACCTTAAATCAACCATATTAATTTCACATTAAAACAATCTATTCATTTCATATACCTATCATTCAAATACATACACCTGACCAGAAGTAGGGGGCACAAGGGGCAGTGGAGTAGTTTCTCTTACTTAGACAACATTGTCCCAATTAAAACCTTTGCCTGCTTTTTAAATCTATTTCTACTTGCTTGATCTCCAGGGGGATGCTATTCCACAGACAAGTGCCTGTACAGAAAAACATGCTCCTTGCAGTACTGTTTACTCTTGGGATTTTACAAGACATAACACTAGCTCTGGTATTGTAACTGTGTTGGTTATAGACCATATCAATGTGTTTTTTCATATAACCTGGGACACTATCATTTCAGATGTCAAACATATGATTAAGTTTAAAGGTCCACTCTAGACTCTAAAGGCAACAAGCCCACCTCCTGTAACTCCTGTACCCCTATGTGGGTCCTAGGGGGGGACATTCAGTATATACCTGAACATTATTTTTGCATGACCTGAATTCTCTTTTCCAGCTTTTTTGATAGCCCACTATACCAAGCAGAGTAGGCATAATCAATATTACACTGAATCAAAGGTTGAAACTAGCAGTTTCTTAACTTTGATGTCAACATATCTAGTGTTATGATATAGAAATGTACTTACATTTGTAATTAAGTAACCACCTATCCTATGTAACCATACCAAACGTATCAATCATACTAATTTGAGTGCCGGATTTATGTTTATGTCTAGTCTGAGACCAGGCTGGGCCCGCAGTTAAACCGTTGGGACAGTGGGTTATGAGTCAACCCGAGCATCACTAATCAGTATTGTGTGTTTGTCGGGGTGGGGTACTCATGAGAGGCAGGACCACATGCTGCTTTGAACAACAGTTTATGCAAATTAGCCAGTTCACAGACGTCCACCAAACGGGAGAGTATTTGAGGACTAGAGTCAGTTTGTAAACACAGGTGTTCCCCGATCTCACACCTGATTGATTACGAACATAATCAGAGACAAGGTTATCAGACAGCAAGATCCAGCAAGATTACGTCGATCCCGGAGCAAACTCAAATCATTCCGGAGCTAGCCAGCTGAGGAGTTCCATCAGCCATTCCTGGGCTACAGTCACCTATCCGGACCCGTTTTTTTTTGTTTTGTTGTTGCTGCAGATACGGAGCCCCGCCGGGCCTTCACGACTGACTGCCGACGTTATCTGCCCGAGGGAGTTATCCAACTGGCACCTCCGTCCCGACGTTACCTGAACGCTCATCTGGGGCCCGCTAACCGTTAGCTGTCTTACCGGCTGCTATCTGAATAAGTATATCGGACAATTATTATTATTATTTTTTTCTTTTCTTTTTTTTTTCTTGGGTCACTATATCTATTTTGCCAATTTGGATTGATCCCCTCTACCACACGGAACCCCACTAACCTACCGACGGAAACGCACGAGGTATCTACAAATAGACTTCCATACTATGCTATCTCGCTACCGATAGCCATCTACCCGGCCAGCTGTCTGGATCGCCGTGACCCCAACCAACCTCTACTCACTGGACCCTTATTGATCACTCGATTAAGCATGCCTCTCCTTAATGTAAATATGCCTTGTCCATTGCTGTTCTGGTTAGTGTTTATTGGCTTATTTCACTGTAGAGCCTCTAGCCCTGCTCACTATACCATATCCAACCTCACAGTTCCACCACCCACATATGCGATGACATCACCTGGTTTCAATGATGTTTCTAGAGACAATATCTCTCTCATCATCACTCAATACCTAGGTTTACCTCCACTGTATTCACATCCTACCATACCTTTGTCTGTACATTATTCCTTTAAGCTATTTTATCGCCCCCAGAAACTTCCTTTTACTCTCTGCTCTAGAAGTTCTAGACGACCAATTCTCATAGCTTTTAGCCGTACCCTTATCCTACTCCTCCTCTGTTCCTCTGGTGATGTAGAGGTGAATCCAGGCCCTGCAGTACCTAGCTCCACTCCTATTCCCCAGGCGCTCTCTTTTGATGACTTCTGTAACCGTAATAGCCTTGGCTTCATGCATGTTAACATTAGAAGCCTCCTCCCTAAGTTTGTTTTGTTCACTGCTTTAGCACACTCTGCCAACCCGGATGTTTTAGCCGTGTCTGAATCCTGGCTTAGAAAGACCACCAAAAATTCTGACATTTTCATCCCCAACTACAAGATTTTCAGACAAGATAGAACGGCCAAAGGGGGCGGTGTTGCAATCTATTGCAAAGATTGCCTGCAGAGTTCTGTTTTACTATCCAGGTCTGTTCCCAAACAATTTGAACTTCTACTTTTAAAAATCCACCTCTCTAAAAACAAGTCTCTCACCGTTGCCGCCTGCTATAGACCACCCTCTGCCCCCAGCTGTGCTCTGGACACTATATGTGAACTGATTGCCCCCCATCTATCTTCAGAGCTCGTGCTGCTAGGCGACCTAAATTTTAACATGCTTAACACCCCAGCCACCCTACAATCTAAGCTTGATGCCCTCAATCTCACACAAATTATCAATGAACCTACCAGGTACCACCCCAATTCCGTAAACACGGGTACCCTCATAGATATCATCCTAACAAACTTGCCCTCCAAATACACCTCTGCTGTTTTCAACCAAGATCTCAGCGATCACTGCCTCATTGCCTGCATCCGTAATGGGTCAGCGGTCAAACGACCTCCACTCATCACTGTCAAACGCTCCCTGAAACACTTCAGCGAGCAGGCCTTTCTAATCGACCTGGCCAAGGTATCCTGGAAGGATATTGATCTCATCCCGTCAGTAGAGGATGCCTGGACATTTTTTAAAAATGCCTTCCTCACCATCTTGAATAAGCATGCCCCATTCAAGAAATTTAGAACCAGGAACAGATATAGCCCTTGGTTCTCTCCTGACCTGACTGCCCTTAACCAACAGAAAAACATCCTATGGCGTTCTGCATTAGCATCGAACAGCCCCCGTGATATGGAACTTTTCAGGGAAGCTAGAAACCAGTATACACAGGCAGTTAGAAAAGCCAAGGCTAGCTTTTTCAAGCAGAAATTTGCTTCCTGCAACACAAATTCAAAAAAGTTCTGGGACACTGTAAAGTCCATGGAGAATAAGAACACCTCCTCCCAGCTTCCAACTGCTCTGAAGATAGGAAACACTGTCACCACCGACAAATCCACTATAATTGAGAATTTCAATAAGCATTTTTCTACGGCTGGCCATGCTTTCCACCTGGCTACCCCTACCCCGGACAACAGCACTGCCCTCCCCTCTGCTACTCGCCCAAGCCTTCCCCATTTCTCTTTCTCCCAAATACAGTCAGCTGATGTTCTAAAAGAGCTGCAAAATCTGGACCCTTACAAATCAGCCGGGCTAGATAATCTGGACCCTTTCTTTCTAAAACTATCTGCTGAAATTGTTGCCACCCCTATTACTAGCCTTTTCAACCTCTCTTTCGTGTCGTCTGAGATTCCCAAAGATTGGAAAGCAGCTGCGGTTATCCCCCTCTTCAAAGGGGGGGACACTCTTGACCCTAACAGCTACAGACCTATATCTATCCTACCCTGCCTTTCTAAGGTCTTCGAAAGCCAAGTCAACAAACAGATTACCGACCATTTCGAATCCCACCATACCTTCTCCGCTATGCAATCTGGTTTCAGAGCTGGTCATGGGTGCACCTCAGCCACGCTCAAGGTCATAAACGATATCTTAACCGCCATCGATAGGAAACAATACTGTGCAGCCGTATTCATTGACCTGGCCAAGGCTTTTGACTCTGTCAATCACCACATCCTCATCGGCAGACTCGACAGCCTTGGTTTCTCTAATGATTGCCTCGCCTGGTTCACCAACTACTTCTCTGATCGAGTTCAGTGTGTCAAATCGGAGGGTCTGTTGTCCGGGCCTCTGGCAGTCTCCATGGGGGTGCCACAGGGTTCAATTCTTGGACCGACTCTCTTCTCTGTATACATCAATGATGTCGCTCTTGCTGCTGGTGATTCTCTGATCCACCTCTACGCAGACGACACTATTCTGTATACTTCTGGCCCTTCTTTTGACACCGTGTTAACAACCCTCCAGGCGAGCTTCAATGCCATACAACTCTCCTTCCGTGGCCTCCAATTGCTCTTAAATACAAGTAAAACTAAATGCATGCTCTTCAACCGATCGCTGCCTGCACCTGCCCGCCTGTCCAACATCACTACTCTGGACGGCTCTGACTTAGAATATGTGGACAACTACAAATACCTAGGTGTCTGGTTAGACTGTAAACTCTCCTTCCAGACTCACATCAAACATCTCCAATCCAAAGTTAAATCTAGAATTGGCTTCCTATTCCGCAACAAAGCATCCTTCACTCATGCTGCCAAACATACCCTTGTAAAACTGACCATCCTACCAATCCTCGACTTCGGTGATGTCATTTACAAAATAGCCTCCAAAACCCTACTCAATAAATTGGATGCAGTCTATCACAGTGCCATCCGTTTTGTCACCAAAGCCCCATATACTACCCACCACTGCGACCTGTACACTCTCGTTGGCTGGCCCTCGCTTCATACTCGTCGCCAAACCCACTGGTTCCAGGTCATCTACAAGACCCTGCTAGGTAAAGTCCCCCCTTATCTCAGCTCGCTGGTCACCATAGCAACACCTACCTGTAGCACGCGCTCCAGCAGGTTTATCTCTCTGGTCACCCCCAAAACCAATTCTTCCTTTGGCCGCCTCTCCTTCCAGTTCTCTGCTGCCAATGACTGGAACGAACTACAAAAATCTCTGAAACTGGAAACACTTATCTCCCTCACTAGCTTTAAGCACCAGCTGTCAGAGCAGATCATAGATTACTGCACCTGTACATAGCCCATCTATAATTTAGCCCAAACAACTACCTCTTTACCTACTGTATTTATTTATTTATTTTCCTCCTTTGCACCCCATTATTTCTGTCTCTACTTTGCGCTTTCTTCCACTGCAAACCAACCATTCCAGTGTTTTTATTTTTTATTTTACTTGCTGTGTTGTATTTACTTCGCCACCATGGCCTTTTTATATTTTTATTTATTTATACATATATTTGTTTGCCTTCACCTCCCTTATCTCACCTCACTTGCTCACATTGTATATAGACTTATTTTTTTTCACTGTATCATTGACTATATGTTTGTTTTACTCCATGTGTAACTATGTGTTGTTGTATGTGTCGAACTGCTTTGCTTTATCTTGGCCAGGTCGCAATTGTAAATGAGAACGTGTTCTCAATTTGCCTACCTGGTTAAATAAAGGTTAAATAAAAATAAAATAAAAAAAAAGATCCCTTATTCCTCTCCAACTATAAATGTGAAAGGGAGAAAATACCTTACAGCTAGCTATCTGTTGTCTTTTCTATGTGATCTGGAGTTAATCAGCGACACTATTGCTATGCTGGGGTTGTGATAGACAATAGTTGACTACTTTGTCCATAAGAGCTGGTCTGGATGGCTTTGTTAAGGCGGTAAATTAGTTAATAGACCAATAAGAAAGCGTTCCAAAACTCAAATAAAAATGAGTTTTCCCCTCCCCTCTCAGCCCACTGACAGTCCTAGCAAAATTCTTGCTTGAGAAATTGCTCTTTGCTAAGAAGCTATTGTTTCTTTTTGACCATTTTAATTGAAAAACAATCACAGTAAGGTACTTAATTGTTCCCCAGAAATATGATATTGAGATTTAAAAAAAACAGCTGCATTAGACCTTTAAAAGGACAATATCATTTTTTTATTTACATTTATTTTGACCCTGAAAGTGGGCTAGGAGAAACTGTAATCCAGTGTTGGTTTAAACAGCCAACTTCATCTAACTTTAGCCATGGCTAACCAAAAACACAATAGGATTAAAATGGGGAAACAATGACAGAAGATATTTACAAATCCGAACCACAGATTTCTTTTTCTTGCGCAGAATACTACTTTCAAGGTAAAATAAAACATTTTAAAAGTAACAAGTAAAAAAAAAAAAATGTCCTTTAAGAACTGTTGTTTTTGTGTGTGTTTGTTATGTAGTACATGGTGGAGGAAGTGCTTGAATATATATTTTAATGTTTTTGAATAGTGAATACAATAGACAGAAATGTACATCAATGTGAGTATAAATGAGCCTATTTCAATCTCACCCTCTATGTAACACGTTTTGTACAGTCCCTTTAACAAGTATTTATACCCCTTGACTTACAGCTGTGTCTTTCTGGGTAAGTCTCTAAGAGCTTTCCACACTTGGATTGTGCAACATTTGGCAATTTATTATTTAAAAAAATATTCAAGCTCTGTCAAATTGGTTGTTGATCATTGCTAGAGAACCATTTTCAGGTCTTGCCATAGATTTTGAAGTAGATTTAAGTCAAAACTGTAACCTGGCCACTCAGGAACATTCACGGTCTTCTTGGTAAGCAACTCCAGTGTAGATTTGGACTTGTGTTTTAGGTTATTGTCCTACTGATGGAAAGCAGACAACCAGGTTTTCTGTGCTAAGCACCATTCTGTTTCTTTTTATCCTTAAAACTCCAATCCTTAACGATACAAGCATACCCATAACATGATGCAGCCACCATTATGCTTGAAAATATGGAGAGTGATACTCAGTAAAGTGTTGTATTGGTTTGCCTCAAACATAACATTTTGTATGCAGGACAAAGTTAATTGCGTAGCAATTTTTGGGGGCAGTATTACATGCTGACCACACTGCTCACGTCGTGTGTGCTGCAAAATACATTACACATACATGTTATTCAATCATTGCCTCCCATTGCTCATGCGCGTCAACAAGCGTCTGTATAGCCAGGCGCTAAAATAGAACTTGGTTCTATTTGTGACGCGCTGCAAGTCCTGCCTCTCCCATCTCATTAGTTTTTCGGATCATATACCCACGTGGGTGATTGAAAGCTGAACTGAGGTCCACACTCTAGTCAGTTGTGTTAATGCACCTTAAAGTTGGTTGCCAACCACCATATAAAGTCCAAAGAACAAGCCTGTAGGAGATTACTAGAAACTAACGGTTTAACGTTACCCTTTCATCTGTGGATTAATTGTCGGAGTAGAGGACAAATTAACTAGCAACAGAAAGCTAGCTAGCCATTGTCATAAATGTTTAATACTTTTCGACCTGTTCCCAAATTAATATAGTTGGTTCAGAGTTTGTTTTGATATTTCAACCTGTGTGTCGCGATGGCGATCTGGTGAGCATGTTACTTTAGTGCCTTGTTGCAAACAGGATGCATGTGTTTGAATATTTCTATTCTGTACAGGCTTTCTTCTTTTCATTCTTCCAATTAGGTTAGTATTGTGGAGTAACTGCAATGTTGTTGATCCATCCTCAGTTTTCTCATATCACAGCCATTAACTTCTCTAGGGTAGGGGGCAGCATTCGGAATTTTGGATGAAAAGCATGCCCAAATTAAATTGCCTGCTACTCGGGCCCAGAAGATATGATATGCATATAACTGGTAGATTTGGATAGAAAACACTCTAAAGTTTGTAAAACTGTTAGAATAGTGTCTGTGAGTATAGCAGAACTGATTTGGCAGGCGAAAACCTGAGAAAAATCCATTCGGGAAGTCGTTTTTTTTGTTGGTTTTGTAGTTTTCTATTCAATGCCATTACAGTATCCATTGACTTAGGACTCACATTGCAGTTCCTATGCCTTCCACTAGATGTCAACAGTCTTTAGAAATTGTTTCAGGCTTGTATTCTGAAAGGAGCAAGTAAGAGCAGTCTGAATGAGTGGACCCTAAAGTGTCACAGAGCTTTTTCATGCGCACGACCGAGAGTGCCTTTCTTGTTTACCTTTTATATTGACAACGTTATTGTCCGGTTGAAATATTATCGATTATTTAGGCTAAAAACAACCTGAGAATTGAATATAAACATTGTTTGACATGTTTCTATGAACTTTACGGATACAATTTAGATTTTTTGTCTGCCTGTTTTGACTGCGTTTGAGCCTGTGGATTACTGAAGAAAACGTGGGAACAAAACGGAGGTTTTTGGATATAAAGAGACTTTATCAAACAAAAGGAACATTTATTGAGTAAATTAATGTCTGCTGAATGCAACCATATGAAGATCATCAAAGGTAAGGGATTAATTTTATCTCTATTTCTGACTTGTGTAACTCTTCTACTTGTCTGGTTACTGTTTGTAATGATTTGTCTGCTGGGCTATGTTCTCAAATAATCGTAAGGTATGCTTTCGCCGTATTTTTTAAATCTGACATCGTGGTTGGATTCACAAGAAGTTAATCTTTGAACCTATGTAAAATATGTTTTGTGTTTTGGATTTGGCGCCCAGCAGTTTCACTGGCTGTTGAAGAGGTGGGACGCTAACGTCTCACGTACCCTAGAGAACTCTAACGGTTTTAAATTCACCATTGGCCTCATGGTGAAATTCCTGAGCAGTTTCCTTCCTTTTCAGGAACTGAGTTTGTGACTGGGTGTATTGGCAACTGCATCTTTGTAGTGACTGGGTGTATCGATACACCATCCAAAGTGTAATTAATTGTCACCATGCTCAAAGGGATATTCAATGTCTGCTTTTTTTTTTACCCATTTACCAATAGGTGCCCTTCTTTGCAAGATATTGGAAAACTGTCCTGGTCTTTGTGGTTGAAATTCACTGCTCGACCGAGGGACCTGGTTTATGAGGGTACAGAGATGGGGTTAGTCATTAAACAAATCGTGTTAAACACTTATTGCACACAAAGTGAGTCCTTGAAATAACAAAGGGGTTGAATACTTATTGACTAAAAACATTTGTTTTTAATTTGTAAAAATTCCACTTTGTCATTATGGGGTATTGTGTGTAGGCCAGTGAAAAACAAATCTCAATTTAATCCATTTTAAATTCAGGATGTAACACAAAATGTGGAAAAGGTCAAGGGGTGTGAATACTTTCTCAAGGCACCGTATCTGTTTACTGAGAAAAGCAATACATGAACATATACACAATCAATAGGCTACAGCAGGTTGCACTACTTGCCTTCAAATCAAAGTAATAAGTATTGATTAGTAATTGGTGTGCGAGCACTTGCTGAATGCCTCTGGCCCCACTCTATGCTAATGAAACACTGAAATATAATTTGGATCTCTGTTAGGTTCTGTCTCTGGGTGCTGACGTCCTGCCGGAGTACAAAATCGAGGCCCCGGTCACCCACGCATGGACCATGCTGCACTACAGCCCCGTCAAAGCGGCGTGGGATTGGGTTATCCTGCTCCTGGTCCTCTACACAGCCCTCTTCACCCCCTACTCGGCCGCCTTCCTATTGGATGAGCGTGGGGACTCGCTGCGGCGGCGTTGCGGCTATACCTGCAATCCACTAAATGTGGTGGACCTCATGGTGGATGTGCTGTTCATCGTGGATATCGGGATCAACTTTCGCACAACGTTCGTCAACCCCAACGACGAGGTGGTGACCCAGCCGTGGAAGATCGCTGTGCATTACCTCAAGGGGTGGTTTGCCATCGACCTGGTGGCCGCCCTACCCTTCGACCTGCTTATCTTCCGCTCAGGGTCTGACGAGGTGAGAATAATGCAACCAACCTTTTTGGTGGGCTAACACTTTCCTTGAAGCCAACAGGTATAATGCATTATAAAGCATTTACGCCTTTAATAAGACATCAAAAGTGGGTTAATCTCTCAATGATCCTGAGTAAATACCAACCAGATAGGCATAAAATATTATAACCCTTATAAGACAATATAAAGGTTTAAGCTTATTTAGCGGACATGAGTTGGGCTCATGGTCTCATGATGAGTTAACCATGTCTGCAATAAAAAAAAAGTCAGTTGCCATCAGTCCAAGAAAGAATTCCCTTTTGATCTAATGGTCAAGATGCTGGTTTCTCCCATGGGAGAGCAGGTTTCAGATCCCACTAGGGACACCAAGCATGAACATTTCCTGTGTTACTTATTTACGACAACATTTGCTAGTAACCTGTAGCCATTTTCCCATCAATTCATTCTGCTTCTCTTTTCCCATCTTCTCGCTACTATTCTCAATAAATGGCCACCTACTAAAGATGGCCACCTTGATTGGCCTGCTGAAAACAGCGCGGCTACTTCGGTTGGTTCGTGTGGCACGGAAGCTCGACCGCTACTCAGAGTACGGGGCAGCTGTCCTCTTTCTGCTCATGTGCACCTTTGTGCTCATCGCCCATTGGCTGGCCTGTATCTGGTACGCTGTTGGCTACGTGGAGAGGCCCTACACTGAGACGGGTTGGCTGGACAACCTGGCTGAGCAGCTTGGCAAGGCGTACAACGCAAGTGAACCTGGCTCGGGTCCGTCCGCTAAGGACTATTACATCACTGCACTCTACTTTACCTTCAGCAGCTTGACCAGTGTGGGCTTTGGGAACGTCTCCCCCAACACCAACTCAGAGAAGCTCTTCTCCATCTGTGTTATGGTTATTGGCTGTAAGTCCCTAAATGTTCGATTTACTCAGACCACATTCACAATCCATACACACTGCATTCAAAAGTAGTACATTTCATAAATACTTATGTCAACAACTGCAAGATATTTTTATTATGTCACTTATACTGCATTATCAACGTGCAATTGTTGACATAAGCCTTTATAAGCCCCATTGGCTCCTCCTCATCCTCCAGCTCTCATGTACGCCAGCATCTTTGGAAACGTGTCGGCAATCATCCAGCGCCTATACTCAGGGACGACGCGCTACCACACCCAGATGCTGAGGGTCAAGGAGTTTATCCGCTTCCACCAGATCCCCAGCGGGCTTCGCAACCGCCTGGAGGAGTACTTCCAGCACGCCTGGTCCTACACCAATGGCATTGACATGAATGCAGTGAGTAGAAAACCGGCCACCAAACTCGTAAGAAACACTTTCTTCGGTAACACTTTACGTAAAACCTGCAGGTATAATGCATTATGATGCAGTTATAATGCATTGTAAGACTTGTCATGAGCATGTATGACCTCCTTATGTCTTATAATCCTGCCATCATGATCCTGACTAAATACCAGCCATTTTCAGTCAGTTAAGGTGTAGTACATTGAGAAATAACATATTATAAGCCTTAAGAAATTATAAAGGCTATGTGCTTATAACATGTTATAAAGCATTATACCTGTAGACTATCTTCTGGTCAACAAATCTATTCAAATCCCCAAGGCATCCAGCGTAATAAACTGCAGTGCTGAAAACTCAGTTTACATTGAGAATGCCCTATTGCAAAATTACTGATTTTGACATTTATGTTGACTTTCCATCTTCCTCCCAAGGTGCTGAAGGGTTTTCCAGAGTGCTTGCAGGCTGATATATGTCTGCACCTGAACCGCAGTCTGCTGCAAAACTGCAAGGCGTTCCGGGGGGGCAGCAAGGCCTGTCTGCGGGCTCTGGCAATGTGCTTCAAGACTATACATGCCCCACCAGGGGATACACTCATCCACTCTGGAGACATCCTCAACTCTCTCTTCTTTGTCACTCGCGGTACCATCCAGGTCACCCATGATGATGTCGTGGTGGCCATACTGGGTAAGGAAGGCTATGAAATCTATTGTTCAGTTCACTGCAGCTGGCGACTGGAACGAGCTGCAACAAACACTCAAACTGGACAGTTTTATCTCAATCTCTTCATTCAAAGATCAATCGTGGACACTTACTGACAGATGTGGCTGCTTGGCGTGATATTGTTGTCTCTACCTTCTTGCCCTTTGTGCTGTTGTCTGTGCCCAATAATGTTTGTACCATGCTGTGTTGTTGTCGTGTTTCTGCCATGTTGTTGTCTATATGTAGTGTTGTGTTCTCGTAGTGATGTGTGTTTTGTCCTATATTATTATTTTTTTAATTCCAGCCCCCGTACCCGCAGGTGGCCTTTTGCCTTTTGGTAGGCCGTCATTGTAAATAAGAATTTGTTCTTAACTGATTTGCCTAGTTAAATAAATACATGTGTCAGATCTGCTGCATTTGCTTTAGCTATATGTTAGTCATTGATGTCTTTCAAACTATTTTAGAAATGTAAATGTAGTTTCTGAAGATCATTCTCCTTCTCATGTCTATGGTTAACAGCAGAAAGAGGCTAAATATTCTATTTAAGGTATTTTCAGATTTTCTTGAACAGATATAGAATGACAGTGGGGGAAGGATAGTGAAGTTGTCAAAGGGCAGTAGGCCAGACTCGAACCTATGCCGACACCGTAGACGTGTGCTGGAGGCTGCGGCATTGCCACTAGACCAGCCAGACCACAGCTAAATACAGTATCCTCTTAAACAGATGTGAATCATATACACTAACTACATCCTACAGTTCAGCATTCTTTAAAATAACAGCCATCTATAAGTGATGCCATCCCCCTTAATGTACTCTCACTGTCCCCCTTCCTCCCTCTATCCTGTAGGGAAGAATGACATCTTTGGGGAGCCTATCCACATGTATGCAGAGCCAGGCAAGTCCAACTCTGACGTGCGCGCCATCACTTACTGTGACCTGCACCGGATTCAGAGGGATGACCTGCTCGAAGTTCTAGACATTTATCCAGGCTTTGCCGACAACTTTTGGGCAAACTTGGAGTTCACCTTTGACCTAAGAGACGTAAGAAGAAAAACACACACACACGCACGCACGTGGCTAAACTGAGAAAATTTGGGATATTCCATTTTATTTGGGATATTTATGGTATTGATGAACAAGATCCTTTTGGTTCACTGTGTCCAATGAAATGGGATTGTTGGCACTGTATCAGTGTATTGGGATGTGTTCAGTTTGTGTCTTGCCATTTCTGTATGTCTGGTATGTCAGGCTGACCAGGTCCCACCAATACTGTTGGCTGATGATTCTGGTGATGATTGTGGATACAGTCGTAGTAAGCCACGACACAGGGGACACTCGCTGGACTGTCGCAACGGTCCTGGTAAGTTAAGTTGATTAGTTGAATCAGGGGCTGTATGTATCAAGCGAGCTAGCTGTATGGACTTATTTTTTACATTCTACTTTGGACAGACGGCATGGACCAGGACGACCCATACCCCTACCGCCAACGCCATTCGGTCCCACAGCCCCCCTGGGAGGAGGGCTGCAGCTGTGAGTCGCCTTGCTCCCAGTCCAGCGAGGACCTAAACAAGCCCCTAACCCAAGGGGGCAAGGTGGAGCTGTACCCTCCGGACGACGATTGGCTGGAATACTCCCCCTCAGTGGTGCGGCTGAAGCCCCCTAGTGGCGCCACAGTGGGCAGAGAGGCCCCCATGGACAGGGCTCAACCAGGTACAGTATGAGCAGTATGGTACCTCCATTTCAATTGTATGTTATGTAGCATTACTGGACCGGAGGGTTGTTGATTCGAATCCCAAAAGAATCAAAAAGACATCAGTTGATCAACAATAATGTTCTGTTATTTTCACTCTGTAAATGTTTCCAGCCACTTCTAACCTCTCACCGAACATGTCTGGGTATGTTCAATACTGGCCAGAGAGGCAGTCGGTCCAGTACTCCAACAGGCAGTGGCGCTCCTCTTCGGTTCGGACCTCATACCACCCGCCCCCGTTCACAGAGGAGAGGCCCAGTGAGCTGGAGTCCCGACTGGAACTACTACAGTCACAGCTCAACAGGTGCGAGGAACAACACGCTTACTATTACAAAACGATTTTCAACAGTTGAGCCAGACAAACAGCTGAGCCTGCACATTTTAGCTTATTTTCAACTTACCTAGGGTGCAACGCTGGCTGATACGATCTGAAAGAAAATGTTTCCTGAGCTGAAATAAAAGATCCCAGAAATGTTCCATATGCACAAAAAGCTTATTTAGCTCACATTTTGTGCACTAATTTGTTTACATCCCTGTTAGTGAGAATTTCTCCTTTGCCAAGATAATCCATCCACCTGACAGGTATGGCATATCAAGAAACTGGTTAAACAGCATGATCATTACACAGTTGCGCCTTGTGCTGGGGACAATAAAAGCCACAACACAATGCCACACGTCTCAAGTTGAGGGAGCATGCAATTGACATGCTGACTGCAGGAATGTCCACCAGAGCTGTTGCCAGAGAATTGAATGTTAATCTCTCTACCATAAGCCACCTCCAATGTCTTTTAGAGAATTTGGCAGTACGTCCAACCGGCCTCACAACCGCAGACCACGTGTAACCACGCCAGCCCAGGTCCTCCACATCCTGCTTCTTCACCTACAGGATCGTCTCAGACCAGCCACCCGGACAGCTGATGAAACTGTGGGTTTTGCACAACCGAAGAAACTGTCTCAGGGAAGCTCATTTGCGTGGTCGTCCTCACCAGGGTCTGACTGCAGTTCGGCATCGTAACCGACTTCAGTGGGCAAATGCTCACCTTGGATGGCCACTGTCACGCTGGAGAAGTATACTCTTCACGAATGAATCCCAGTTTCACCTGTACCGGGCACATGGCACAGATGAATGGCCTTGTGTGGGTGAGCGATTTGCTGTTTTCAACGTTGTGAACAGTGACACGTGGTGGCGGTGGGGTTATGGTATGGGCAGGCATAAGCTACAGA
Organism: Salvelinus alpinus; assembly: GCF_045679555.1. Taxonomy (NCBI): domain Eukaryota; kingdom Metazoa; phylum Chordata; class Actinopteri; order Salmoniformes; family Salmonidae; genus Salvelinus; species Salvelinus alpinus. The sequence continues at coordinate 30,339,103 of NC_092088.1, forward strand.
CAATGAACATAATTGCATTTTATCGATGGCAATTTGAATGCACAAAGATACCATGACGATATCCTGAGGCCCATTGTTGTGCCATTTATCCGCCACCATCCCCTCCTGTTTCAGCATGATAAATGCACAGCCGACGTTGCAAGGATCTGTATACAATTCCTGGAACCTGAAAATGTCCCAGTTCTTCCATGGCCTGTATACGCACCAGACATGTCACCCATTGAGCACGTTTGGGATGTTCTGGTTCAATGTGTACAACAGCGTGTTCCAGTTCCTGCCAATACCTTGCAACTTCGCAGAGCCATTGAAGAGAAGTGGGACAACATTCCACAGGCCCACAGTCAACACAGTCAACTTTATGCAAAGGAGATGTAGCGCCATAGGAGACAAATGGTGGTCATACCAGATACTGACTTGATCGCTGATCCACACCCCTACCTTTTTTATTAAGGTATGTGACCAACAGATGCATATCTGTATTCTCAGTCATATGAAATCCGACTGATTTCCTTATGAACTGTAACTCAGTAAATAGTTTTAATTTACACTTTACCTTAAAATGGACCATCTCTAATTCAAACAAAAGCAGTTCCTGTACCCCCACTCCACACATTAACAAACTGGAGCTTATGGAGTTAGACTAACTTTGACCAGAGAGACATTCCACTTAGTTATCTGGAAGGTCTTTAATGGCAACAGTGAATACATGACTACTACGTAATCCTCCTTTTCCTTCCCTCTTTCTGCCCCCTTTATCCCTCCATTACCAGACTGGAGATTCAAATGACTGCCGATATCAACGTCATCCTGCAGCTGCTCCAAAGGCAGATAACGCCGGTACCGCCCGCTTACAGCACTGTGTCAGCCATAGACTCACCTGGCCTATATGGGACAGGTGCGCCAGTGTTGCACACCATGTACCAGATCCCACCCATACAGATGGACAACCAAGCATCCACGCAGGTAGGAATTCTGATACATGGAGAGCATGATGGTGAACACAAAAACAAAATCTGTCAAAGCACCTGAAACATTCACAGAAGCTGTGTTACTGTAGTTAAACCTCCAACCTGTGACTGAATACTCACCCTTGATTGTTTTGTTGTAGAGCTCTGCCCAGCCTGACCTCAAGTTACCCCTGAAATCCCAGGAGTCGCTGTCGAGCGGTATCCATCTGACTGTTGAGTCCGACGACACCATGTCCATCACCCCGGACATGGAGCCGACCGTGTCACTCTCCTCCCAGCCGACGGTCAAGCGGTCACTGTCTCTCATGGAAACGTCCAGACTAAGTGGCAGCCTCCGCTTCCCCTCATTGCCCGGGAAACTGGACGCCTCAGGGCAGGCGGAGATCCAGAAACATCTCTCAGATCCTGTGCTTTCTGTGACCTGAGACCCCTGTCCCTAGTTCTCCAAACCTGGGATCCTACAGACTGCTTCCACTCATATACGGATTGCAAGATAGTAGCAAAACATGTCTTTCCAGGCCTTGCCCTTTAACATCCCCTATGTACTGAGATCGGAGTAGGTGGATGAGCTTAAACAACCGTTAAAGTCCTGCTAACTTTAGCCACCACTAGCCAAAAATGAAATTGATGGGGACATGGCATGCGGAACTGTACGAAAAAGGTAAAATCATGTAACATCAAACCAAATAATGAGTTGATTACAGTTGTTTTGGCCATGTTTATACAAGTACTGAATGCCCCCATCACTTTCATAGATTTTTTGCTAGCGTCGGCTAGGGTTAGCTGAAGATTTTAATGGCTGTTCAGAGAAAACCGAACCATAAATACGATTCTCATGGCTCATAAAATACTTTCAGGGTGAAAAACCATCTAACATTAAGTTGTAAAACACTGAACTTCCCCTTTAAGATTAAGTGCCTAGGGGAGGGGGTTGAGGTTGTTTATGGAAAGGCTGAATTCCATGTCACTCCCTTCCCCTTGTCCTTCCATTTGCGCATTCACGCGCTCCTCCGACATATGCAAATGTCCCAAAGCAGAGGGAGTGAAAATTAGTGGGTGTAGGGGCTAATTAGACCCTCCAATAGCCACTTCAAATCAAATGTATTTGTCACATACGTGTTTAGCAGATGTTATTGTGGGTGTAGCGAAATGCTCGTTTCTAGCTCCAACAGTGCAGTAATATCTAACAATATACACAATCTAAAGTAAAGGAATGGAATTAAGACTAAATAAATATTTGGACGAGCAACATCAGAGCAGCATAGACTAAGATACAGTAGAATAGGATAGAATACAGTATATACACATATGAGATGAGTAATGCAAAATATGTATACATTAAAGTGACTAGTGTTCTATTATTTAACTGGACAGTGATTTCAAGTCTATGTATATAGGGCAGCAGCCTCTAATGTGCTAGTGATGGCTATTTAACAGTCTGATGGCCTTGAGATAGCTGGTTTTTCAGTCTCTCGGTCCCAGCTTTGATGCACCTGTACTGACCTCGCCTTCTGGATGATAACGAGGTGAACAGGCAGTGGCTCGGGTGGTTGTAGTCCTTGATCTTTTTGACCTTCCTGTGACATCGAGTGCTGTAGCTGTCCTGGAGGGCAGGTAGCTTACCCCCGGTGATGCGTTGAACAGACCGCACCACCCTCTGGAGAGCCCTGTGGTTGCGGGCGGTGCAGTTGCTGTACCAGGCAGTGATACAGCCCAACAGGATGTTTTCAATTGTGCATCTGTAAAAGTTTTAGGGTTTTAGGTGCCTTCTTCACCACACTGTCTGTGTGGGTGGACCATTTCAGTTTGTCAGTGATGTGTACGGCGAGGAACTTGAAGCTTTCCACCTTCTCCACTGCGGTCCCGTCTGTGGGGGTGATCTCTCTGCTGTTTCCTGAAGTCCACGATGAGCTCTTTAGTTTTGTTGACTTTGGGCGAGGTTATTTTCCTGGCACCACACTCCCAGGGCCCTCACCACCTCCCTGTAGGCTGTCTCATCATTGTTGTTATCATCTGCAAACTTGATGATTGAGTTGGAGGCGTGCGTGGCCAGGCATTCATAGGTGAACAGGGAGTACAAGAGGGGGCTGAGCATGCATCCTTGTGGGGCCCCAGTGTTGAGGATCAGCAAAGTGGAGGTGTTGTTTCCTACCTTCACCACCTGGGGGGGGGGGCGGCCCATCAGGAAGTCCAGGACCCAGTTGCACAGGCCTGGAAGATACTATGGTGTTGAATGCTGAGCTATAGTCAATGAACAACATTCTTACATAGGTATTCCTCTTGTCCAGATGGGATAGGACAGTGTGCAGTGCGATGGCATCGTCTGTGGATCTATTGGGCGATAAGGAAATTGAAGTAGGTCATAGGTGATATGATCCGACTAGTCTCTCAAAGCACTTCATGATGACAGAAGTGAGTGCTATCGGGCGATAGTCAATTAGTTCAGTTACCTTTGCTTTCTTGGGTACAGGAGCAATGGTGGACATCTTGAAGCATGTGGGGAAAACAGACTGGGATAGGGAGCGATTGAATATGTCTGTTAACACTCCAACCAGCTGGTCTGCGCATGCTCTGAGGACGCGGCTAGGGATGCCGTCTGGGCCAGCAGCCCTGCGAGGGTTAACAAGCTTAAATGTCTTACTCACGTCGGCCACGGAGAAGGAGAGCCCACAGTTCTTGGTAGCGGGCCCACGTCGTTGGCACTGTGTTAGCCTCAAAGTGGGTGAAGTCAGCTGCCGCTTGAGAGCAAAGCGGATTCAAATGTATTTATAAATCCCTTTTTACATCATCAGATGTCTTAAAGTGCTTATACAGAAACCCAGCCTAAAACCACAAACAGCAAGCAATGCAGAAGCACAGCAGCTAGGAAAAACTCCCTAGAAAGGCAGGAACCTAGGAAGAAACCTAGAGAGGAACCAGGCTCTGAGGGGTGGCCAGTCATCTTCTGACTGGGCCGGGTGGAGATAAGAGTACATAGCCATTAAGGCCAGATAGTTCTTAAAAATGTTCAAACGTTCATAGATGACCAGCAGGGTCAAATAATAATCACACTGGTTATAGAGGGTCAACACCTCATGAACAAGTCTGTTGGCTTTCATAGCCGAGCATACAAACCTGGTATCCCATAACGCACCACTTTATTTTGTGAGTTTTACATAAAATAATTGAGGCATGCCTAATTATGAGCCACCTTTATTTGTTGGTGTCTGATTGAGAATTGACACATGTAACATTTGAAATACCTCCCAAATTAAATGTTTAACTATTAGAGGTCTTTTTTGTAAAATGATAAGAAAATTCAACCTGAATTTCATGCTCATTTTATTATTTAAATGTGTAACATGAACCGCATCATTCAAGTCACCAGTGTCTCCCGAACAGGGGAGAATGACTGCCCTCTCTCATTGAAGCCACAAAGTTAAAGGCTGATGGCAGTACTGCAGGCATTATTTGCAGAAAACAGGATCCCCCATTATAGAGAAGGGGAAATGGCAATCTTTGTGTAAAAAAATAAATACAAATTTAAGACAATAATGGTATTATTACCAATAATAATTACTACACCAGATGTATGTCCTTGAACTGATGATTTTAACGTCGTAGCCAATAGCCTGCAGTACCCCAGTTGGCCTTAAATTTGACATACTCAATGAGAGGGGGAGGCACTGGAGCTAGCCTGCAACAACACTTCCTGGACTAGCTCAAACTGCGCATGTTATGCAAGAATCTCAATGCATACTCCTCGCGTCCTCGCCTTCGTAAAACCCATTGGATGAGAAAGCCAGAGGTCCATCCCAGAGCCAGAGGCCGGCTCTGACACTCGTCGTATGAGGCAAGGCAAGCAAACTATCACGGATTACGAAAGGGAAACACAGCAGCGAGCTGCCCAGTGGTACACGCCTGCCAGATGAGCTAAATGACTTCAATGCTTGCATCGAGGCAAGCAACACTGAACCATGTATGAGAAAACCAGCTGTTCCGGACGACTACGTGATGTCGCTCTCCGTAGTCGATGTGAGTAAGACATTTAAAAAAGATCACCTATCATAAGGCCGTGGGACCAGATGGATTACCATGACTGCACTGCTCTGATCAGCTGGAAAGTGTCTTCGCTGACATTTACAACCTCTCCCTTACCCAGTCTAATACCTACATGTTTCAAGCGGACAACCATTCTCCCTGTGCCCAAGAATGCCAAGGTAATCGGTCTAAATGACTATCACCATGTAGCACTCACATCTGAAATGCTTTGAAAGGCTGGTAATGACTCACATCAACTCCATCCCAGAACCACAACAATTAGCATATCGCACCAACAGATACACAGATGATGCTCTCTCTATTGCACACCACACTGCCTTCTCCCACCTGGATAAGAGGAACACTTCAGTGCTTTCGGAAAGTATTCCGACCCCTTGACTTTACCCACATTTTGTTACGTTACAGCCTTATTCTAAAATGATATTTTTTTAAATACACCTCATCAATCTACACACAATATCCCATAATGACAAAGCAAAAACTGGTTTTTGGAAATTTTGGGCTAATATATTAAAAATTAGAGCACTTTTTGCCAGTCCTGTCTGGTCCAGCGACGGTGGGTTTGTGCCCATAGGCAACGTTGTTGCCGGTGATGTCTGGTGAGGACCTGCCTTACAACAGGCCTACAAGCCCTCAGTCCAGCCCCTCTCAGCCTATTGCGGACAGTCTGAGCACTGATGGAGGGATTGTGCGTTCCTGGTGTAACTCGGGCAGTTGTTGTTGCCATCCTGTACCTGTCCCGCAGGTGTGATGTTTGGATGTACCGATCCTGTGCAGGTTTTGTTACACATGGTTTTCCACTGCGAGGACGATCAGCTGTCCGTTCTGTCTCCCTGTAGCTCTGTCTTAGGCGTCTCACAGTATGGACATTGCAATTTATTGCCCTAGCCACATCTGCAGTCCTCATGCCTCCTTGCAGCATGCCTAAGGCACGTTCGCGCAGATGAACAGGGACCCTGGGCATCTTTCTTTGAGTGTTTTTCAGAGTCCATAGAAAGGCCTCTTTAGTGTTCTAAGTTTTCATAACTGTGACCTTAATTGCCTACCGTCTGTAAGCTGTTAGTGTCTTAATGACCGTTCCACAGGTGCATGTTCATTAATTGTTTATGGTTCATTGAACAAGCATGGGAAACAGTGTTTAAACCCTTTACAATGAAGATCTGTGAAGTTATTTGGATTTTTATGAATTATCTTTGAAAGACAGGGTCCTGAAAAAGGGACGTTTCTTTTTTTGCTGAGTTTACCATCTTCCAGTTCTGGAGTACTAGCCGTCTAGCTAAAAGAGTTGTATAAGCAACAGTGTCCGACTGAATTCTTGACAGGGGGGTACCTATGCGCAGTACTCCAAAAACGTCTGTAAGGGGAGACGGATCTATAATAGTGCCATCTACACACACATATATATATGATGAACATTTAAATATGAATTCCCAGAAACCAGACAGTTTATGACAGCCACAAAACATATGAAACAATGTGGCTGGTTTCCGTTTTACATCAAACCCTAGTAGGATCAAAATCAAAGAATATTTTTCAGAGTTTGGCCCCAGACCAGAGGATTCGGTGAACGACCTTGAATTGAATGAGGCTGTGTCTAGTGATAAATGAGGAAGAATGCACCCTGTGCAGCACAGTTTCCCAGGTGTCATCCCCAAGTTCCTCCCCCAAATCCTTTTCCCATTGAGTCTTTAAAGGCAACAAAGAAGGGTTCTGTAAGTCATTAATGATTTCATACACATCTGAAATTGCACCCTTGGGAAGTTTGTTTTGCTCAAAGATGCTCTCTATAGCTGTACTCGCAGGGCTGTTAGGACATTCAGGTGTGTTAGCTTTAACAACGTTCCTAGTCTGGATATAGCGGAAGAAGTGGGATTGGGGGAACTAATCCTGTAACTGAGCAAAAGAGGCAAATGTATCATCAAAGAATAGTTGGGCTAGTGGATAGGCCCAGTGTGTGCCAGATGCCAAAAGCCACATCCTTTAAAAAGATGGAGGAAAAAGAATGTTCTGATTGATTGGGCCTGATGGAGAAAAGCCTCAAAGGCTAAAGAGAACTGATTCCACATTTTAAGAGACTGCTTTACAATTGGGTTGACACACCTTTTGCCTAGGGACACTGGGAGAGAGGAGCACAACACAGAGGAAAGTGCAGCAGGTTTACATGATTCAGATTCCATCTGGACCCAGAGTGATCCAGTAGGATCAGTCTGTAGCCAGTACAAAAGGGCTCTGAGATTTTGCAGCCCAATAGAATGTCTGAAAATTTGGTAGCGCTAAACCCACCAATGCCCTAGACTTCTGTACATGTTTTCTACCAATCTGTGGTACCTTGCCATTTCAAATAAATGCATGAATGTTTGGTCCAGTAAATAAAATAAAAAGTTGGAATAAAAATGGGTAAAAATTGAAATAAATATAAAAATGTAGGCAACACATTCATTTTAATGACATTAACCCTTCCAATAAGAGAAAGAGGTAGAGACTCACAAAAAGTAAGATTGTTTTAAACTGTCTGCTAGAGCAACAATATTGTCCTTAAACAAATTGGAATATTTCCTTGTCACTAACTCCCAGTAGGTGAATTGATCCCGGACATTCCTAAACTGAAAGCTTGTAAAAGTGCACTTTAAAGCAGCTTGATTTACAGAAAAAAAGATAACTCTTGCCTAGGTTCTGCTTGTACCCTGAGCTTGCTCCAAACTGTTTAAGAATAGATAAGGCATGTGGTAATGAGGTATCAGGGTTGGAGCCAAACAAAAGGAGATCGTCAGCATATAGCGAGACTTTCTGCTCTAAACACATCCTGAGTATGAGTGTGACGACGAGGGGCTCGATTGACAAAGCAAACAAGGGGGAGAGTAAAAAACCCTGTCTGGATCCGCGAGGCAAGGGAAAATAGTCAGAGGACAAGTTAGTCTATACCGAAGCCATTCGAGAGAAATAAAGAATCTTTATCCACGCAATGAATTTAGGACCAAAGCCAAATCTATAAAGGGTGGCTGTTAGCTGGCTGTTGGCTGTCCCACTCAAAGCTGGTCAAAAGCTTTTTCTGCATCGTGCGAGACAACCACCTCTGTGTCCCTCAATGCTGGGGAGGACAGTATATTCATAAGGTGTCTAATATTGAAAAACTAATGCCTAATTCTCATTAAGCCAGTTTGGTCAGAATTTATTACCTGGTGCAGTGAGCCTTCCATACGGATGGCTAAGAGCTTGGCTAGGAATTTGTAGTCACAGTTTAAAAACGAGATCCACATTCCAGGGGATCCTTGTTTTTCTTTAATAGTAATGAAATTGAAGCCTGATAAAGACTAAGCAGTAGCTTTGATGTATAAAGGCACTCTGCAAATAATTCGAGACAGGAATGGGCAAAGCAGACAGGAAAACGTCCTGTAAAATTAGTTTGGAAAACCGCCCGTACCCGGTGATTTACCACTTTTCATTGCAATCTCCTCAGGTGTAAATTCTTCTTCTAAACCGTCATGGGAGTCTGTATCAATTGAAGGCATACTCAGACCATCGAAGAACAAAATCAGAAAAGGGTCTTGAGGTGTATAGCGCAGAGTAAAATTGTTGGAATTGGTCATTGATCTCTATGTACAACTGTGGTAGCACCAGACAGGGTCCTTGTTTGTGGGATTAAATGTGAAGCCTCAGATTTACGGATCTGATGTGCAAGGAGTTTACTGGCCTTGTCACCTTGCTCATACACTGTATCGAGCTCGTAAAAGTAATTGTTAAACTTGTCTGGTAGAGAGCTCGTCAAATTCAGATTTGAGTAACTGCCGTTCTTTATATAGATCAGAGGAAGGATCTGTAGCATACTTCTCATCCAATGTAGCTATGGCTTCGCTCAGGTCCCGGAGCCAATGAGAGCGAGCTTTGTTTTTGTTGGCTGTATAAGAAATGATTTGTCTACGTAGGTATGCTTTGAGGGACTCCCATATTGAAGAGCAGGTCATACCTGGGGTTGAATTAATTTCTAGGAATAAACTCCTTAACTTAGAATAAAATGGAGTTAAGATGCCATTGATAACACTTAGTTTGCTAGGGAAACTCTAGCTCAAGCACTAATGGTCAGAAATAACAAAACTCTCATAAGTACACCTCTGAAGGTTAGGTAAGTTTTTTGTCCAAAAATAAGTAATCAATGCGGGAGTGTTTGATGAACATGAGAAAAAAATGAATACGGTCTGTCTGTAGGAAACGCCAGGCCTCACACATAGCATATTTCTGCAGAAAAGATTGAATAAGTAGGGCACATTTAGATGGGCCTGTAGTTCTTCGTGAGGACTTGTCAAGAACCAGTGATATTGTACAGTTGAAATCCCTGCCCTAACATCAACAAATGGGAATCTAAATTGGGTATAGCAAATTAAAAAAAGGTAGAAATTAAACTTGCATCATCACAATTGGGAGCATAAACACTAGCCAAAACAAGAGGGGTAGAAAATAGTTTTCCAGTTACTATGTCGTATCGTCCCTTAGGATCAGGAATAACCTTAGAAGCTACAAAGGGAGTAGATTTATCAACCAAAATGGAAGCACCTCTTGATTTACTATGAAAGTTAGAGTAGAACAGTTGACCAACCCAGTCCCTGCGAATCCTAAAGTGCCCACCTGTCCTCAAGTGAGTCTCTTGTAGAAATGCAACATTTGCATTCAAACCCTTTGTGTTAGCGCCCTCTTATGTTTCACAGGGTTGTTAGCCCCTTTGATGTTCCACGAAATGTACCTGATGGTATGATTTTGGCCACCCTGAGCACTCCCGTTATACAACCCTGTCATTAGAGCACAGAGTGGAAAATAAATGAATACCCAAAAGCCCCAGGATAACTTCTCAGAGTAATAATGTATGGGATAAGATACTTGGAAAAGAAACTAAAAGAAGAGTGACAACATTAGAACTGAACAATTCAACCTCCTTCCTCCCCCCACCCCAGACAATACCTCCCCAAAAGGAGGTACACGCCTATATAGAACATGTTTTCTTAGCACAGTATGTCTGTGAGAGTGTGGTGTTACACCCAAACCCACAATCCCGCCCTTTAAAGTAGCGTTCTGTGTTACTGAATCAAGCAGCAAAAAAAAATAGAAAAAATAAAGTGAATCCCATGTGCAGACACGAAATTAGGAAAGCACCACTTGTCGAAGTATAAAAGTATATTCCTAGTCTTAACAGGTATTGAGAGAGAAAATACATCAAATGTATCAAGGCTCTCAGCCAAAAACCTCTCATTTGAAGTAAGCAATTCAAAGTAAAACAACCCCAAAAAGTTTGACAACGTACAGTCAAGACCACAAAATTACGTCTGTTGAACGTTTTCTGAGTATAAATGATGTTAAACTTTCAACATTGACGTATAGACTCCCCAAAAACTTGTAGCCTCGGAACATTTACTGTTTACTGGTTCAAGGAAATGTGATGGGGTAAACAAATAACCCCAAAAATTTGGGGGTCAAATGAGACAATATGGAAACAAACGTATTACGTAAACCCTTAATAAAATGAAATAAAAATGCTTTTAAGGCAAGCACACTGGATGACCAAAACATTCAAATCACATCAAATAAGCCTGAGAGTGGGTTCGCCAACTCACAAACTATACAGGAATAGTACAATTATAACTAAACATAGTTATACCACAGGAGGGCTACATACTATCCACAGTTAGCAAGCAACAGTTGCTGATCTATGAACAAGTTCAAGACTTCTTGATGTGGCATTGGATGTGAGCCTCCGGAGAATCAAAGGTGTAGTCTTTTCCATCATCAGCAAGCAATAGATGGGCTGGGAATAGCAGTTCGTAGTAATCATTTGGCCTGCCCGAAAGCTACGCGCTGCCTGCACACAGTGGGGGAGTAGTCCTGGTAGATGGAGTCTCCAACGAGCCTGCAGTACCTCCATCTTCTCATGGAAAAACCGCACTCGAAGAATGATGTCACGGGGCCTCTCACAGTCCCGGGGCTTTGGGTGCAGTCACTGGTGGGCACGATCAATCAAGGGCTTCTCATCCATGGCGAGGACATTATTCAGCAGCCCGGAGACAAAATCCGTGGCACAAGGTATTTCCACATACTCTGGGACCGATACCAGTCTCAGAGGGATTTTCTCCCCGCAATAACCTAAGCTCACACAGTTCTCCTGTACCATTTTCAGATCCGTTGTCAGGCGTTTCACGTCAGCCTCTAGGCAGGTAGTCAGGTCAGAGACTCTGGTAGTGGAGGTCTCCAGTGCTGCAATCGGCATAGTGTTGTTTTGAGTAACGTGATAGCTGCCACCGTCTCATTTCGTAGGATAGTTAAATCTGCTTTTAAAGTATTAGAAACCTCTTGTATTCGGGCCTCAATTGTAGCAACTACCTCCGTTTTCATTTCAACTATCTCTGAGCGTAGTAGCCTGATGGCCTCGAATGTTCATTTCAGCGCCACCAGGCAAAGCCGCATCCCCAGGTAAAGTGCTAGTCTCTGGGTCCTCAGACGCAGGAGAGGGCACTGATAAAAATGGGTCTTGTAGGCCGGGTTTTCGGCCTTATGTTTCATCGACATGCTGACATTTGAAAGCAAAGTAGTCTTGGGTATTACGGAAAGGGATCACCAAACTAATATTTGAAAATAAATACGGTTTTGCTGCAAAATTCACAAACTTTAAGAACACTGCGGGAGCAAACGGAAAACACGTCGGTTGCACATTGCGCCCCATCCTTACAACCTGTTAACCAACAATCAGTTCAAGAAAGAGTTAAGAAAATATTTACTAAATAAACTAAAGTAAAACATTTTATAAAAATGAACACAAAATAGTCAAGGTAATTTGTACATGTAGGTAGGGATAGCATGACTAGATGATTAACAGCGAGTGGGGGGGGGGGGGGGGTCAATGTAAATGGTCCGGGTGGCCATTAGATTAATTGTTCAGCAGTCTTATGGCTTGGGGGTAGAAGCTGTTGAGGAGCCTCTTGGACCTAGACTTGGTGTTCTGGTACAGCTTTCCATGCAGTAGAAAAGAGAACAGTCCATGACTAGGGTGGCTGGAGTCTGACAATTTTTTGGACCTTCCTTGGATACTGCCTCGTATAGAGGTCCTGGATGGCAGGAAGCTTGGCCCCAGTGATGTACTGGGCCATACACACCACCCTCTGTAGCGCCTTACGGTCAGATACCAAGCAGTTGCCATATCAGGCGGTGATGCAACCGGTCAGGATGCTCTCAATGGTGCAGCTGTAGAACTTTGAGGATCTGGGGACCCATGCCAAATCTTTTCAGTCTTCTGAGTGGGAAAAGGTGTTGTTGTGCCCTCTTCACAACTGTCTTGGTGTGTTTGGACCATGATAGTTTGTTGGTGATGTGGACAACAAGGAACTTGAAGCTCTCAAACTGCTCTACTGCAGCTCCGTCGATGTTAATGACAGCCTGTTTGGCCCTATTTTTCCTGTAGTCCACAATCAGCTCCTTTGTTTTGCTCACATTGAGGGAAAGGTTGTTGTCCTGGCACAGCACTGCCAGGTCTCTGACCTCCTCCCTAAAGGCTGTCTCATCGTTGTCGCTTATCAGGCCTACCACTGTTGTGTCATCAGGTAACTTGGTCACGCAGTCGTGGGTGAACAGGGAGTACAGGGCGGATTAAGCACGCACCCATTAGGGGCCCCCTGTGTTGAGGATCAGCGTGGGGGAAGTGTTGTTAAACTACCCTGACCACATGGGGGGGCCCGTCAGGAAGTCCAGGATCCAGTGGGAGGTGTTTAGTCCCAGGGTCCTTAGCATAGTGATGAGCATTGAGGGCACTATGGTGTCGATCGCTGACCTGTAGTCAATGAACAGCATTGTCACATAGGTGTTCCTTTTGTCCAGGTGGGAAAGGGTGTTGTGGAGTGCAATTGCATCATCTGTGGATCCGTTGGGGTGGTATGTGAATTGGAGTGGGTCTAGGGTTTCCGGGATGATGCGAGTCATGACCAGCCTTTCAAAGCACTTCATGGCTACAGACGTGAGTGCTACGAGGCGGTAGTCATTTAGGCAGGTTACCTTCGCTTTCTTGGGCATAGGGACTATGGTGGTCTGCTTGAAACATGTAGGTATTACAGACTCGGTCAGGTAAAGGTTGAAAATGTCAGTGAAGACACTTGCCAGATGATCCACGTATGCTTGGAGTACACGTCCTGGTAATCCATCTGGCCAGGCGGTCTTGTGAATGTTGACCTGTTTAAAAGGTTACTCAAATCAGCTACGGAGAGCGTGATCATACAGTCCTCCGGAACAGCTGTTGCGCTCATGCATGCTTCCGCGTTTCTTGTCTCGAAACGAGAATGAAAGGCATTTAGCTCGCCTGTTAGGCTCATGTCACTGGGCAGCTCGCGGCTAGGTTTCCCTTTGTAGTCCATAATAGTTTGCAAACCCTGCCACATCCGACGAGCGTCAGAGCTGGTGCAACAATTTCAAAGATTTTACTGAGCTACAGTTCATACAAGGAAGTCAGTCAATTGAAATAAATTAAATCCTAATCTATAGATTTCACAACTGGGAATACAGATATGCATCTGTCACAGCACCTTAAATTTAAAAAAAAGTTGGGGCACGGATCATAAAATTAGTCTGTGACCACCATTTGCCATATCTCCTTAGCATAGAGTTGATCAGGCTGTTGATTGTGGCCTGTGGAATTCTGTCCCACTCCACTTCAATGGCTGTGCAAAGTTGCTGGTTATTGGCGAGAACTGGAACCAACTGTCATACACGTCGACCCAGAGCATCCCAAACATGCTAAATAGGTGACACGTCTGGTGAGTATGCAGGCCATGGAAGAACTGGGACATTTTCAGCTTCCAGGAATTGTGTGCAGATCCTTGCAACATGAGGCTGTGGATTACCATGATGAAACATGAGGTGATGGTGGTTGATGAATGGCATGACAACGGGCCTCAGGATCTCGTCACGGTATCTCTGTGCATTCAAATTGCCATCGGTAAAATGCAATTGTGTTCGTTGGCCTTAGCTTACCCTGCCCATACCATAACCATGTCACCGTGGGGCACTCAGCAAACTGCTGGCCCACACAACGCCATACACGTAGTCTGCAGTTCTGGGGCCGGTGGGACATACTGCCAAATTCTCTAAAATGACGGCGGTGGCTTATGACAAAGAAATGAACAGTCAATTCTCTGGCAACAGCTCTGGTGGACATTCCTGCAGTCAGCATGTCAATTGCACGCTCCCTCAAAACTTGAGATACCTGTGGCATTGTGTTGGGTGACAAAACTGCACATTTTACAGTGGACTTTTATTGTCCCCAGCACATTACAATGTGTAATGATCATGCCGTTTAATCAGCTTCTTGATATGCCACATCTGTCAGGTGAATGGACTATTGCAGCAAAGGACAAATGCTCACTAACAGGGATGTAAACAAATGTGTGCACAAAATGAGAGAAATAAGCATTGTGCAAATAGAACATTTCTGTGATATTTTATTTTAGCTCATGAAACATGAGGCAAACACTTCACATGTTGCGTTTATATTTTTGTTCAGTGTAGTTAACCAATTAGCAACCCAGACTATCTGTATTGACCCCTTTGCACTAACTCTTTAGACTCATCACATACGCTGCTGCTACTGCTTATGATTTATCCTGTTGCCTAGTCACTTTACCCCTATGTACGTATCTACCTCAATTACCTCGTACCCCTGCGCATAGCAAAGTTATCGTTACTCAATGTGTGATTATTTGAATTCTATTATTTTTCCATGTTTCTCTACATTGTTGGGAATGGCTGAAACAGTTAGTCTACACCGGTTGTTTATGAAGCATGACAAATTAAAAAATATTTTATTTGAGGTGGGGAGTGAGGACACGGGGAGTATGGAATTGAGATTCTCCCTGTCTACAGAAATCTCCCAGAAATCTCCCACCCTGCGCATAGCAAAGTTATCGTTACTCAATGTGTGATTATTTGAATTCTATTATTTTTCCATGTTTCTCTACATTGTTGGGAATGGCTGAAACAGTTAGTCTACACCGGTTGTTTATGAAGCATGACAAATTAAAAAATATTTTATTTGAGGTGGGGAGTGAGGACACGGGGAGTATGGAATTGAGATTCTCCCTGTCTACAGAAATCTCCCACCTTAACCGACTTCCTGGGTTTCAAATGCACTATATTGAGTCTTCACATAGGAATGAATCGTGTCACGTGATCAATGGCTTTATCCATTCATATACACTGAGTGCACAAAACATAAAGAACACCTTCCTTATATTGAGTTGCATCCCCTTTTCCCTCAGAACAGCCTCAATTAGTCGGGGAATGGGCTCTACAAGATGTTTGAAAGCGTTCCACAGGGATGCTGGCCCATGTTGACTCCAATGCTTCCCACAGGTGTGTCTAGTTGGCTGGATGTCCTTTGGGTGGTGGACCATTAACGTTTTGTACACTCAATGTATACAGTCATTGGTCCCAAAGTTGATGGGTTTATTTGATACAATAGCCCCTTTTGAAGTCAACCTCTAGTCAGCAGCACGTGACAACGGAGGCCCCACTGAGTGAGTTGGTAAGGTCGAGGGGCTGGTTTGGGATCTGACACCACAATCCTCTCTTTTTCGGCTGCTATCTCTCTGTTAAATACAGACTGCAAGATGGAACAGTGGCCTATCTTGTCCATTCTTCTCTTCCTACCTGTACTGGCCTCCACTGTCTTCCATCACTTTTCCATGTAGCCAACCCATCTCTCCAGCTAAACTGAAGTGTTGATGAAGTTGATGTACCTTGAAGGAATAGTCCTCAAAGTACAAAACATTAACATGATTTCCACTTATCCTTTAAAAGCCAGTCACTTTGTGCTGGGGGGGGGGGGGGGGGGGTGTTCACTGACCTCCACGGATGAGCCAACTCTTCCCTGCATGTTTCATTAGACTACAATCAGAGTCAACTGCAGAAAATGATCAGCTTGGTAGGTTCAACACTGATGCTATATCTAGAATGATATAAAATATACACAATTAATTTTCCACCAACAGGTTTCTGTGCCAATGTACCACACAACCAATAAGCAAAGCATACAGAATTCGGGCGCTTCAACATCGTGGTGTGTTTTGAACACCACAATCAAATAGACTGTCAATCTCGACAAACATAACAGGGCTACATCCCTCCACATCTTGTAGGCCTACACAGTATCAAAGGGTTGGCAATCTTGGTGTTTGGTAACAGATGTATTTTTCCATTCAACACATGGCCCCTACACAGTTTGGATGATGGAATTATATTTTGGATGAAAATGTGCACAGAACGCTTTTGAAGTAGCCCAAATCAGATGAAAACATTGACTGGTTGTGTTTATGCCACATGTAAAAGGTAAAACATTTCACAAGTTAAATGACAAATATTTAGGCTACTTTGAAGCGATAAGTTCTAGGTGCGTGAGGAATAGACACTCGGATTGGAGAGGAGGCAGAGCATGTTAAGCTTTCCTGAATAACTGGGCATGCTGGGACTATTCAGTGCATTCGGAAAGTATTCAGACCCCTTGACTTAATCCACATTTTGTTACAGTGTTGGAGTAGGTTCCTTGCTCCTTGTCAATCATTTTCTTATTAGTGAAATCAACAATCAGACAATATCTTTAAGTAAAACAATTATTCATTTATTAATGCAATTGCAGACAGAAGTTGACAACGGGAACATAGCACGCATGTTTCCGAATAAGTTTTGCAAAATAGGAAAGGGTCCAAGTTGCTTTATTATGCTTGCAGTCAACCCCTAGTGATGTAACTGCCTACGTCAATACCTTCTACTTATGAGACCAAGCCTATGCATATACAGTTACACAAACTTTTACACAAACAATTGTTCCAGTGTTCCAGGGAGCTCAGCAGTAATTTTCCACTCCCCAAGTTGTTTTATGTCTGTCTGACTTGTCTCTTTCACTCCCCTGCAGGGTTCTGTGTCTATGAATCTCTTTTAGCCTTGGGGCGCTTTCTCACAGACACCCTGTCTTTGACTGCAATAACTCACACATCTCTCAGACCATTTCTTATAAGAAGCAGAGACTAGATAATAACTGTGGAACAACATTAAACCTTGTAACGCATATATTGCTAATCTGTAGTCCAGGACCCTATAAATGTAGGGGGTGGGGTCTTATAGCCCTTCCTTCTATTAATACAACATAAGCATAATCAATTATTATAATACATCAATCATTTGGTGCAGCCCCTATCATGACCCCCATCAACAGCCTTATTATAAAATGGATGCAATAGTTTTTCAACCCCTCACCCCCACAATGACAAAGCAAAAACTGGTTTTTAGAAATGTTGACTAAAGTATCAAAAATAAACAGAAATACCTTATTTTCAAAAGTATTCAGACCCTTTGCTATGAGACTCGAAATTGAGCTCAGGTGTATCCTGTTTCCATTGATTATCCTTGAGATGTTTCTACAACTTGATTGGAGTCCACCTGGGGTAAATTCAACTGATTGGACATTATTTATAAAAAAAAAAGGCACACCTGTCTATATAAGGTCCCACAGTTGACAGTGTATGTCAGAGCAAAAACCAAGCCATGAGGTCGAAAGAATTGTTCGTAGAGCTCCGAGACAGGATTGTTTCGACGCTCAGATCTTGGGAAGGTAACCGTAACATTTCTGTAGCATTGAAGGTCCAAAATAACAGAGTGGCCTCCATCATTCTTAAATGGAAGAAGTTTGGAACCACCAAGAGTCTTCCTAGAGCAGGCCACCCGGCCAAACTGAGAAAGTCGAGTAAGAAGAACCTTGGTCAGGGAGGTGACCAAGAACCCGATGGTCACTCTGACAGAGCTCCGGAGTTCCTCTGTTGAGATGGGAGAACCTTTTAGAAGGACCACCATCTCTGCAGCACTCCACCAATAAGGCCTTTATGGTAGAGTGGCCAGACAGAAGCCACTCAGTAAAAGGCACGACAGCCTGCTTGGAGTTTGCCAAAAGGCACCTAAAGTACTCTCAGACCACGGGAGATAAGATTCTCTGGTCTGATGAAACCAATATTGAACTCTTTGGACTGAATACCAAGCGTCACGTCTGGAGGAAACCGGGCACCATCCCTACGGTGAAGCATGGTGGCGGCAGCATCATGCGTGGGGATGTTTTTCAGCGGCAGGGACTGGGAGACTAGTCAGGATCAAGGGAAAGATGAATGAAGCAAAGTACAGAGTTCTTTGATGAAAACCTGCTACAGAGCGCTCAGGACCTCAGACTGGGGCGAAGGTTCACCTTCCAACAGGACAATGACCCTAAGCACACAGCCAAGACAACGCAGGAGTGGCTTCGAACAAGTCGCTGAGAATGTCTTTGAGTGTCCCAGCCAGAGCCCGAACCTCTCTGTGGAGACCTGAAAACAGCTGGGCAGCGACGCTCCCCATCCAACCTGACAGAGCTTGAGAGACTCTGCAGAGCAGAATGGGGGAAACTCGCCAAATACAGGTGTGCCAAAATTGTAGCATCATACCCAAGAAGAATCGATGCTGTAATTGCTGCCAAAATGTGCTCCAACAAAGTACTGAATAAAGGGTCTGAATATTGTTTAAAATGTCATCGTTTTTTATATACATTGGCAAAAGTCTAAAACCCTGTTTTTGCTTTGTCATGGCTTATTGTGTGTAGATTGATGAAGAAGAAAAAACTATTGAATCCATTTCAGAATAAGGCTGTAACGTAACAAAATGTGGAAAATGTCAAGGGGTCTGAATACTTTCCAAATGCACTGTATGTGGCACACTATTATATTTAGACTTGGGAAAATAATGATCTGCAACAGACAGCGCATCTCAGTATCAGAACTTAAAATACGGCCTGCTACTGCACCTTTCTTGACCGTATAAAAACTGTAGAGTAGACCCACAACTGATCCAAATGGAATAAAATACAAAAATCACAACGATTTTGCGCCGTTATTCAAATGACATTGCCACTGCAGTTTACAGCCTAGAGTATAATTATGTACTCCATTGAAAACAACGTAATTATTGATTGCATTGTGTTGTAGGCTAGTCTAGGTAAGATAATTGTATCATCCCTAAACTGCCTGTCTCATGTCTTCACTGTGCTTTCATGCTCAATGATGCACCTGGCCTCTCTGCTTATATTGAACATTGGTGCAGCTTTGAATGATTTTATGTGTGGTATAAGACTAGTTAGCCTACTGTCACTATGAATGGTGGCTGGATAGAGGGCCGGATAGACTATTATTGACCTGTGGTATAGTTTGCGCATGGAAAAGTGTAGTGCATAAGGGAAGTACCAAAACACCTTCATACAGGTCGTTATCAATGAAAAGTCACAAGGTGTTTAATTTGCCTACTGGGGGGCAAGTAATTTCAGACACAGAAGCCTCAAGATTTTTCACCATAAATTGTATTTTAGTAATATAAAATAAACTTTACCTGACAAGCATGAGTGGTTTAGGTTCATTTCCCATCCTTTGTGGGCTCTTGCATGTCAAGCAGCAGAAGGGCGTATTTGCCGATGCACTATTAGCTGTTAATGTTTACTTGGCAAGCTACCAGTAGAAATGTTGTTCAGTTCGAATAAACAGTGGTAAGTAGACCTAATGTACTTTTTCCTCCAACCAACCTAGTGAAGTTAGCTAAAAGTATCCCCTTTACAAAATTGTTTTTAAGAGTGTTTAAGCATGATTTCTGCTGACAGAAGTCACATTGATTGATGGGCCACATCAAATGAGCTAGCTCATAACAGATCACGTCAATATGGCTTGTTAACAAACTAACTGTCAGGTGATAAACTAGATGGTTATATTTGCTTGCCATCTATAGGGGTGATGACAGTAGTCCGACTGACAACTTTACCAGGACGAGGACTTGCCGATGTCAACCTCTTTCCAAATGCCTAATCTACTAGCTACATTGCAAATGGATAATCTGAAAATACATGATCAAATGATGTTTACTGATCATGAGAAGCATGCAGTTACTTGCTGTAAAACTGATGCGGCCAAATGTGGAATAAATCGGAAATGTGTCGTTCTATGCTCTTCAAGAGGTGATGATATTAAAACAAAGCACACTGAAAAAAATATTAAAAACCCAACATGTTAAGTGTTAGTCCTATGTTTCATGAGCTGAAATAGAAAATTTCTGGGATCTTATCCAAGATAATCCATCCACCTGACAGGTGTGGCATATCAAGAAGCTGATTAAACAGCATGATCAATAAACAGGTGCATCTTGTGCTGGGGGCAATAAAAAGGCCACTAAAATGTGAAGTTGTGTCACAACACAATGCCACAGATGTCTCAAGTTGAGCAATTGGCATGCTGACTGCAGGAATGTTCACCAGAGCTGTAGCTAGAGAATTTAATGTTAATTTCTCTACCATTAGCCGCCTCCAGTCGTTTTAGAGAATTTGGCAGTACGTCCAACCGGGCCTCACAACCGCAGACCATGTGTAACCACGCCAGCCAGGACCTCCACATCCAGCTTCTTCACATGCGAGATTGTCTGAAACCAGCCACCGAGACAGCTGATGAAACTGTAGGTATTCAAAAACAAATCATTTCTGCACAAACAGTCAGAAACCGTCTCAGGGAAGCTCATCTGCATGCTCTTCACCCTCACCAGGGTCTTGACCTGACTGCAGTTCGGCATCGTAACCAACTTCAGCGGGCAAATGCTCACCTTCGATGGCCACTGGCACGCTGGAGAAGTGTGCTCTTCACGAACGATTCCCGGTTTCAACTGTACCGGGCAGATGGCAGACCGCATCTATGGCGTAGTGTGGGAGAGCGGTTTGCTGATGTCAACATTGTGAACAGAGTGCCCCGTGGTGGTGGGGTTATGGTATGGGCAGGCATAAGCTATTGACAATGAACACAATTGCATTTTATCGAAGGCGATACCGGGACGAGATCCTTTATCCGCCGCCATCACCTCATCTCTCAGTATGATAATGCGCGGCCCCATGTCACAAATATCTGTACACAATTCCTGGAAGCTGAAAATGTCCCAGTTCTTCCATGGCCTGCATACTCACCAGACATGTCACCCATTGAGCCTGTTTGGGATGCTCTGGATGTCACGCCAATATCCAGCAACTTCGCACAGCCATTGAAGAAGAGTGGGACAGCAATCCACAACTCTATGCGAAGGATGTGTCACACTGCATGATGCAGTGGTCACACCAGATACTGACTGGCTTTCTGATCCACGACCCTCTTTTTTATTTTTTTCATCTGTGACCAACAGATGCATATCTGTATTCCCAGTCATGTGAAATCCATAGATTAGGACCTAATTAATTAAAATTGACTGATTACCTTATATGAATTGTAACTCAATAAAATCTTTGAAATTGTTGCATGTTGCATTTATTTTTGTTCAGTGTAGTTCATATTTATTTAACAATCCCTTGAAAACAGCACGTAGGCTTAGTGAAATGGTTTTAGCAGAGCTGGGGGTCTCCTTGACCCAGAGCAGCCAAATCGAACGCTCTGCACCGTATTGTGAGGTTTTATTGATAACAACCTATAAGGGGGGGGGGGGGGGTGCACGCAAGCAGATGAGGAAATCTGTTTAGGATAGAATCAATTATATAGTAAAACCTGCAAAAAAGGTGAATGTAAACAGAGCGAGAATTTAAAAATTTAAAAAGCACTACCCTCTGTGCCCACTAAAAAAAAGTTATAAACAAAAACTTTATTTTGACAACCCTCCCTTATTCCCCTCCCCCCACCACCACTGACTAAGCCTATTAATGGTTTGTGTCATTTTTTAAGTTGGTTGCCATAAGGTGACACCAGCTGTCATGGCTGTTTATGTCATTGGGACAGTGTTATGTAGCCCTTACGACCGAGGCTTGAAGTAAAATGTAAAAAGTAGAACCACTTCTTGATATGACGTTTGCACCTCAACAATACAATATCACTCTGTACATTACAACAATTCATATACATTTACCTAATCTAGTTTATACACAAAGTGTTTAGGGTTACCTTTAGCACTATGAACATTTTTTACAATATTTTACAGGCAGAACCAAGACAAATAGGAAAGCTGTATTGTAGTAGTGGATGAATAAGTTCACTGCAGATATTTACTGTAGTTTGTATTAAATAAAGATGTTTTTCATATCACAATTGTCACTATGTTCAATGGCAAAATTGTAAATGTGAAGATAAACAATTGAATACCTGAACAGTTGAATTCAGTCCCGTTTTAAAGAGAACCATATGATCTGAAACTATGTGATTCAGACATAAATGGGGTGTTAAGAGAATAAAGATATTGTAAATTACAATGGCCACTCAACTAATAACTACGTACATTATACTGCATTTTAAAAAAAGCTTACAAGCGGAATCGGCAGTAAAAACAATAACAAGAGACACCCCGCCCCGTTTCAGTCAAAAGCTGAGGGGTGGGGCTGGAGAAATCGAACCACTCAAATTTGTAGACAGCTATGGATGCAAGTACTGACCATTCATGATATCAAAACTATAGTTGTACCATGTTTAGAGGCTATACAGTGTTTACAAACATGAGCTTATATTTTGGGTTCTGATTTGGAACGACTTTGAACTAATGAAGCATTTATAGGTTATATTCTTCAAGAATCAAAATGGGTACACATCATTAAATGTATAAGTCCAAAAATGGATGTAGCAACTGCTGATTCTACCAAAGACCACTTTAAAGAAATAGATCCATTCACATGTTAAAGCCTATACGCTTATCAAATAACATGCTGAAAAAAGTCTCAGATTTAAACAAAGTGCCCTGGTAAGTGTGGGTATAATTGTGATAAGTTGAGTCTTTTGGCTACTCTTGTTCTTGTTTTTCCCCTTCACAAACATGATCTCACAATGAACCGCATCTTATTCAAACATGTCTGTCAAAAATAACAGCTTCTGAGAAAATTCTAAATTGAGAGGCAGCCAGGGGGAGTCTTGAGCATTTCCGTAAATTACTCAGGAGGGTGTAAACATTGTCTGTGGGTAACGTTGTCACCCCCCTTTGAATGTAAAGGGCATCTATAACATTACCCTCAAATGAAAAGGGCAACAACACATACACAATCCAGTATCATACAGTTCAGTCCTACACGAACAGGAGTCCCTGTTGACGTCAGATCATAAAAATGAAGTTGCCATGTCCGTTCTTGAGCGGGCCGGAGTTAAACTATCCCTCTCGATTTACCAACTGTATTAAAATAGGACATCGACACTGAGCTCAGATCAGATTCCAAGGATCACCTCAGACTGTCCCGCTAAGAGCTGAGCCCAGGTTATGTCAGACGCGGAGAATCTCTAGGCAGTTGTTGTAGCAGATTGCGATCCAGTCAGGCTGGGTGGATGCCCACTGGACGTTATTGATCTCGCCTTCGGCCGTGTAGGCCAGGATGGGGTCCTCGATGGCCCTGGGCATCTGCTGGATGTCCCAGATCAGCGCCTGATGGTCATCCGCTACTTTCCGAACAGGAAAGAGGACAGTAGTTAGTGTATTGTAGACTGAAATCAATGCTTGTGTTCTGGGCTACTAGAGGGCAGATTTGATAATCGATGGTATATATTTTTCAGCCCTGTGCTCTAGTTTTACTAAATAATTCCATGGGGATGTTATGGAAAAAACAACTTATAAAATAAAATCTCACCCGCGATGCCAGCCATTTCATTTATATTCATATTTTCTGAGAATGTCTGATGTTTTTGTCAACAGAATCTTATGGATTAATTAATCAATAATATACATTTAAGGGATAGTTCACCCAAATTACAAATTGACATATGTTTCCATACCTTGTAGGCACTCTATTGAAGGACGGAGTGCATTGCAAGCTTTGAGTTTGTTTACCTAGCCACTGCCAACATCCGCCAACTTTAGCATTTTACAACCAAAAACCAATTTAAGTAACTGTATCCTATATTATCATGTTTTAATTTTCAAGTACAAATAATCCCAAAGTCCTTGGCATTTTCCATATACTGCAAAAAAAAAAAAAAAGACACAAATATGTATTTTTTTAACTTGGAAGGTTAGCACATGGCTGGTTGGCACATTCGCACATTGATAATACTGTATAAGATAAGCGGGAGGAAACAGAGAGCTTACCTGCTGTACAGATGTGGCAGGAGGAGTGGGGCGCCCAGGCGATGCCGTTGACACAGGCGCGGTGGTTGTTAAGTCTGGCCACTGGGGTGCATGGCACACGGACGTCCAAGATCACCACCTGGGACGGACAGAGAGAAAAATGCACATGCTAAGGTAGAATACATATAATCATAGACTACTAGAATTTTTGTTTAGCATAATTGACCGACTTTTACTGGTCCAATACTGTAGCCAGATAACCAAACATGCATTATTTGAATTGCTATAGCATTGATGAATCACATGAACGTAATCACATACAGTACAATGAAGGATGGGACAGACATGCAGATGGACAGGCAGACGAATAGGCAAACAGATGCAGGGCTGACCTCCATTCCATCCATCGCCATGGTGGCCAGGTAGTTGGGGTCTTGTTTGTTCCAGCAGAGGCGGAGCAGCGGGTG
The DNA here is from genome assembly GCF_045679555.1 of Salvelinus alpinus. Classification (NCBI taxonomy): domain Eukaryota; kingdom Metazoa; phylum Chordata; class Actinopteri; order Salmoniformes; family Salmonidae; genus Salvelinus; species Salvelinus alpinus. Next base: position 30,363,656 of record NC_092088.1, read on the forward strand.
GTGCTGGGGGTCCTCGTAGATGATGGTGCTGTGCTCCAAGTGGCGCAAGTCAAACATGCGCACAGAGCCGTCTGCCCCCACCGACGCAAACATGTCCCGGCCACCACCGGCTCGGCTGAATGCGATGTCATAGACCTGCGACAAGGACACACATTTGGTGAAATAACAGGTGACATCTACTACTGAGATAGAAAATATGGTTTGTTCATAGTCTATTGACTTGACAGATACTTTAGGCAAGTACGGCTAAAATACAACAACTGACAATGGGTGGAGGCGGTAATTTCATTGATCACTTGGAACATTGCTATACCATTACATTGACTATGCCCAATATCCACACTAGCATACTACTTAACCTGAATGGCCAATACATCACCACATACTTAGTATGCAAGTGTGGATATTGGAACTTTATTTATTTCAGCTCTGGCCTAACCCCTGCATTGCCTTTACCTCTTTGTCATGGGCAATGAGCTGAGTCTTGACATGGCCAGACACCAGGTTGACCCTGCCCAGTACCTGACCTGTCTCCAGGCCCCAGATAGTGCAGGTGGTGTCAATACTGGAGGTACCTACAGAGAAGAAACATCATGAGATTTATCGAACGGGATCATAAATTCGTAACATGTCGTATGAATTGGAGTTTGTAACATATCATTTCAATTGCAGGGGACCTGTTTTGGCTTGTGAGCGATAAACCTACTGGCTGAAATTATACAAAAGCTTTACAACACATCTTTAATGACGCCTTCCTATACCCTTTAAGGCCTATGTATCATTCATAAGCAAACGGCATGCTATATAAAGGGTGGCAAAAGGGTTATGCTGCAGTTGGCAAAGCAACAGATGTAAGGACCTTTTATATCACATTTCATGTAGTATGACTTTGCTTAAAAAAATATCAAATGAAGCGTCGATGTAGAGCTAATGAAGACATTATAAATGCTCTATATAAAGTCAAGTAAAAAAAAAAAACAATGAGACCAACCAAGGCTGTATAACAATGACACCTGGAGAGCTAATGGTATATGCTAGTGTCTCTTGTTTGTGAAGAGGCGTCAAGAGCTCATACTTGCTCAAGACTCAATTGTTTAGCTTATTTTGAACACTAAATGTCAATAGCAATCTGGAAGAGGCGTCCAGAGAATCCGGTAACGTAGTCTGGCCATAAAAAAAGAGGATAAAGTTATTCTCACCCAGCAGATTAGGGTCCACCTCATTCCAGTCAAAGGATGTCAGCGGTGCACAGAAGTCTGAGTTTTTGTTGTTGTTGAGCAGGCATTCCAGACGAGTCTCAGTGTCACTCACCTGTCAGGAACAACAAAAGTTTGTTTTTAAATCACCTCATCAAATGAAGCAGACATATTTATACCTAAAGTGTTCCCCCCTGGATAATTTGTATGTCCAGCCTAGATACGTTTTATGTAGAAAGACTGCGAAGCTCAGTTCTGGTGACTTTTCAAAAAGGGCATTCTACTCTAAAATGAATGAAAATGTAATTATGCTGACACCATCTAAAATATACATTTCCAACTCCAGAAATGAGCACAACATATTGGAAAAATAATTTGTTACAAATATTTATACATATTGGACCATGCATCTAGACTATGCAATAAGCATTATCACCTGTAGACCAACTGATGCAGCATTATGGCTATAATTAACTTATTTGGGGTACCCCCCCCCCTTCTTCTCAATTTCCGCCTAAAGACATACCCTAATCTAACTGCCTGTAGCTCAGGCCCAGAAGCAAGGATATGCATATTCTTGGTATCATTTGAAAGGAAACACTCTGAATTGTTTGGAAATGTGAATTGAATATAACACAATAGATCTGGTAGAAGAAAATAAACATACGTTTTCTGTTTTTTTATTGTTGCTGCATCATCTTTAAAATGACCAAGAACAGCCAAACATACAGATAGGATGCTGTGGATGATTCGAATGAAGAACATAAGATGGCAACAATAGCTGAGCAAAGTTTTAGACAGATAACTTCAAAAATGAGCGAGCTACATGACATTGAGCATGAAGTCACCCAGGTGTCCCACACAAATGTACCCAAGTGGCCGAATTGGTACAGCGATACATTTTGAAGGAAATAACTATATACAAAATACATAAATGCTATTCTAACACACCCCCAAAAAATAAATGTATATATGAAAAAAATAATAATAATAAAACAAACAAATAACAAGGGTAACTATTTACACATTTTCTATTTACAATATTATATATTTTCTAAATAAATATTGTGAAGACCCTCAGCCCTCAGTCCTGGTGCCATGGCCCATAGCAGTCTCTTTCTGCTGTAAAGCTGAGGCTTACTGAACAGGTGGTGCAGGTGATGGGGCATTTCCTGTGACAAAGGGCACAACGTCGCCTCCCCACTGTGCCCTTTTTGCCCTGAGGCATATTCATGCCTGCAGAGATGAATCTGGGCAGGTGAACACCACTGGTTGACGGAGCAGAAGGTGCTGCAGTGGACTTGCTGTAGCTAGCAAGCTCCTGGATGAGCAGCTCCCTGAAGGCTAGATGTGAGATGGGGGGGCTGTCTCTATCAATTTCCTCTATAATTTGGGTTAATTCTGTATACCTAGACTTTGTTTTAGCTTTTCCTGATTTATTCGCCATAATTTAAATATATAAACTTGTTGAAAATGCTATTGAATATGTACTGCTATGCGTAACACTCGTGGCTCCGTCAAGTAGGATTTGCAATGGCGAATTAACCTCTTTTACGCCAGAGTTTACGACAAAGGTTGGTCTTCAAACGTATAACCATTACATATTGTCGTTTACCTCAGCTCATTGGCTATCTTCCAAGCTAGATTTCAGTGGTCACTGGGCCAAAATACAGTCAATCAACGATAGACCGGACCTACCATTGGTGCGCAATGAGGTCATTGATTGGTGTCTTCAAATCGGTTTGTTTCGGTCAATACGTCCCGGGAAAAGAGCCATCATGTATGGTTGTGTTAGTAACAACCAGAGGATTGCAATGAAACCAACCATGACTGGATAAATGTTTGTTTAGTGTGTGTAATTACCACGAACGCTTCGTCCAAAGTTGAATGAGACGGAAATCACGACGCAACCGGTTTACAAATGTTTCGTGTTAGGCTATAAAAATGGATTTTATCAAACAAAACGAACATTCACTGTGTAGTTAGGACACTTGGAATTGCTACCAGAGGAAGATCTTCAATGGTAAGCAATTTATTTTATTGTTATTTCTGACTTTCGTGACGCTAACGCTTGGTTGGAAAATGCTAGAAATACTTGTGTGTGTGGGGCGCCGTCCTCAGAAAATCTCATGTTTGCTTTTGCAGTAAACCTCTTTGAAATCTGACACAGCGGTTGGATTAATAAGACGTTCATCTTTTAAATGATGTAAGATACATGTATTTACAAGAATGTTTAATACAACGAATGGTGTATTTAAAATGTTAGCTCTCTGCAGTTTCACCGGATGTTGGCCTGCTGGGACGTTAGCGTCTCACCTACCCTAGAGAAGTTAAATAGGCGGAAGCATGGGGTTGCCCATCTGCATTTACCCTATTGGGCTAAACACTAGACAGATCCCAAATGTGATCTCTAGATATAAATTGGTGCAGTTCACGTATATTTAGGAGTTGAGAAATAAATAAAGTAGAAAGCTGGTATCCCCCGCTTTTTAAAAAAGGCCATTAAAACTTCTGTTTTCACCCGCGATTGCAAGAATTGGTATGCATTGAATGCATGTTTCTCTCACATAGAATACACAACAAGCAGACTAGGTAAATAGATCAACTATTTTACTATGGGGTTTTCAGATTATTTTTATTCATTACTTGTTTTCATTGCAGAGGAAAAGATAAATGTGGACTGTTCTAGCATCTTCAAAGTGCGCCTCGGTAGAAATAAAAAAAAAATCATGTTTTTTTTGTCCTGGCGGCAAATGACTGCAGCGGAAACACCAATACCCTGCTCCACCCTCCCCCTTTTTTTGCTTTATATATATATTTTTTTATTTAAGGCACACACAGCTTACAGTACATATCAATACATACAAACTATCTAGGTCAAATAGGGGAGAGGCGTTGTGCCTTGAGGTGTTGCTTTTAGTGATGCACCGATGTCATTTTTGGCCGATATCAATATCCGATATTTTCCTTGCCAAAAGAAAAAAACTATATAAATTTTTTTTGCAGCCTTTTAAGCATTCTAGTACAGTTAAATAGTTAACACACACAAAGCGGTTTAAGGCACTGCATCTCAGTGCAAGAGGCATTACTACCCTCCTTGGTTCGAATCCAGACTTTATATCCGGCCGTGATTGGGAGTCCCATAGGGCGGCACACAATTGGCCCAGTGTCATCCGGGTTTGTCCGTCATTGTAAATAAGAATTTGTTCTTAACCGACTGGCCTAGTTAAATAAATGTATGTGTGTTTGTGGAGTCTCCCACATGCCTTTTGGCAAACACCAAACGTGTTTGCTTATTTTTTTCTTTATGCTGTGGCTTTTTTCTGGCCATTCTTCCGTAAAGCCCAGCTCTGTGGAGCATAAGGCTTAAAGTGGTCCTATGGACAGTTACTCAAACCTCTGCTGTGGAGCTCTCAAAGCTCCTTCAGGGTTATCTTTGTTGCCTCTGATTAATGCCCTCCTTGCCTGGTCCGTGAGTTTTGGTGGGCGGCCCTCTCTTGGCAGGTTTGTTGTGGTGCCATATTCTTTCAATTTTTGAATAATGAATTTAAATGGTGCTCCGTGGGATGTTCAAAGTTTGATATTTTTTTATAACTCAACCCTGATCTATACTTCTACACAACTTTGTCCCTGACCTGTTGTTTGAAGAGCTCCTTGGTCTTCATGGTGCCGCTTGCTTGGTGGTGCCCCTTGCTTAGTAGTGTTGCAGACTCTGGGGCCTTTCAGAACAGGTGTATATATATACTGCGATCATCTGACCCTAAGAGTGCACACAGGTGAACTTTATTGAACTAATTATGTGACTTCTGAAGGTAATTGGTTGCACCAGATCTTATTTAGGGGATTCATAGCAAAGGAGGTGAATATATATGTAAAAATAGGAAAAACACCAAGGGGGATGAATACTTTTGCAAGGCACTGTATTTCTATTTTTTACTTAACACTTTTTTCCCCCTTAAAACTTCTTAAAGCATTGTTGGTTAAGGGCTTGGAAGTAAGCATTTCACTGTAACAAATACAATTTGATTTGAACCTCAGGAACTTGACCACTATCGGACTGGGCCTGTCACCTGGGCCGGGTTTTCCAGCCCTGTGTGTGCGCTCCACCTCAATGTTCCGGTAGACCATCTTCAATTTCTCAGAGATAATTTCCCTCACTTTGTCCTCAGACTCCATCCAGGTCTCATGTGGAGATTCTGCAATTCCATCCACAACCATATTGTTCTGTCTTGATTGTCCCTCAAGATAATCAGATTTTTCCATCATTCACACACAGAACTTATGTCCCCTCTCAATGACTTACAGATTGCTGTCATCTTGCCGTTCTCCTGTTTCACCAAATCAAGCTGACCCTGGGAGAACTACAAATTGTTCTTCAGGTCCTGGACCTCTCTGGTCAGGTCGTCCATTATTTTATTAGTCGAATCAACCAGTATTTGGACAAAACACAAACCTATTTTCTTGTTGTTAACAACTCCTAGAACTCTTTTTGTTCGTTTAAAAAGATCCTTCACCGGTGATAGAGAGATAGTACTGTCCACAACGGTACTCCCACCAGCTTTGGTCTTTGTCATGGTAGCTAGCAACGCAGGTTACACTGTTACTCCTCACAGTTCCAGACAGTGCCGGTACCAGGGACGATTGAACACAAACAGCAGGTATCTAGACAGCCATAAACCCTGGACAAACTGCGGCCCCAGCCACAATAGCTAACCGCGTTGCTGGTTGTGTTCAAGCCCTCAAACCCTGCTAGCTAGGCTAGCAGCTACGCCAAATAGCTCCTCAGACCCGGCCTTGGTCGGCAGGATCACTGGACAGAGAGTAGCAGTCCCAGCAGCTGATAACAAATGCGTTGTGGGATCCAAACGAAAAAGTTGGCGATCCACTAAGAAACTTCCCAAAACAACAAACCGAAGTGTTCAACAAGAATTGGCGTGAGCAGATCGAAGCAGTGTTAAGGTCGCTACACTACCACCTTCAGGAGAGCGTCTCCCCACGCTTCTCTATACCAAGCCCTTCACATGTATGGGCCTCTCTGATTGAAACCTCTTGACGTTGACGCAGATGTAGGGTTAAGGTCGCTACAATATTCAGGGTAGGCAAAGGTCTGGCAGTGGTAGGCTATTGGCTTCTTACCCTCCAAATGCGCAGGTAGTCTCCACTGGTAGCCAGCAGGTCAGGATACACCCCCTTGGTGTCGGGAATCCACATAATTTTTGTGGTGGGGTAAGGGTGGTCGAATGTGTTCCGGCAGACAAACTCTGAGCTCTCCTCCTCCAATCCAACTATCTGAACCTATGGGGAAAACAGACAATAACATCAGCATGGGGCAGTAGGTAATCTAGCGGTTAAGAGCCTTGGGCCAGTAACTAAAAAGGGTGCAGGTTCAAATCGTCGAGTTCACTAGTTGAAAAACCTGCCGATGTGCCCTTGAGCAAGGCACTTAACCCATTTGCTCCTGTAAGTCGCTCTGGATAAGATATGAACATTTTAAATGTGCGGTCAAAATAATATTAAGCCTGCTCGTTTTCTGTGATGATAATAAGTATGATAAACCTGTATTATTGAATTTTATTTACTGGAACTGCGAACAGTGCCAAACAGTGACACTCTGCTCGTTTTCTGTGATGATAATAAGTATGATAAACCTGTATTATTGAATTTTATTTACTGGAACTGCCAAACAGTGACACCTTTGTTTAATTGACAGTGATGGATATTGTTGCAATTGTGCTAGTCTAATTAATCAGGCTGAAATAGACAAATAATTGGTATATACAGCCTGACACTAGCAGTCATTTCTCAGTGTAATAGTTAGGATAATGGAAAAATTCGGAGTACATTTCTAATCCCTGGATTGAGGTACATTTTCCGAGCCATATCTCACGACGGCTCCGCGGTGTCTTAATCTACACAGGAAGCCTGTCTGACCCTAGTGCAGCTGTAAGCAAGCAGGTCAGATATGCTGGCTAGGCAAGGGGTTAATTGTAACAAATTACAAATCTGAGTCTAATCCGACCTCTTCTTACTGATAAAAATGATATGGTTAGATACATGTAGAATGTTCCGTAGGTCAATAATCAAGAAAGAGGCGACAAGAATATTTACAATTCGACCTGAAAAAACATTTGTCATCAATAAAAGAAAAGTGTTCATAGATTTAAAACAAAACTTCCTAGGTACACTAACCCAGCCTGGTCTCAGACAAACGTAACATAGTAAATGTAATTCCTGGACACTCAAAAAAAGACAGTTACTTAAGGCAAAAACCCAAACATCTAGCCACCAATTGGTTGCGAGATCGAATCTCATCACGAACAACTTTTCAACTACTTAGAAATGTTTTGCTACTTTGCAACTACTTAGAAGGGCTGGCGGTTTATCGTATTTTACTATATACACCAGTATTGATGCACGGACCGGTTTGGCTTTTTCCCTTTACCTTCTATAATTGTATTTGAATGTTTGGTTTGTTAAATATGCTGTGTGTAACATCCATTTTTATAGTTTACACTGCTACTTGAGCTCTCGGAGTGCATTTGTTGTTGCTTGACCACGAGACACTTGCGTTCAGTCTGCATGATTACTGCAGCACATGCAACAATTTTGATGACATCGATGTTGTTTCCAATTTGCTTCTTAATATAAAATCAACAAGTGTTCTACAATTACTTTGTGTTTCTTACATCTGCAAACAGCTAGTTTGTCTTTTCTTGGCAGAATTTAGCTAAATTGTGATAGCCGCTAATCGCTAGTTAGCCAAAAAAATTACTGAATCAGATCAAAAGTAGCAAGCTAATACAGCCTAATACCAGTGTTGGTGTAGGCCTATAAGGTCCCTTAGGAAACACTGACCATCATTTTGGTTCCAACCCTGTCACAATAACTCCTCCCTGGCATTTTCATTTGTTGTCATGTCAAACAATGTATTCAAAGAGCCCACTATTATTTATATTCACAATATAGAATTAGAATGAACATTCCATTTCCATGATTCCAAGTGTTTTGATCTAAATCGCAAAGTGGTTAAAAATAAGGTGTTTTTTGCCCGTATCGTGGATCCTTAAGTGGCAGTGGGAAAATTATTTCAAATGAGTGCAGAAAACGCAAAAATTTATGGAAATGCGGGAAATAATTTTAGGTTGAAGTTGAATTGAAGTGTAAAACAATCAGAATGGACCAAGACCCATTCAAATCACTTAGAATGGATGCGATACCACCGTAGGGTCACGCACTACTCAAAGCACATTTTGAACTTTTTTTAATCAAAAATGTAAAATACTGTTTTTTTTATTTTTATACCGTGATGTATTTTGGACATGTCGCCCAGCCCCTACTACATGTTAGCTAACCCTTCCCCTAACCTAGCTAACGTTAGCCAGCTAGCCAGAATTCATAACATATTATAAAAGTTGACACACCTACTCATTCCAGGGTTTAGCTGTATTTTTACTAATTTCTACATTGTAGGATAATAGTGAAGACATTAAAAGAACGAAACACATATGGAAACATGTAGTATATTTTATATTTGAAATTCTTCAAAGTAGCAACCCTTTGCCTTGATGACAGCTTTGCACATTCTTGGCATTCTCTCAACCAGCATCATGAGGTAGTCACCTGGAATGCATTTCAATTAACAGGTGTGCCTTGTTAAAAGTTATTTTGTGGAATGTCTTTCCTTCTTAATGTGTTTGAGGCAATCAGTTGTGTTGTGACAAGGTAGGGGTGGTATACAGAAGATAGCCCTATTTGGTAAAAGACCAAGTCCATGTTATGGCACGAACTCCTCGAATAAGCAAAGAGAAACGACAGTCCATCATTACTTTAAGACATGAAGGTCAGTGAATCCGGAAAATTAAGAACTTTGAAAGTTTCTTCAAGTGCAGTCGCAAAAAACATCAACCACTATGATGAAACTGGCTCTCATGAGGACCGCCACAGGAAAGGAAGACCCAAAGTTACCTCTGCTGCAGAGGATAAGTTCAGTAGAGTTACCAGCCTCAGAAATTGCAGCCCAAACAAATGGTTTACAGAGTTCAAGTAACAGACATCAACATCAACTGTTCAGAGGAGACTGCGTGAAATCAGGCCTTCATGTCAAATTGCTGCAAAGAAACCACTTCTAAAGAACAGCAATAAGAAGAATAGACTTGCTTGGGCCAAGAAACACGAGCAATGGACATTAGACCGGTGGAAATCTGACCTTTGGTCTGATGAGTCCAAATTTGAGATTTTTGTTTCCAACCGCCGTGTCTTTGTGAGACACAGTAGGTGAACGGATGATCTCCGTATGTGTGGTTCCCACCATGAAGCACGGAGGAGGAGGTGTGAGGGTCCTTTGCTGGTGACACTGTCTGTGATTAATTTAGAATTCATGGCACACTTAACCAGCATGGCTACCACAGCATTCTGCAGCTATACACCATCCTGTCTGGTTTGCGCTTATTGGGACTATCATTTGTTTTTCAACAGGACAATGACCCAACACACCTCCAGGCTGTGTAAAGGCTATTTGACCAAGGAGAGTGATGGAGTGCTAAATCAGATGACCTGGCCACTATCACCCGACCTCAACCCAATTGAGAGTTGGACTGCAGAGTGAAGGAAAAGCAGCCAACAAGTGCTCAGCATTTGTAGGAACTCCTTCAAGACTGTTAGAAAAGCATTTCAGGTGAAGCTGGTTGAGAGAATGCCAAGAATGTGCAAAGCAAAGCTGTCAAAGACAAAGTGGATACTTTAAAGAATATAAAACATAAAAATTTGTTTAACACTTTTTGCTACTACATGATTCCATATGTGTTATGTCATAGTTTTGATGTCTTCACAATGTAGAAAATAGTAAAAATAAATAAAAACCCTGGAATGAGTAGGTGTCCAAACTTTTGACTGATACTGTATATTAAATGGGAGATGGACATCCACAATTGAATTAACATAAGAATAATACGAAATGCTCTGAGACCAGGTTTACTAACCAAGTATTAGCACATTGAATAACAGTTTTCTTACGTTATTTCGAATTTGATTTACTTTTTTGTTACTGTGTTCCCCGTTCTACCCTAGTAGGATTAAATGTAGGCTCATTTGATTCATAATGGAATGTTTGGAGAGAAAATGCGTTACCTTGTTATTGTACTCCTCGACAAAGCTGCCAAGAGCGAGACGAAAGCGCTTGTCTGGTCGCACACTCCAATTCATTGCATATACCGTCCATGGCGCCTCGTATTTGTAAATTTCTTTGCGCTTACCGTGAAGCGACATGGTCAAGGCAGTGAAAAATGTATTTCTTCAAAAAAATACCAAATAAGGCGAACTATCACCGGTGACTTAATCTACAACCGGGTTTAAATTTCCGAGCTAAATGCGTCTTGGAGGCCGATGCTTTTTTTCTCCCTTTGTAGTCAAATAAAATGGCACTCAACGTTTCAATGTAGCTACTTTGTATAATCTGCAGTAGCGGTACGTTGATGAAGAGCCCACCAAAACATTACAGTACGTTTGCAAGGGTTAGCTGAAAAACTCTACATTGAGCACACAGAATAAACTGCAACAAACATAGGCCTATTCACCGAAGCAATGGCTGCTGTCTTGGACAATTTACAAAAGACTACCACTGTTGTATCAATGGTGTTTATAACTAAACCAAGATAGATCACAGCTTGTTGTTTCCAATGGGGGAAAAATTGTCATAGTGGGCTGAACAAGCAAGGAGGTGGGTAGAGCCAAGCACGCGTTTACGATATCCCATTGGCGCTTACTAGTAATCATCTGCATATTTCCGTTAGGGAACGCCTACTCTGTGAAGTACGCGTGTGCAATAACTCAATTCGCCTTTGCACTCCTGAACAATGCGATTTGTAAAAACATTTGCAAAGGGTAAAGTCTACAAAACCTAGTCCACTCTGTTAATACGATATTGTAGTTTTTGAAACAGAAACTGTATTGAGATCAAATGTTTAATAGATGAGAAAATGTGCAGAATGTCGGCCAAAGTCCATTTCGTTCCATCTTCTCCCACTGCCCGCCAGTGGGCTTCCTCTCATTACCATATTTGGAATTGAGTGGAAACGCCAACCGGATGCTTCACATTTATACATCCAGTGAAATATCTGTCTCATTGCTCCATCTGTGGTGGTATGCTAGGCACGTCAAAACGGTGCCGACGTTACAATTGAGGGGATTTTATTAATTTGGCCTAGGTAGACGTGTTTTGCACCGGGTGGAAGAGCATTCGTTTGGCAACCAGGCTGCCTACCAGCGGCGAGACAGGTGCCCTGTTCAAAAGCCTGTGGCGAAGTAAGCTCAAAACAAAGTGATGTAATTAAGCACGTGGAGTAATGAGTAGGATCAGTGGTGGGGGGTGTGGATGTTTTAGATGCATGCCAGCAAAGCCACTACACTACACTAAACAATACACGAATTGCACTATAACGGTGACAAACGGTGCCCACAAACTGTTAGGTTCTACACAAAGCTGTCCCAACAGCGGAGCTTTCCTTTCAGCACCATGGAGTGAATCCTTTCCACTGCTACACCTGGCTATCAGCGGAGCCTTGTCTGGCAGCAAAACAGTTCATTCAGCCTCATTTATTGCATTTTTAAATATTGTAGCTAATATGGCTGACTTGCATAAACAAACGTGGTTTCTACTGACTCCTTGTGGACTTGTGTAAGTCGATAAGAACTGCATTCTCCTTAAATAAAAACGAACGCCAACATGAGTTTTGACATTTGCCCATACACAAACATGATTCAATTTATATTCAGAAAATGCATTATGTTTGTTTTTATATCATTAGCACTTAGCTCTAAGAATAAGCAAGTTTATAAAGGTAGGCCTATTTGTTCAGCACTTTCAAAATCAACACCGACAGGAATTCGGATAGATGTTAGTACAGAAATTCAGCAAGATGTTGAGGCCTTAACTTACTCTTCCTTAAGTCAACAAAGAGAGAGAGAGAGAGAAGCGGTTAGCCTTCCATTTGAAGTGTTTTATTAGGCCAAGTGGTCTAAAAGGGAATGAAAATACAATCACGAGGATCCACTTTTATAGACAATATAGACAATATACTGACGCACAGACAGCGCAAACAAAACAACCCTCGCAATATCAACTGGAATTACGTGGCTCTATTACTGAACTTTTTTGTTGAAAACAAATATGGTTACAGAACCAACAACATTATATAGTATCCCCTCCTCGTGGAGAAAATCACATGAGCTAATTATAATACACAAAGTAAGCAAAACAATTAAATAATTCCAACATTGCCTAAGATACAGTTTTAATGAGATAGACCTATATAACCAATAGGTCAAAAACAATTGAGATGTACAAACTATGGCATAAGGGAACGATGAGCGGATAAGAGGCAAGCCATAATTTCGATTAAGACAATGAGTGAGCTAAGACGGATGTAGTCAATATAGCTATTTGTTCAGCACTTTTGAAATGTACAACAACAGAAATCAGAACATGGGCCGTTCTTACAGTTTTCTCCCTGTGCACCAAGTCAGAACCGAATAATAAATAAAGTGGGCATATAAGCAGACAATGAAAGCTCTTACAATATTCGATGATGACATTTCTCTAAAACAGGCTATAGGCTACATGTGCACTACCAAGTCAGAACAGTAGGATAAATTCTGAGGGGGAGAGGGACCAAATTATTAGGGTGGAGCACATAGGCTACTAACAGCTTACTACACAACATACGCTTAGAATTACTTTCTTAGCTACCATATACATAGCTCACTGGCATATTAAATAATTTATGCAGCAGCATATAAGTCATTTTTTGACTCAACGTTGTTGTACTGTGCTCACTTTTTAATTTTATTCAACCTTTATTTAACTAGGGAAGTCAGTTAAGAACAAATTCTTATTTACAATGACGGCCTACACTGGCCAAACCCAGACGACGTTGGGCCAATTGTGCACCACCCTATGGGACTCCCAATCACGGCCGATTGTGATACAGCCTGGATTCGAAACAGGGTATCTATAGTGACACCTCTAGCACTGAGATGCCGTGCTAGAGATGCAGTGGGTGCCACTCGGGAGCCCACTTGAACAGGAAGGTGGCGTGGCAGTCCTTCTTGTGGGCATATTTTGTCATCAAACTTTGTCCTCAAAGTCTGGCATTCTCTGGATTTATGGTGATGTCAAGACAACTGGGAACTCTGAAAAAAACGAAGTCAAATCATGACATCAATAAACTTTAGGTTGGAGCTCTAGAAAGAGGCCAGAGTTCCCGAATTGGATGACCGTTCAAAACCTTTTTTTTCTAAGTTCCCAGTTGTCTTGAACTCACTGTGGTCTGAGATTTCCCAGTTCCAAGTTCCCAGTTGTTTTTAAAACGGAAGAAGCCACGCTGGATTGGCCAATGTATTCTACCTTTTCTGGCCCATGGTGTTGCGTGTGAATGTTTATCCTTTTAAGCTTGGAAAGAGACAGATGTTTTAAATTCTTAAACCCAGACTTGAATGGACCAAATAGCAGGCAGGGGAAGCAAACTAGTGATTGCTTTGCAACATTTACACTAAGCCACTGATTACTGCCAAACCACTCGTTGTTGAATTTGTCATTTTCGACTTGTTGTGTAATGTTTATGTCCAATGGCCGATGAGCACCATTACGTTTTATCTATAATTTGTCTTCATATGAAAAGGATTGAAAAGGATTTTCCAGTAGATTGTCGATGTGATTCATAATGATGACTGCTTGTCTAGCTTGCTAGCTAAGATGTTTAAAGTATGATGTTGACATGATCAGTCCAATCAAAGCTACAGTAGATATAATGTGATTTGACATCATTTTATCTGTGGCCAATGACCTTGAGCTTTCTTGGATGGGCACTTCCAATGTAAATCTATGGCAGCGCCCAAAGGGGCTTGAATTGCCTAGGACTCCCTTTAGACTCTGCAGTGAGGTAGTGTCCCCATGAGTGACAGACCACTGAGCCAATCACGGAGCAATTAGAGAAGATTACCAACGCATAGGCTCTGTATTTTCTGCTGGCTGCCCCTCCACCACAGAAATCACTGAGCTAGGCTGAAACACCTGCATTTTGGAGCTGCCTTACTCAAGAAAGAGATCATGTTTGAATGCGGCTTTATTAACTCAGTATATATTTTTTGTTTGCAAACTGATACGTAACACGAATGAATGGCAAAATAACATGCAAAACAGGCCCTGAACAGGTGGGGCTCAAAACAAGTGGGGCAGAGCCACTGAGTAGGATTATGTGTTTTCACATGCAAACGCGATTGCTTTTGTTAAAAATGCTTTATCTGCCTACCAATGAAAACTAGTTTGAAAATTCTAACACATTGTATGGAAAATATATGTATGTTTCTGGATGATGCACCATGCTTCTTCGGTGACAACATCCCTGATTGTGCGAGACAGTCCCGCATTTTGGCCCTTTGTCCCGTAACCAAACAATCATGTCCCGCATTTTATCAACAAATTAAAACGTTACAAATTTTACAAAATTATGTCAAATTTCAGTCAGACTTCCTATTCATTTGATGAGAATTGACATTCCAACCATTCTCTTTCGTAGTCAAGTTGCGCGTATGACAAGATATACAGTGCATTTGGAAAGTATTCAGACCTCTTGACTTTTATTTCCACATGTTATTACGTTACAGCCTTATTATAAAATAGATTCTTTTTAAATCCTCATCAATATACACACAATACCACACAATGGCAAAGCAAAAACAGTTTTTTTTACATTTTTGCAAATTAATAAAAAATAAAAAACAGAAATACATAAGTATTTAGAACCTTTGCTATGAGACTCAAAATTGTGCTCAGGTGCATCCTGTTTCCATTGATCATCCTTGAGATGTTTCTACAACTTGATTGGAATCCACCTGTGGTAAATTCAATTAATTGGACATGATTTGGAAAGGTGAAGGTTCACCTTCCAACAGGACAATGACCCTAAGCACATATCCAAGACAACTCAGGAGTCTCTGAATGTCCTTGAGTGGCCCAGCCAGAGCGCGGACTTGAACTCAATTGAACATCTTTGGAGAGACCTGAAAATAGCTGTGCAGCAATGCTCCCCATTCAACCTGACAGATCTTGAGGGGATCTGCAGAGAACAATGGGAGAAACTCCCCAAATACAGGTGTGCCAAGCTTGTAGCATCATACCCCAGATGATTCAAGGCTGTAATCGCTGCCAAAAGTGCTTCAACAAAATATTGAGTAAAGGGTCTGAATACTTATGTAAATGTGATATTTTTATTTTATTTTTTTATTTTATAAATTTGCAAAAATATCTAAAAAAAAACAGCTTTTGCTTTGTCATTGTGGGGTATTATGTGTAGATTGATGAGGGGCAAAAACTATTTAATCAATTTCAGAATAAGGCTGTAACAAAACAAAATGTGGAAAAAGTCAAGGGGTCTGAATACTTTCCGGAGGCACTGTAGCTAGTGAATGCAGCTAGCTGGTTTAACCTACTCAAACACCCAGCTCAAACAGAGAGGGATGCTATGATAGGTTGCTGGCTATGACTATCCTACACTGGAACTCTTCCAAGTGAAGGTAATGTTTTGTTCTTATAAATGTATTGCCACCGGGGCCTGCCGGTGTAACAGCTAAATTGCTTGCTGACTATACACTGTACTGCATGATTGGAGAGGGTTTACTAACGTGTTAGTTTTAGTAGCTATGTTGACTATGATGTTAGCTATTATGATGTCAACGATGTAGGCTGTGTGTAGCGGTTAGCGGTTATGATATGAAGGTTTGGCTTGAAAAGCTTTTTTCGCCTGGTCACAGATAGCTGATGTGTTGTGCACTGAAGTCCACAAGTTAAGGAAAAAGGTGAGAGGAGGAGAGCACATACATGCGAGAAGGAATTATATGAGCAAAGTGATCATGCTGTTTGTATGTGGCTGCTATGAAAGTGAACTGTGTTGTGTGTGACCAGGTGCGTATTCATTCTGCCGATTCTGTTGAAAAATGTTTCTTAAACAGAAGCAAACGGAACAAAACAGGGATAAACATAACTCAATTTGTCCAATAGAAACTTAAGTTTGCAACTGTTGGATGCAGGTGCAGGAAGCTAGACACAGCTAGATGCAGGCAAGAGTGTGCAAGGCAGTATTGACACCTTGTATAGTCCATGCCTGATGAATTGAGGCTGTTCTGAGGGCAAAAGGGGGTGCAACTCAATATTAGGAAGGTGTTCCTAATGTTTTGTGCACTCTGTGTATCTATATCCTTAATAACAATGAATGCAAGTTGTCAGGACGCGGTTACGAACTCAGGTCTCCGGTGTGAGAAACAGTCACTTAGCAAACTGAGCCACTAATAGTCGGCAGAACCCAGAAGATGAGGCAGACACAGCAGTACTTGAGACGGTGTTTTAATAAAGTAAAAAGGAAAGTACTTCAGGCAAAAATATAAATCCACAACATCAAAAGTAATTCCAAGAGAAAAAAGGTAATCCTCCAAGACAAAAGGTAAATCCACAAGGAACAAAAGAACAAAAACAGAGTACCTCAAGAGAATCCAACTGGAGTAACAAATGTACACAGCATTGCTGGGGCTGGGTGCTAACATACAAACACAGAGCAAAGAACTGAGGAAAACGAAGGGTTTAAATACATTCAAGAGAAACGAGGCACAGGTGCAAATAATAACTGGAAACAAGGGAAAACAAAAGGGTCAAAAAAGCACAATGGGGGCATCTAGTGGCCAAAACCGGAACAATCCTGGCCAAATCGTGACACAAGTCATTTCAATCATTTGTTAATATCATTTTACCAAAGAATTTAAGAATAACTTCATCATTTATAGACTTAAATATTATTCTACACAATGTTGTATGTTGTATGCATGAACTCGAAACACCAAAATAGTATTATCAAACTTTTCTGACAGTGCTCCCAGTCCCTGGCAAGGTGTTACCCAACACTTGATTAAGTGGTGTTACAACACACCATGTAATGTTTCAAAACAACTCATGATGATGTGTTTCAAAATTTCAGCTAAGCTTTGTCTTCTTCACGTTGGTGGCAGCTCAGTTGTCACTAGTTTTGGTGTTACAAAGCACTTAATTTGAACAGTGTAGGCTACTTGTTAAAGAGCTAGAGAGATGGGGAAGATATATAGGTGAGTTGCCAGCGAAGATGCAAGTTTAAGCTACCCTTATCAATAAGTGGTTGCACAGATTTAGAGAAAGCACTCAAATTAAAATCAAGGCCTAGTGTCAACATACTAGAACTACTCATTGCTTCACGAGAACGTATCAATGGCTTATAGGCTATGGACAGGTCGTGTGTATGTGATCCTGTTTTCTAGGCCAATATCACAGCTGTCTCTACATCTTCCCCTTAAAACTTTCCTCATCAATTTATATGATAATCTACATTCATTTAGTATTATCCTATAATGTAGACTCGTTTTTGATAACCCGCAGAAAGGATTTGAAGCTAAGGCAAAGTTTTTAATATACATTTTTGGGGAAATGAGAAATGTGATTTGCTTATGTGTCTGAGTGAGATGCGCTGCAGGCGGCTTTGATTGATGGATAATTTAAGGTCGGTGGGTGTGCGTGTATGAGTTTGTTAATTCTCTCTATGTCCATTCAGAAAGTTTCCTAAAATATGCCCAACCTGTCTGGACAGTTTTGCATTTCCTCTCATGAAATGGGGTGAATGAAATGTAGCCGAGCTAGGATGAATATACTAATATTTTTTGTAGCATATTATTTTTCCAGTAGGCCTAGTATATGATTTTTCTCTCATTACTGTGTCCTCTCTAGCCACTTTGAACAAAAAAAACTATTGCCACTGAGAATGATCACAGCAGCCTATACTTTGCGAGTGGCTGGGTGCTGACATATAACATTTTTGTAATCTAGATTTTAGGGGGGAGGGGACGAACTCCGACCTTGATGGGGTCCAGAGAAACTGAGCATGCCCATAATGCGGGGGTTACCCAAGCAAATTACAAGTATACTAAAGTATACTTAAATACTCAAAAAATTCAAATAATATACTTCAATTATGAGATGTATTTTTCTAATATATCTTAAGTATACTATAAATATAATATCATTACACTTCAACACACTTATTAAAAGTGTACTTTATATTCATTGTTTTTACAGTCATTTAGTATACTATAAATATTTGCTATCATCACACTTCAATACACTTATTAAAAGTGTACTTTAAATTCATTGTTTTTCAGTCTTTATGTATTGTCACGATCGTCGTAAGAAGCGGACCAAAGCGCAGCGTGGTTTGAATACATTCTTCTAATTTTAATGAAGAACACTTAAACAAAAAAACGAATAAGACGAACGTGACCGCTATACAAACACTGTGCTAACATGCAACATAACATAGACAATAACCCAACCCACAATACAAAACAGGCTACCTAAATATGGTTCCCAATCAGAGACAACGCAAAACACCTGTCTCTGATTGAGAACCATACCAGGCCAAACACATAGAAATAGACAACATAGAAAACAAACAGACTGCCCACCCCAACTCACGCCCTGACCATACTAAATAAAGACAAAACAAAGAAAATAAAGGTCAGAACGTGACAAGTATAGTATATGTTCACTATAATTTAACTTAAACACACATTAAAACTGTACTTCAATTTCAAACGCTTTAATACAAATATTTAACCTTTATTTATACAGGTTTTTCTCATTGAGATAAACTTTATTTTTCAAGAGAGACCTGGTTCAACAGCAGCAAGGGGAACCAAGTTTCAGACAAAACAACTTACATACACTAACACAACATTGAACAAAACTATAGACACACATACAGTACAACAATGACATATTACATAAAGAAACACAAGTGTCATAACAGCTGTACTAAAGACAATGATATGATATTTACATCTAACAAGTGTTTAAACTCCACCAACGTGACTAGATCATCATATTAATGTTCAGGAGAGAATTCCAGGACCACGGAGCTGAGTAACTAAAACTATTTCTACCATGACCTGTTCTAAATCTTGGTACTATTAAAAGTAAATGAGAATGGGACCGTAAATTATATTTATTTACTGACCTGATCAAAAAAGAACAGAGATAAAATGGGCATTTTATCCAATATGGCCTTATAAATCAGTGTATACCAGTGTTTAAGCTTACGCAAGATCAATGACAACCAGCTAACGGAGCTGTAGAGATCACAATTACATTTTTGATTGGTAATGAACCTGAGGGACGCATCATATACTGAATCAAGTTCTCAGAATAGTGGTTGAGGCCTGCATATACACAGTACCAGTCAAAAGTTTGGACACACCTACTCATTCCAGGGTTTTTCTTTATTGCTATTTTCTACATTGTAGAATAATAGTGAAGACATCAAATAACACATATGGAATCATGTAGTAACCAAAAAAAAGTGTTAAACAAATCAAAATGTATGTTATATTTGAGATTCTTTAAAGTAGTCACTCTTTGCCTTGATGACAGCTATGCACATTCTTGGCATTCTCTCAACCAGCATCATGAGGTAGTCACCTGGAATGCATTTCAATTAACAGGTGTGCCTTGTTAAAAGTTTATTTGTGGAATGTCTTTCCTTCTTAATGCATTTGAGCAAATCAGTTGTGTTTTGACAGGGTAGGGGTGGTAAACAGAAAATAGCCCTATTTGGTAAAAGACCAAGTCCATGTTATGGAAAGAACAGCTCAAGTAAGCAAAGAGAAACAACATCATTACTTTAAGACAGTCAATCAGGAACATTTCAACTTTGAAAGTTAGCTCTATGACGAAACTGGCTCTCATAAGGACCGCCACAGGAAAGGAAGACCCAGAGTTACCTCTGCTGCAGAGGATAAGTTCATTAGAGTTACCAGACTCCGAAATTGCAGCCCAAGTAAATGCTTCACAGAGTTCAAGTAACAGACACATCTCAACATCAACTGTTCAGAGGAGACTGCGTGAATCAGGCCTTCATGGTCTAATTGCTGCAAAGAAACCACTACTAAAGGACACCAATAAGAAGAAGAGACTTGCTTGGTCCAAGAAACATGCGCAATAGACATTAGACAGGTGGAAATCTGTCCTTTGGTCTGATGAATCCAAATTTTAGATTTTTGGTTCCTACCGATGTGTCTTTGTGAGACGAGTAGGTGAACGGATGATCTCCGCATGTGTGGTTCCCACCGTGAAGCATGTAGGGGGAGGTGTGATGGTGTGGGGGTGCTTTGCTGGTGACACTGTCGTGATATATTTATAATTGAATGCACTTAACCAGCATGGCTACCACAGAATTCTGCAGTGATACACCGTCACATCTGGATTGCGCTTAGTGGGACTATCGTTTCTTTTTCAACAGGACAATGACCAAACACACCTCCAAGGTGTGTAAGGGCCATTTGACCAAGAAGGAGAGTGATGGAGTGCTGCATCAGATGACCAGAGCGCTCAGGACTTCCGACTGGGGGCGAAGGTTCACCTTCCAATAGGACATCGACCCTAAGCACACAGCCAAGACAACGCAGGAGTGGCTTTGGGACAAGACTCTGAATGTCCTTGAGTCATCCAGCCATAGCCCGGACTTGAACCCGATCGAACATCTCTGGAGAGAACTGAAAATAGCTGTGCAGCGATGCGCCCCATCCAACCTGACAGAGCTTGAGAGGATCTGCATAGAAGAATGTGAGAAACTCCCCAAATATAGGTGTGCCAAACTTGTAGCGTCATCCCTTAACAGACTCAAGGCTGTAATCGCCGCCAAAAGTGCTTCAACAAAGTACTGAGTAAAGGGTCTGAATACTTACACTACCGTTCAAAAGTTTGGGGTCACTTAGAAATCTCCTTTGTTTTTGAAAGAAAAGCTACTTTGTTGTCCATTAAAATAACATCAAATTGATCAGAAATACAGTGTAGACATTGTTAATGTTGTAAATGACTATTGTAGCTGGAAACGGCAGGTTTTTCATGGAATATCTACATAGGTGTACTGAGGCCCATTATCAGCAACCATCACTCATGTGTTCCAGTGGCACGTTGTGCTAGCTCATCCAAGTTTATAATTTTAAAAGGCTAATTGATCATTAGAAAATCCTTTTGCATTTATGTTAGCACAGCTGAAAACTGTCTTGCTGGTTAAAGAAGCAATAAAACTGGCCTTCTTTAGACTAGTTGAGTATCTGGAGCATCAGCATTTGTGGGTTCGATTACAGGCTCAAAATGGCCAGAAACAAAGAACAGTACATTAGAGTATCTAGTTTGAGAAACAGACGCCTCACAAGTCCTCAACTGGCAGATTCATTAAATAGTACCCGCAAAACACCAGTCTCAACATCAACAGTGAAGAGGCGACTCCAGGATGCTGGCCTTCTAGGCAGAGTTGCAAAGAAAAAGTATTATCTCAGACTGGCCAATAAAAAGAAAATATTAAGATGGGCAAAATAACACAGACACTGGAGCTCAGGTACACCCTCTACCCCTGAAACACACACACCATTTTCCCAAGCATCTCTGTGCAGTCAGAGTTTTGATTATTTTGTGTCACCAGGGCCACAATAATTTGCCCCTCCCCATGTGTTACTGCAGCTAGTGTTGCCAGCACTGCCACTACCTGGGTGGAGGCACCCCACTGGAATCTCCACCGGCTAGGTACAAGGTTGTCAAGGTTCTCATTAGCAGCTTTGAGAAATTCCTTGTATATTATGCTCACCCATCCGGGGGCTTTGGCTTTATAGGACCAACCCTGCCAGGCAGGCTCAGAGTCTTCAGGGGGCGGTGCTGCTTTAGTGGGTCTCTGACCACATTTATCTTTCTGTCTTGGCTGCATATAGGCTACTTGCAGTAGGCCTATAAAACAGATAAGGACTTCTCCTTAGTGTATGGGTCGCTCAGGTGGGTGTTTGGGACAGTGGTTCCCAACCTTTTTTGGATACTGTACCCCTAAAACACCTGGACCTGCCTGAAGTACCCCCTAATGCATGTCTGACCAGCGTGATTCCTAGATTAGCTGTAAATTTGACAACAATTTGGTTTACGCACCCAGTCAAGTTCGGCAGACTTGTTTTCAATGTCAGGGAAGTAGGAGTTGAACTCACTTGAGTTTGGATGAATGTGACCCGATTCAGGAAACTAGACGTTTGTCGCAAGTCACGACTTCACAGGAGAGCGGTTTGAACGTAAAAAATATTTTTATAGCAAAATGTGTTTTTGGGGCAGAAATGCCTTCAAGGCCAGGATTTTATTGGGCTATTGTTCAGCTGCCTGTCTAACCGTTAAGAAACACATTGAGTCAAGACAATGCCAGAGCAATCAAACATAGTACAATACAGTAAAAGTGACTATTAAACTGAACTGTAAGAATCATTATTTCTACAGTATTTTACTGTATTTACAAGGGATTAGAGCAAGCAGGTTGGCTGTATTCATTTGCATATTCATGAATATTAGGTTTTTATACAGTGTTGGAAAAAGTACCCAATTTTCATACTTGAGTAAAAGAAAATGACTCAAGTAAAAGTTACCCAGTGAAATCCTACTTAAGTATATTTAAAACACACTTTTACTCAAGTATTAAAAGTAAATGTAATTGCTAAAATAGGGATGACTGGGGATGTTCTCTTGATACGTGTGAATTAGACCATTTTCCTGTCCAGCTAAGCATTCAAAATAATTTATTAGGAATGTAGTGAATTAAAAGTATAGTTTTCAAATTTTAAAAGTAAAGATACCTAAAAGACTAGAGTAAAAATACTTGAAAGTACTACTTAAGATTTTTACATCACTGGTTTTATATTCCTTGCACTTCTAGAGGCCTAAGCAAAGGCTTTCAAATTGGTCACGATTACAGTACATAACAGATAAAGTGGACATGGGTAAATATTCATCCATTAAAAAGTTTAAACATGTACTACCACCCTGATCTGTTCCATACATTCAGTTTTTCAATTGCTTTAGACAATTCCTGGAACAACTCACCATTTTCTCAAATCTTCACACAATTTTAAAAACTCACACCCAACGGTACAAACATCCAACTTCTGGGTCCCAATTCAAACTTTGCCCTCAGACAACACGCAAGCTGTCAAAAACAGACTGTTACACACCGGAGGGATTAATTCAAAACACTGCTACCAAAGTGTTTAGAATAGGTTTTCAGATAAATAATTTGGAAAAATCACAGCACTGACTATCCAGTCAGGAACACCCTGGCAAGAGAAATTCAAAACAGTACTGTAATAAATTCCTCTTACATTATTGGATAGGGGAATACCACTGTATGCTGTTTTGGTAAAAAACCTGACATTTGAAATGTCACACTGACAAAACATGCGAGAAAGAGTCCATGCACAGTAAAATACCCAATTTTCAAAATATTTATTTCCAAATGCAGCAAATGTACAGGTTACTCAGCATCAGTGTTCTCATCATCAATGTCACACATTATGTTAGCCCTTACCAGGCCCTTACCAGGCAGTGTGGGAAAAAATGCCCTTGTGTGCCTTAGAAAACCCTGGATAGACGCCACAGGCACATCACCACAGGCGTCCACCATTGCCTCCAGGAGGTTTTGCTGTGCGTAGGGGTTGCAGTCATACACTCTCCACTGCCATGCTGAGAAAAATTCCTCAAATGGATTCAGAAATGGGGAATATGCTGGCAAAAAAAGAACGGAGAACCTGGGTTGGTCATTGAACCAGGCACGAACCAGAGCAGCCCGATGGAAACTCACATTATCCCAAATGAAAACATGTTGGGCTTGCTCTGGTTGCCCTTCCTGCTGAAGTATGTTATTGTGCAGCTGATCTAGAAATTGAAGGAGTTGTGCCGTGTTGTATGGACCAACTTTGACATGGCGTTGGAGGACGCCACGATTGCTGATGTCACGTCCTGACCATAGTTCTTATGTGTGTTGCTTGTTTTAGTGTTGGTCAGGACGTGAGCTGGGTGGGCATTCTATGTTGTGTGTCTAGTTTGTCTGTTTCTGTGTTCAGCCTAATATGGTTCTCAATCAGAGGCAGCTGTCAATCGTTGTCCCTGATTGAGAATCATATATAGGTGGCTTGTTTTGTGTTGGGGATTGTGGGTGGTTGTTTTCTGTCTTCTGTCTTTGTGTTCTACACCAGATAGGACTGTTTCGGTTTTCACATTTCTTGTTTTGTTGTTTGTAGTGTTCTAATATATTCTTTATTAAATCATGTTGAACACTAGCCGCGCTGCGTTTTGGTCCTCTCCTTCATCCCAGGAAGAAAACCGTTACAGAACCACCCACCAAACTCGGACCAAGCAGCGTGGCAACGGGCAGCAGCGACAGCAGCAGAGAAAGGAGGAATGGACATGGGAGGACGAGCTGGACGGTAAAGGACCCTGGGCAGAGCCAGAGGAGTATCGCCGCCCCAAAGCAGAGCTGGAGGCAGCAAAAGCGGAGAGGCGGCGTTTTGAGGAGCTAGCTCGGCAGCGGGAGCCGGATCTGGGTTACACCACTTGGGAGGAAATAAACAGGTGGTCGGTTGACCCAGGGAGAGTGCCGGAGCCCGCCTGGGATTCCATGGAGCAATGTGCAGAGGGATACCGGCGAATGAGGTTAGCACGACAGTGCGGTAGAAAGCCCGAGAAGAAACCTCAAACATTTCTTGGGGGGGGGGGGGCTAAAGGGTAGTGTGGCGAAGTCAGGTACAGCTGACTTCGCCACTGTTCCTTCGCGCCCAGGCTCTGTTGCAGCCGGCCACGACCGGGAGGTCCGGGTCAAGTTGGCTGGATGTCCTTTGGGTGGTGGACCATTCTTGATACACACAGGAAACTGTTGAGCGTGAAAAACCCAGCAGCGTTGCAGTTCTTGACACAAACCGGTGCACCTGTCACCTACTACCATACCTCATTCAAAAGCACTTCTGAATGATCCCTCTGAATGTCACACATAGACAATCCATGTCTCAAGGCTTAAAACTCATTCTTTAACCTGTCTCCTCCCCTTCATCTACATTGATTGAAGTGGATTTAACAAGTGACATCAATAGGGATCATAGCTTTCACCTGGTCAGCTTATGCCATGGAAAAAGCAGGTGGTTTTAATGTTTTGTACACTCAATGTGTATATATACTACCGTTCAAAAGTTTGGGGTCACTTAGAAACCTAATTTCTTTTGACCATTAAAATAACATATAATTGATCAGAAATACAGTGTAGACATTGTTAATGTTGTAAATGCCTATTGTAGCTGGAAACTGCAGATTTTTCATGGAATATCTACATAGGCGTAGAGGACCATTATCAGCAACCATCACTCCTGTGTTCCAATGGCACGTTGTGTTAGCTAATCCAAGTTTATCATTTTAAAAGACTAATTGATCATTAGAAAACCCTTTTGCAATTATGTTAGCACAGCTGAAAACACTTGTGCTGATTAAAGAAGCAATAAAACTGGCCTTCTTTAGACTAGTTGAGTATCTGGAGCATCAGCATTTGTGGGTTCGATTACAGGCTCAAAATGGCCAGAAACGAATAACTTTCTTCTGAAACTCATCAGTCTATTCTTGTTCTGAGAAATGAAGGCTATTCCATGTGAGAAGTTGCCAAGAAACTGAAGATCTCATACGCTATCTGAGCAGCTTACAGATCGCTGCAGCTGTACATAGCCCATCTGTAAATAGCCCATCCAACTACCTACCTCATCCCCATATTGTTTTTATTTATTTACTTTTTTTCACACCAGTATTTCTATTTGCACATCATCATCATTTGCACATCTATCACTCCAGTGTTAATTTGCTAAATTGTAATTACTTCACTACAATGGCCTATTTATTGCCTTACCTCCTTACTCCATTTGCACACACTGTATATAGATTTTTCTATTGTGTTATTGACTGTACTTTTGTTTATCCCATGTGTAACTCTGTGTTGTTTTTTGTCGCACTGCTTTGCTTTATCATGGCCAGGTCGCAGTTGTAAATGAGAACTTGTTCTCAACTGGCCTACCTGGTTAAATAAAGGTGAAATAATTGTTAAAAAATATCTCCATAAAGCTGTGCCCTTGGTGTAATGAACATGAGTGGAGACAGAGAGCTGGTTTCAAGCGCAGGGAGAAGCAGGTGTTTACTGCAAAGGACCACAGGAGGAGGCAGGTTCCTGGGTCCAGGGGCAGGCAGAAGGTCATACACAGGGGGTCCAAAACGGCACAGTATAGACAGGGAAAAGGCTAGTAGCGTAGTCCAGGAGATCAGGCAATAAGTAGATATAACAGGAAATCCGATAGGCTAAAGTACAGGCAGGGAATAGGCAAAAGGCGTCGTTAGTGAGGCAGGCAAAAACTATCCTACACGGGAGGAGAAAAACAGAGCTCAGAAAGACGTGTCACACAAAACAAAAAATACCTCACAGTGATGGGGTGCAAATAACTGAACTAAATAGCGTGTGATAATGACATACAGGTGATTAGAATTCAGGTGATTGGGATCTGGAAAGTGAGCTGCGTTCAGGGGATCTACGTGTTTGAGGGTGTGAGTTGGAAGCAGACGTTACACTTGGTAGATAGTAAAAGAACAGGACGGACTGAAGATCTGTGGTCACTCAGAGGCTCTTTGTCTTATGCCGTGTGACCAAGTTACTCAGAAGCAAAGATGATTGGGAACAATACAGGTCTATTCTGTTCCTCAACTTTATCTCTATCCCATGTACTTGACTACACACCTAGACCAGTTATGGGGAGTGAACGTGGAAGAGAGGAACCAATCTTCCTCAGAAGCACAGCATTGGTAGGATAGATATGTCTTACTATTGTTAAGCATATAATTGCCAACCATTACTATATACATGGTTGGCAATTACAATATTAATTTGAATGTTTACATATCTTGTATTACTCATCTCATATGTATATACTGTATAACATCTATTGCATCTTGCCTATGCTGCTCTGTCATTGCTCATCAAGGTATTTTTATATTCTTTTTCCATTCCTTTACTTTCCATTCCTTTCCTTTGTGTTTATTTGGTAGTTGTTGTGGAGTTGTTAGATTTCTTGTTAGATATTGCTGCACTGTCGAAACTAGAAGCACAAGCATTTCGCTACACTCGCAATAACATCTGTTAACCATATGTATGTGACGAATGACATTTTATTAGATTTAATATTAACCAAATCAGGTAAATACTTAATTTCTCTCTCACATTTTGGCAGTACGTCCAACCAGCCTCACAACCGCAGACCACATGTAACCACGCCAGTTCAGGACCTCCTCATCCTTCTTCTTCACCTGTGGGATTGTCTAAAACCAGCCACCCGGAGAGCTGATGAAAATGTGGGTTTGCACAACTAATGAATTTCTCCTCAAACTGTCAGAAATCGTCTCAGGGAAGCTCATCTGCGTGCTCGTTGTCCTCACCAGGGCCTTGACCTGACTGCAGTTCGATTTCAGTGGGCAAATGCTCACCTTCGATTGCCACTGGCATGCTGGAGAAGTGTGCTCTTCACGGATTAATCCAAGTTTCAACTGTACTGGGCAGATGACTAACTGCGTGTTGTGATAGAAAAATTACATTTTCCTGATTTGTTGGATATTTGACGATAATATACTTAACTAAACAGTGAGACATTTCTGTTCTATTAAATGTCTGTGTGAACTGAGAGGAGCCTAAAAACCTACAGCTGGCATTCCATAGATAAGATGTGGTGCGTGTCACTGAGATAGAGATTGTTCTGTTCCTCCAGGCTAAGGCCTCAGTATTCCTAATTATCCTGCTATCTGGGAGACAACACCAGAGGCAGATGACCACAGGATGAACCCAAAGTGGCTTATGGTGCCCCCCAATCTATATGGGAGGTGTTGAACCAGCCATGACTGAGCATTCTTGGTATCAGCTATATAAGGAACAGCATGGTCTGTAAAAATGTATCAATATTAAGTAAAGATGATTGTTTGAAGAAATGACAGTCCCTCTCAGTACTGAAATTTCCACGACAGTGTATGATATCATGTTGGCGAGCGGTTTGGTGATGTCAACGTTGTGAACAGAGTGCCCCAAGGTGGCGGCAGGGTTATGGTATGGGCAGGCATAATCTATCCACAATGAACACAATTGCAATTTATTGATAGCGATTTAAATGCACAGAGATACTGTGACGAGATCCCGAGGCCCATTGTCGTACCATTCATCCGCCGCCATCACCTCGTTTCAGGATTATAATGCAATGCCCCATGTCGCAAGGATCTGTACACAATTCCTGGAAGCTGAAACTGACCCAGTTCTTCCAAGGCCTGCATACTCACCAGACATGTCAACCATTGAGCATGTTCGGGCAAAATGAGCAACTAGGGGTCAGGAATATAATGTGAATGGTGGGCTACATATGACATTTTCAGAGTTGTATTCATTAGCGCACACTGTAGCAAAACTTTTACAACAGAAAACATGAGTTTCTTGTTGGACAAGTTTAGGTAGCCCCTCCCTGTTTCAGTCAGTTTTCTTCTGTGCGGTGTCTAATAAATACAACCCATTTGCACACGCAATGAATGAATGAGCACACATTGGAATATTCAACAATGATTATTCCAAATTAAATGTAATACCATATCCCTTAACAATATATATTTGAAATGTCCAATGCAGCCCTGTTATATATCAATATTAAATAATCTCTGAGTAACAACTAAAGATGCAATATGCAGAAATCGCTACGTAATTTTCTGGCTGCTAAAATTTGAATAGTTTGACTAATTTCAGTTTGTGACAAAACAAGCAAGTATAGTGTTGAGAATTCTTGTACCATCTAAACCACTGTGAAATATGTTTTCCATAACCAAAAAAAGCTGTTTGAAGCTGGTGTACAAAACCAGAAGTAAAAGTAAAACGAAACTTAAGAACGGGAAGCATATAAAGAGCACACAGACCAGCTTTACTGCTTCTTAGACTTGCTTTCAATGAAAATGACAGATTTCTAACTCACATTTTTATTTAAATTTGGTCGGGTTGCCCAAAAATTTACATATTGCCGCTTTTATGTGCCTTACTGTAATTATTTTCAATTATTTTCATTGTTTTGGTCACCATAAGGAAACTAACCAGCAAAGAAGAATTGGCTCTTGCAACATCCATTGGATTCCAAGAGTGTTGTCTCATGAAAAAAATGTGCAAGCACCTCAATCCATGATGAACAAACATAGATATTGGGATCAAACATTTGGCTGAATAGGGGCAAAATTGTGATTTCCAGTCGAAAGCGATGCAGCTATTCATTCCTTTCACGTCTCATGTTTAAAAAAGCAGGAAGTCTCTGTGAATCCATAGAACCACTCAAGCCCCCATTAACACATGTTGGATAGTTCACAGTCCCTCCCTCCAAAACTTTCACACCAGAAAACCCAGAATTGCTTCCTCTTTTTAAAGCAGAGACATGTACACTGGTGGTGGGGACAATTGGTAGGGGAGTTGTTGACCTTCCCACACGTTTATTTGCGAAACAATGGCTCCATTGACTTGGCTGTATCCCGCCTCACAGCCAGAGCAGTTAAAGATCCAATGCAGCCATTTTTATCTCAATATTAAATCATTTCTGGGTAACAAGTACCGTACTGTGATTATAATTTAAAACAATGGTAAAAAATAAACCAAAATTGCTTCTTAACAAAAAGCTATTTCTCAAGCAAGACTTTTGGGACTGTCTGGGAGTGGTCTGAGTGGGGAGGGGAAAACTAGCTGTTTTGGGCAGAGAAAAACTTTCTTATTGGTCTATTAACTCATTGCCTGGTGCTTTTACCAGGCAGACCAAAACACCATCGCACTGAAACAGAATGAAATTTCAGGCAGACTTTTTAAACAGCTCTTACACTAAAAAGGGCATTAACATAACTTTCACACTATTATTCCAACCTCATAGTGTGGAAATAAATATAAAACGGAAAATCACATTTTTTAAGATCCTTTTTGCTTTATTTTTACTATTTTCTACATTGTAGAATAATAGTGAAGACATCAAAATGATTAAAAACACATATGGAATCACGTAGTAACCAATAAAGGAGGGGGTGTGATGGTGCTTTGCTGGTGACACTGTCGGTGATTCATTTAGAATTCAAGGCACACTTAACCAACATGGCTACCACAGCATTCTGCAGCGATACGCCATCCCATCTAGTTTGCGCTTATGGACTATCATTTGTTTTTCAACAGGACAATGACCCAACACACCTCCAGGCTGTGTAAGCTCTATTTGACAGAGTGAAGGAAAAGCAGCCAACAAGTGCTCAGCATATGTGGGAACTCCTTCAAGACTGTTGGAAAAGCATTCCAGGTGAAGCTGGTTGAGAGAATGCCAAGATTGTGCAAAGCTGTCATCAAGGGAAAGAGTGGCTACTTTGAAGAACCTAAAATATATTTGGATTATTTAACACTTTTTTGGTTACTACATGATTCCATGTATGTTATTTCATAGTTTGAATGTCTTCACTATTATTCTACAATGTAGAAAATAGTAAAAATAAATTAAAACCCTTGAATGAGTAGGTGTGTCCAAACTTTTGACTGGTACTGTATATCATTGCATGGTTTCCCCATTACTCCCAATGGTTTTGGTTAGCAGTGACGAAAGTTAGCTGAAGTTAGTACTGGCTGTTTTAAGAAATCCGAACCGAGGATTACAGTTTCCCTTGGGAGTAAGAAACAATATAACTGCAATGTCTAAAATACCGAACCTATCCTTTAAGTAATTATTTTAGGCATTGTTATAGATCAATTGATACGAACTTCTGACTTAAATCTAAAAGCTTGGTTAGTAAAGTGTAATTCTTAGAATTTCTGTTATTCCATGTTTTACCACAATATTTATTTCTTCTGTTTTAAGAATGCATTTCACACAGACACAAAATATTGAAGTATGTTTTCCATGTATTAAGGCACACGTAGTGTATATAACCAATCATTACATAAAAAATACACATTTTCTTCATAAAATATTTTTTTTACATATGGACTCCTCTTTGCACTGTAGCCAGCATAGCTGCATGGTTATTACACATACAACCATATTTGCTACAAAAAGCTTTTATTTTCTTCCTTGCTAGTATGGTGGATGTTTACGTCATGTTTTTTTGGCTCACTGATAGGTAGGAAACATCCCAATCGAACAAACCCTAAATGTACAGTACCAGTCAAAAGTTTGGACACACCAACTCATTCAAGGGTTTTTCTTTATTTTTAGTATTTCTACATTGTAGAATAATAATGAAGACATCAAATCTATGAATAACACATATGGAATCATGTAGTAACCAAAAAAGTGTTAAACAAATCAAAATATATTTTATATTTGAGATTCTTCAAAGTAGCCACCCTTTGCACACACTTGGCATTCTCTCAACCAGCTTCATGATGTAGTCACCGAGAATGCATTTCAATTAATTGGGGTGCCTTAAGTTTATTTGTGGAATTTCTTTCCTTCTTAATGTGTTTGAGCCAATCAGTTGTGTTGTGACAAGGTAGAGGTGGTATACAGAAGATAGCCCTATTTGGTAAAAGACCAAGTCCATATTATGGCAAGAACAGCTCAAGTAAGCAAAGAGAAAAGACAGTACATCATTACTTTAAGACATGAAGGTCAGTCAATTCAGAAAATGTCAAGAACTTTGAGGCGCTATGATGAAACTGGCTCTCATGAGGACCGCCACAGGACAGGAAGACCCAGAGTTACCTCGGCTGCAGAGGATAAGCTCATTAGAGTTAACTGCACCCCAGATTGCAGCTCAAATAAATGCTTCAGAGTTCAAGTAACAGACACAACTCGACATCAACTGTTCAGAGGAGACAGCGTGAATCAGGCCTTCATGGTGAAATTGCTGCAAAGAAATCACTACTAAAGGACACCAATAAGAAGACAAGACTTGCTTGGGCCAAGAAACATGAGCAATGGACATTAGACTGGTGGAAATCTGACCTTCGGTCTGATGAGTCCAAATCTGAGATTTTTGTTTCCAACTGTTGTGTCTTGGTGAGACGCAGAGTAGGTGAACGGATGATCTCTGCGTGTGTGGTGCTGGTGCCACTGTCAGTGATTTATTTAGAATTCAACACACACTTAACCAGCATGGCTACCACAGCATTTCGTAACGATACGCCATCCCATCTGTTTTGCGCTTAGTGGGACTATCATTTGTTTTTCAACAGGACAATGACCCAACACACCTCCAGGCTGTGTAAGGGCCATTTGACCAAGAAGGAGAGTGATGGAGTACTAAATCAGAAGACCTGGCCTCAACAATCACCCGACCTCAACCAATTGAGATGGTTTGGGATGAGTTGGACTGCAGAGGGAAGGTAAAGCAGCCAACAAGTGCTCAGCATTTGTAGGAACTCCTTCAAGACTGTTGGAAAAGCATTCCAGGTGAAGCTGGTTGAGCGTGTGCAAAGCTGTCATAAGGCAGTGGCTACTTTGAAGAATCTAAAATATATTTTGATTTGTTTAACACTTTTTTGGTTACTACATAATTCCATATGTTATTTCATAGTTTTGATCTCTTCACTTTTATTTTACAATGTAGAAAATTGTAAAAATAAAGAAAACCCTTGAATGAGTAGGTATGTCCAAACTTTTGACTGGTACTGTATATAAAAATATTCACAAGAAAAAGTACAAAATGCCACCTGCGGTCCCATCCTCACATTAATTTGTTATAAAGGGGAGACTTGGGGAGGGTAGAGGCTGTTGAAATTGTGTTTTTTTTAGATCAACTACATTGCAGTTAGCAACTGCTGTTTAATGTAGTAGACTTATCCAAAAATCATAATGAGTAGTCATTTAGGATGCAAGTTGATTTGTAGATCAGTCAGTCTGCAGTCTCCGACAGCAATGTAGTCGATCTCAAACACGCACACAGATACAGTGTCAGAGTGCAGAACTTCATGTAGGGGGAGGGAACCCCAGTCCTGAAGGGTCAGCTTGGATTGCTTGCGCCTCTGTGATTAACTTAGTGGCTGATTGGCTGATGAGCCCACTGATTAAGGCTTCCCAAGTCTAAATTAACCAATGTGGATGGGAGTAAGTATCTCTTGAGGACTGGAGTTGTGTGGTTGCTCCTCCAAGTTTAGTTTTTTTTGCCCTTGTCTGAAATCTCTGGCGTTGTAAAATAGCACTAAACTCTTTAATAGGCCCCAGATTTCTCATATCGTCAGTGGAAAACCTTGTATCTCCAAAAAGTTAACTTTCAGGAATTGAACAAAAAAAAAAAGTTTATTATAGTTTTGGAACCTCAAGGTATTTTGAATGACTTTGATTGGTCCTAGAGTCATGAAACTTTTACAGCACGTGGAAGGGAATGACTGTCAATATACTGTATGTAAAAATCTAAAATAAACGATATGAGATCTGTCTATGGCTCATCAGAAACTGCTGACAAAGCTCATCTAAATTCTACGAGAACAAAACTGCTGGTTGTATGAAAAGCTATTGGCCGTAACTTCGGAGTTGTATAATCAATATCTATCAAATTTGTTAAGACATCCCAAATGCTTCAGAAACAAAAGCAACACATTTATGAGCGGCTAAAATTCTAAGCTTACCCATATGAGGACAACAAGATTCCAAAGCAAATGTGGCTAGTGCCGTTGCCAATACCTCAGGGAAGAAAAGTATTTTTAAAAGTCATTAAAAAAATCTATGAATACTTTAACCATCCCCACCCGACAATGACACACATAACTCATTGTTTGGTCACTATCAGGAAACTAACCAGCAAAGATTAATTGGCACTTGCAAAGTACATTGGATTCCAGGAGTGTTTTCTCATTAAAAAAATGTGCAAGCACCTTAATCCATGATGAACCAATATAGATCTTGGGAACAAACATTTGGCTGAATAGGGGCAAAATGGTGATTTCCTGTCGAAAGCGTTGCAGTTATTCATTCCTTTTAGGTCACGTGTTTAAAAGTCTATGAATCCATGCAACCCCTCCCCATACAACCCCATTCAAAAATGATGGATAGTTCCCAGTCCCTCCCTCCATGCCAACTCCAAAACTTTCACACCAGAAAACCCAGGATTTCGCCCTCTTTTCAAAGCAGAAACGTGTTCACTGGTGGTGGAGGGGACAGTTGGTAGGAGAGTTATTGATCTTCCCACACGTCCATAAAGAAACAATGGCTCCATTGACTTGTCAGTATCCCCCTCACAGCCAGAGAAGTTAAAGGTCCAATGCAGCCATTTTTATCACAATATTAAATCATTTCTGGGTAACAATTTAGAACCTTACTGTGATTTTTGTTTCATTAAAATGGTCAAAATTAAAATGGTCAAAAATAAACAAAAATTGATTCTTAGCAAATAGCAATTTCTCAAACAATAATTTTTCTAGGGCTGTCTGGGAGTGGTCTGAGTGGGGAGGGGAAAACCGAAAACTAGCTGTCATTGGCAGAATTTTGGAACTCGTTCTTGTTGGTCTATTAACTAATTTACTGCCTGGCAGGCATGCAAAAACGGCATCCCACCACAACAGGCTGAAATTTCCGGCTGTCTTTTCAAACAGCTCTTATACTAAAAGGGCAATATCATAATTTTCACAATTTCACAGTATTATTCCAAACTCAGTGTGGAAATATGTATAAAACAGAGAGAAATCACATTTTTGACTGCACTGGGCCTTTAACATGGAAATCGCCGTTTAAAAAATGCGGTCGATTATTAACTAGAAGTGTGGGCTTGTTGCCCAGAGGAATCTGATCAATGCATTGATTATCAAAAACAACAACGAGGGACACATTTCCCTCTTCAGAATCACACTCAGCAAGAATAAAAACAAAAACATGTGTCATAAGAATAAAAATACATTGGTTTCTTCCAACTTCAGGGCCACCACTCTCAAAATATTCAACCGTAGTATTAGAACTCAATATTCACTTTTCTTGGGCGTCCATGATCACAAAGTTTGGGACACAGTGGAAGAATAACACTGGACCCCGTCTTGGAAACTTTGGGAGTTATGCAGTGCATGTATTGCACATACTGCATTGTAAGCAACTGAAATTAAAACACAAATAACCTTTTCAAATGAAAATGTGAAACTTTTGCCAATGTGGTTTTCCACTATTCAGCTGGAAACCTGGAATTCCTTCGTACAGTAGTACCTTTTCCCAGAAATGTCACTGGTATGCTGTAAGAACTTATCAAGAACATTGCACACTGCACAAAGTCCAAGTTTACACAAACCCCCTTGGTCTTCTATATGTCAATCTACCATTTTAAAGCCACATTAATTAACACATGTATTCTCTGACCACAATGGCTGTCTTCTAAATGCATAATGTATTTCTTTCATGGGGTACAGATGTCGGTCAGATGGTCAGCAAAGCCCTTCTCTTGGCCAAACAAAATGGCTTTGATTGTACCGAGCCCCATCAGGTCTTCGAGCTGCTCACCAGAATATTAAACTTCTTCCTTATAAGCATATAAATGGCTTACCAGTGGGGGAAAATGGTTGAAAAGACATCATATACAGGGCTTCCCTGCAAAAGACACCTTGGTCTCAATGGGACTCCTTGCTAAAATAGGTTAAATACATTTCAACCAGTTTTTGTCTGAAACCCCACACATATTAGTGTGTTGTACATTTTCCCCCCATAAAACCGGGAAGACGAGCAATGTCTTATATGTATGATTACAAGAAGGAAAGGATAAGGGAATCAGACACTCACATAATGATTCACGCACAAATATGACAATATACCACACAAACATGAATGATAACTTTCAATAAAATTAATCTAAAAACTAAAATATTTCAAATTTTATATCCCTAGTCCAGTGTTACTTGGATAATTCTCCCATTTATCATGAGATTACTTAAAATATTTAGATATTGTGGTGCTGTCTGTCTGTCTTTTGCCTGCTAGTAGTACCATATAGTCAGGATTTGAGAACTGTTTATTTCCGGTGAGTGAATTTCCTCGACCTTCAAAGTACTCAGTGTTGTTTCCGAGGCTGTGTTAAAAATGTTGACATTGAGGTGCTACAGTAGGGAGACAAGGAAGAAAAAAACCTTGGTGCGCGTTGAAACAAGTTCAGCACACACACGCTAATAATAACGTCCCTCCGATAATGCTACATTGTATTGGGTGGTGTTGTGTAACACCCCAGGTTTTCAGGAGATACAAGCTGGACATCCTCTGGCTGACAGTCCTGTGAGTGCTACTCCAAACAGTACACCTCCATTCACTCGATCACACACTAGTTCCCCACTCATGCTAACTTAATCTCAGACACTCAACGTGCATTCACTCTTAATGCATTTTCTCTCAAATGCATGCACACAGGCACACACAGTCCTCACATACCCCTGCATCCCACACAGACTCGTTCCCATCTTCCATCCCTCCCCCTCTCCTCCTTTTCTACAGCAGTAGCTACCCTATCCCCTGTCCGTAACCCAGGTTCATGCCTCCTCACATCACTTCCTGTCAGTCTCATCAGGTGTGCTCTCTCTGGCCACTCCAGGTGTCTGCTAGGCCCAGGTACTCTGGGTTCTCTGCCGTGGGCGTCACAAAGTCATTCACCTGCCTGGGAGGAGGGTTAGGGCCCCCATCCCTCTCCCCACCACCACCCCCTCCGGCCACAGCCTTAGCCACCAGGTCCAGGTAGTAGGGATTGTCGAAGGCAGGCGAGGTGGAGCCGGAGGTCATCATGGGGACCAGGTACTCCGGGTTCTCCACGCTGTGTCCCGAGCTCAGGCCATTGGGGAGGTGCCGATGCCTCTCGGCTGCCCCCTTGCGGGGCAGGGTGCTGGGGCGCTCGACGGCCCCCGGCCGGAGGTCCTGCACCTCCTGGTTGATGTACTCTGGGGGAGGAGAATGAGGAGAGGAGAATAGTTCAGATATGGAGTTTCACATAGAGATATACAGATTTAATTATATTTAAACGATAGTCTTAGAACATAAAGAAGTACAGGTGTAGGCACAGCCATATTACGTGAATGACAAATTAATAGGATAGGGACAACACTCAAAGACTGATTATGACTTGCACAGATGTTTTTCAGCACCACGTATAAGTGGATGAATGTGTGTATTCAGACCTGAGCTCAAATACAATTTGTTTTCCTTCAAATACTTGAGCATTTGCTTGAGCTTGCCTAGAGTGCCAGGTGCAAGGTTGTAAGTTTACACTTATCCACTGCACTTATCCGCAGTGGTGGAAAAATTACCCAATTGCCAAAATTGAGTAAAAGCAAAGATATCTTAATAGAAAATGACTCAAGTAAAAGTGAAAGTCACCCAGTAAAATACTACTTGAGTCAAAGTCTAAAAGTCTTCGGTTTTATATATACTTATTTATATATACTTATTTGGCGCTGGCCCCCATGGGAAGTACATTATTTTCTTTAGGAATGTAGTGGAGTAAAAGTTGTCAAAAATATAAATAGTAAAGTACAGATACCCCAAAACTCTACTTAAGTACTTTACACCACTGCTTATCCATTGGTTCCTTTGGACCAGGCAAAACAGCACAGGTCTATTGTGTACTGTCTTTGACCTAACTCACCTGGTAACGCGTGATTATGATTATACGCATTACCCCTACGGGGCAGCGAGTGATGATTAAGATGATTATAATGATGCATCGGTGACGGTCCATCCGTCTCCAGGTCGCTCTCTCCTCCATTGGGGAAGGTGGGGTCTTTGCAATAGCGCCCGGGGCTCGCTGGTGCGTCATCGGGACCCCCGTCCAGGAACACAGAGTCCGAGTGTCCCCCCGTAGAGAGGTGTGAGGTGGTGCGGGCCAGGAGGGAGGGGTAATGGGGGTTCCAGGGCCCGTTGGAGATGGCACTGGCCCCCATGGGCAGAGTGGGGTACTGGCTGCGCCCCAGGGTGCTCACCGAGGAATACATGCTTCTCGGGCCACCCGCCATGGAGGGCTCGCTGTCCAATCCCTGGTCCGTACTCTGAGGGGGTGGAAGAAGAGTTTGTGTGTGAGAGAGAGAGAGAGAGAGAGAGAGAGAGAGAGAGAGAGAGAGAGAGAGAGAGAAAGAGAGAGAGAGAGAGAGAGAGAGAAAGAGAGAAAGAGAGAGAGTATGTGTGTGTGTGTGAGAGTAGATCTCAAGGAAACTTACTATTAGGGGAAGGAGAGGCAAAAGGGGAGAGGGAAGGGGCAGGAGGAGGGGGAAAGATGGAGAAGGGAATTAAATGAGGGAAGAACAGGAGAGGTAGCAAGTAGAGGGTAAGTGATTGTTCCAAAGACAGACAGGACAGAAGAAACGGGTAAATGGGAGGAAAAGGCAGAGAAAATAATTCAGAGAGGACAAAGTGAGTTGAGTACTGACCCTGTGTGAGTGGTGTCGTGAGGGGCCGTTGGGGCCCGAGGTCTCCGCTTGGGGTCTGAAGAAGTTGGGCTGGGGCACCAAGTACTCCTCAGCATCCAGCAGGTCTCTGATTTCTGCTCCCTCCTCCTCCAGTAGCATCCTGAAGAACTGACTGTCAACCGGACTGGACAAACTCATCTTGTCATCATTCTGGAGAGAGAGAAGGGAGGGAGGGAGGGAGAAAGAGGAGGTGGAGGGAGAGGAAGAAAGGAATGATTTAGGAAATAAAGTAAGCTGGTAAGCAAACAGATGGTGTTTGGCTACATGTATTTGAACAAACAAACAAACTCACATGCACACAGATTCCACTCATACTCATCTCACAGACTGGCAAACAATATCCACACATCAAGCATGTCTACAAGCATGCACACACACAGCCACCCAGTCACAGACAGACAGACCGCAACATACACAGAGACAACAACAGACACACCGACATACACACACACCTGGATGACTACGTAGCGAGGTGGGTCTCGTGCCATGGCGCTGAACTCTGTCACCAGCTCCTTGAATTTAGGCCTGCTGTCTGGTTCAATCATCCAGCCTGTGTATCAAAGGCAGACACAGGTCTGAACTATACTAATCAATGAAATACATTTAATTTGTGTTGCGCTTTTTTAAAAGACTTGAATAGATGAGTATTTTCCATTTATTTGGAGTTTAGGCATATGAGCTGTGTCTACAAAGTTTGATTTTGGGGTGAACCGCCCATCTAAGAGGTCATCTCTTAAAGGGAACCCCCCATTTTGTTTGTATGGAAGAAACGCTAAGGTTCCAGTGCCACTTACACTTGACCATGATCATGTAGACGTCAATGGTGCAGATAAGGGGCTGGGGGAGCCTCTCGCCCCCCTCCAGCAGCTCTGGGATGTCTCGTGCCGGGATCAGGTCATAGGGCTTGGCCCCAAAGGTCATCAGCTCCCAAACAGTCACCCCTAATGAGATAGAGAGATACAGTTGCAGATAGAGAAGGTTCCAAATGCTCCATCCAACATTAAAAAACAGTATAGTGTACTATGGTATAAATGCTGTAGTGTTTTTGCAGACTTTACTGTAGTATTCACTTTAGTATTTTTGGTTAATGTTCTATACTGTAGTGCTTTTGCGGACTGTATTATACTGTAGTATTTACTGTAGTGTTTTTGCAGAAATAAATGTAGTATTTACTATAGTGTTTTTGTTTTATTATATTTTACATAGAGGTGGAGGCTTTCTCCTTCAGGAGAAATACTAAATGAGCAAATTTTCCTTAACCTTTAGGTAGGTAGGACTAGGGGGTGAATGGATAGTTCAGAGCTTCTGCTCCCTAGTTCTATTACCTGTAGGGAACACAATGTGGTCTATA
Source organism: Salvelinus alpinus (assembly GCF_045679555.1). Taxonomy (NCBI): domain Eukaryota; kingdom Metazoa; phylum Chordata; class Actinopteri; order Salmoniformes; family Salmonidae; genus Salvelinus; species Salvelinus alpinus. Next base: position 30,403,537 of record NC_092088.1, read on the forward strand.
TTTGGCATGTAGGTTTATCACAATTTAGCATTTACTATAGTTAAAAAAGTGTAGTGTTTTTGCAGACATTACTGTAATTTTTACTACAGTGTATATTTGCAGATAATACTGTAGTAGTTACTGTAATATTCTACAACAGTCTATAGTAAGTACTACACATGATCGAGGGATACTACAGTGTGTAGTATCGTATTCTACACTAAGTACTGTAGTATTCTATAATAAACTGTTGTTTTGTCATGTGTGATATTATGGCAATAACAGTCTATTCAAACTAGAAGGTAGTCTTTGAATGGTTGGTGCCAACATGGCGGCCAATTAAATGTTATATCTCACACTCAGTTTGCTGACTTTATTCAGAGCTATAGATAAACAGTTGTGGGCACTAAAACCTGTGGTACAGGTTTTTGTAAACAAACTATTGCTATTCGATAGAGTGCCTTGTTGCATACGCATTATGGCAATTGTTCTGCCTATACGACTTAACTTTTAATTGCCCACAAATGTACAGAGGTACTGTTGAGTCTGAAATAGTACAGTCGACGTTGCTGTCTTAGTGAATATTTAAATGCTTAGTGGCATTATTTATATATTAAGTATGTGTATCAAGATGGGTTAGAAGTGTCTAGACTGACCGTAGCTCCACACATCACTCTGGTGGGTGAACTTCCTGTGGAGGATGGACTCCAACGCCATCCACTTAATAGGCACCTGAAGAGCACAGATACATTACATTGAGTGAGCAAAACATTGGGAACACCTTCCTAATATTGAGTTGCACCCCATTTTGCCCTCAGAACAGTCTCAATTCGTCGGGGCCAACGGGATCCCCCCCAGTTTGTTGTGTCAAGTTGGCTGGATGTCCTTTGGGAGGAGGACCATTCTTGATACACACAGGAAACTGATGAGCGTTTAAAAAAACAGCAGTGTTGCAGTTCTTGACACATTCAAAACGGTGCGCATGGCAACTACTACCATACCCCGTTCAAAGGCACTTAAATATTTTGTCTTTCCCATTGCCTAGTTAAATAAAATACAAAACTTCACCCTCTGATGGCACAAATACACAATCCATGACTCAATTGTCTCAGGGCTTAAAATTCCTTCTTTAACCCGTCTCCTCCTTATCATCTAATAAAAAAAAAACAGGGATTCACCATTGAGACCAGGGTCTCTTTCTCAAGGGAGCCCTGCACATACAATTCATAGACAAAATCTTATAAAAATCCGATCAGTACAAAAACAAAGTAAAATATAGCACAACAATCAAGAAAAACAGCAATATTCCTCCGCAAATAGTTCCCCATTTAATATTTTAAGTTGCCCAAGCGGCATCAGAGCATCCAATTGCAGTGTATTTTGCAGTTGGTTCCAGCAATGATGTGCATTAAAACTAAAAGCAGATTTACCTAATTCGGTAGAGACCTGAGAAACCTCAAGTTACCAAACCCACTCACATGGTTGGTTCTCTCATATATTTTTTAAACTTTAACAACAAAGTTAGGTAAGTTGGAAGCTTGTGTAGTAAGGCTTTATAAACAAAAAGGGAGTGATAAATTGATCGACAGGACTTCAACGAGGACCAGCCCACCTTTAGATACAGGATGCAGTGGTATTAAGTATTAAGACTGTCACCAGTGATAAAATGAATGGCGCTATGGTAAACGGCATACAAAGTTTAAGAGTAGTGGCTGCTGCAATCTGGTAAATGGTGTCACCATAATCATGAACTGGCAGGAAAGTTGACTATCATTTTCAATTTAGGGAGAGGGAAGATCTATTTCTAAAAAGAAGCCCACTTTAAAATCTTAGTTAAAAAGCTAACTCATCCATATTTGTTTTTTAAACATTAAGTATTTGTTAATCCAAATGTGCAGATTTGTAGGCGGGAACCTGATAAATGGGAGAATCATCTAGGGCTGGGTGATATGGCCAAAATGTCGTATCATTATATCTTTCAAATATTTTACAGTATTTGGTGTTATTTTATGTTTATGAATAATAAAGGTTTTAAATACATTTATGAGAAGTTCATGACCCTAGGGTGGAAACATACATTATAAGTGATTTCAATTGGGCTTTCTCTATTCTGAATGTTTTATACTGTTCAATCCAACTTCAAACCAAAATAACTTTCTGCATTTTCATACATTTCCGGATTTCCTGCACTTCGTTATTATTTCCACAGTGCCCCACAGAGCTGCATAATATGGGCAAAAAAAAATCTAGGCCTAGTTAATTGGTGAACTGTTGGAATCATGGAAATAGAATGATTTATCTAATTCTATAGTTGGAATATAGAGGGCAGCACCTTGAATACATTGTTGTTTGACATGACAATGAATGAATAAACCAGGGAGGAATTACTGACAGGGTAGAAACAAAAGTTTTGGTCAGTGTTTCCAGGGGACTCTAATTAGAGGTTACATTACATGTTTTCTTACCTCATGAAGCTAGCTAATATATTCATGCTTCGTCTATTCTTCTCAGATTTGGTAGATATCGTTGCACAAACAACCTGGCTGCGTTAGCTAGCTACTTTTGCGCTGACTCATTACATCATCTAACTAGCGATTAGCGGCTAACAATTTATTTTAGCTAGAACTTGCTAAGAAAAGAAACTAGCAGACAGTAAGATACACAAACTAATAATGTAGTTATAGATAATGATATATAATAATGTAGTTAATGCTTGTAGAAAGCAGCATCCTTGTCACCAACACCAGCATATGACTATGCAGACTGCAGAATTAATGGTAAGAATGTGCTTGTGACACCTTGGTTGAGCAACTGCTCTCTCCTTGAGTGACAGAGGGCAGAGCTTGGTGTGGAAGCAGCAGGGGGAGAGGGAGAAAAACGATTCAAGTAGCAAATGGAGTAAACCATTAAAAAACGGACATTACAAGCGCCAGAGTTGCATGTCACATTTAACAAAACAAACATTAAAATACCATTTTAGAAGGTAAAGTAAAAACACAAACTGGTTCCAGCCCTAGAACAATCCAATGAATAAATATGTATCCATCTGAAACATTCTTGCGAGAACTAAAAGAACATCAGAGCTGCCAACTCTCACGCATTGGCCGTGAGACACATGCATTTGACTATCTTTGCACGCTCTCACGGCACACCTCGATTATCTCACGCATTGAAAACTGCTTTAAGTTTTCTAATTAGTCCATTATAGTAAGCGCATTAACTTTCAACTGTGCTCCAAATCGTTTTGAAATCGGAGCATCTGCGCCTCGTATTTAACATCACGACCGGAACCTCTATCATTGTCCTGCTATGCCACAGCCCTGTGAAGCGCAGATTATTGAAGCATATGATTGGTCTAGTTATGTTAGGGATCAAGGGGATTGGATGAATGTTTTAAAGAAACGCCCATCAAGATTAGAGTGGAACTGAATGGAGAGAGAGAACGTTATCCTCTGAGTTCATAAAACGGTAAAAATAGCAGCACGGTAGTGCTGACAATGTACAACGTCGACAAAATGTAATTGCTGTTACCCCCGCCCCATTGGAGAATGTCGCCTTTTGACAGCATGTCATCCAAATTTGCATTAGTCCCCTGGTTTGGTGATTGGCATTTAGGCTGTGACAAAGAAAAGACAGCAGACAGACCTAGAGCATGTTTTTAGCAGGGAAGTTTGGTAGGGTGACCTGATTTGTAACTATGAAAACCATATTGTCAAACAGGTTGTTTAATTTTAGAGTGGGGACAATAAATAGAAACATAATTTGGATAGATAGGGTGAAGGGGCAGATTTATGTCATCTTGTTTTGAAGAGATTTTATTATCTGTTTACTTTATTTTGTCTGATCAGTGGAACAATTCACTATTTATTTTTATTTTTACATTGGGCAATACTGTAGGGCAATTACTCTGCTTGTCAGCAAGAACATTACTGTTATTCCCCACAGTTATTTTATTATTCCACTTCTTGATTAGATTTGTCCCAATTTTGCAGGTGTAATCACATATTTGAAATCTGATATGCATACTTGTCTTTGTAAATGTATTATATAATGCTATGTATTTTTTGAATATGTCATACAAATAAGCATTGGATATTGAATGCTCCAGGAATCAAAAAATATTTTAGACATTTTAGGGGGACTCACAACTCATAAACACATATTTTCTATATGTAGAATAAGATGATGGCAAGGATCTTCAACTAGTCTGCATAAACTTAGACTTTTCTTGAAGGTTGGGTGATTTTGAGAAATGAATTGTTATTACAAGAACATTTTTAAACACCCAGCACTTGGGAAACATCAGGGGTGGCCAACCCTCCTGGAGAGCAAGCAGGATTTTCTTTCAACCCTATTTTAAAGAGATAGTTTACCCAAATAACAAAATGATTGTGTCCTTACCTTAAAAGGAGAATACAATTTATGATCACACTGCCATCAACTATTAATATTAGTATTTCCTGTGCAGAGCTTTGGTGTAGTGGTAACACTCCCCGGCACGTGTCACATACAGCTTTCCACCTGAGAACAGGGATCAATCCCTGCACCCAACCATCCCAATGTTTCTCCCATTTTCCTGTCTCCCCATTTAATTACTGTCTGAATAATAGTCAAACCACCCAAAAAATATTAGCACACTCAAAGTAACAGTAGTCCTAAATACACCTGACCTGTGGTAAAAATTACATATTTTTAAATCCACCCTGGAATTGCAGGAAATTGGCACAACTAGGGGTTGTGTCATTGAGCAATGAAATTCACATTGGCAGCCCTGCAACATTTATTTAGTCTTGCACGCATTAAGTACAAGTTTTAAAACAACCACGGCTTTCTGTAAGGTAACAAGGTCAGATTGCAGCTCTAACTTAGCCTGGATTTAACAGGTGACATCAATAAGGGATCATAACGTTCACCTGGATTCACCTGGTCAGTCTATGTCATGGAAAGAGCAGGTGTTCCTAATGTTTTGTATACTCAGTGTATATATAAAACACACAGACAGCCATACCTTGCCTCCGTCTGCATGGTACTCTGTTTCGTCTATGTCCAACAGGCGAGCCAGGCCGAAGTCAGTGATCTTGACGTGGTTGGGGTTCTTTACCAGGACGTTACGTGCTGCCAGGTCCCTGTGCACAAGACGCACATCCTCCAGGTAGCTCATCCCCTAAACATACACACACAAAATGAGACATTTCACCCATAGACATTATGAACCCATGCAGACGGACGAACGAATGAATGATGGACAGATCATATCTCTCGTAGCCTCACCTTCGCTATCTGCACACACCAATTGAGGAGGTATTGGGAGCCGATGTGGTCCTTGTTCTCTCGGACGTAGTCCAGCAGGCAGCCGTATGGCATGAGCTGGGTGACCAGCTGAACTGTAGAGGTCAGGCAGATACCCAGCAGACGACACACATAGGGACTGGCCACACCGGCCATTACGTACGCCTCCTATGTGTGTGTGTGTGTGTGTGTGTGTGTGTGTGTGTGTTAAAGAAAGAGAGAAAGAGCGAGAAAGACAGTGAGAGTCTGTGTGTAAGAATTCATTAAAAGAAGGATGGGTTGATAACAAAACTCACATCCAGGATCTCCTTGTTGGCCTTGGGTGAGGTGTTCTCCCGCAAAACCTTGATGGCCACCGGGATCTTCACATTCTCCCCATCAGGAGCCCACGCCCCCTGGAATGAGTATATTCACATTATAATTACGCAATAATAACATAATAACTTTAGAAAAAGTAATAATTTCAATAAATGATGTTGACATCAATGTTATATTAAATTTCAAACTATTCGATTGGTATGAGGGTATCTTATAGACAATGCAAAGACAGACAGATGCATGCACACAGACCTTGTAGACAGTGCCGAAGGCTCCTGAGCCCAGAACTCTTAGCTTCTTTAGCTCTGTCTCCTTGAGGATGCGCATCTGGGCCTGATTGGGCAGGGCTCCGCTGGGAGTCAGAGGCTCCACCAGCTACAGACAGAGAGAAGACTCCCATCAAGCTTGCAGTTAAAACTAGAACTGCAATCACTGACTCTTTCACTTAGAACTGAAACTTTTATCACGCTTTGTGTTACGACAAGACCTACGACATTGATAATGCCCTGGGAAACACTAATAACATATTAACTACAGGGGTTGTAGAAGAAAAAAATAGTCTGGGGCCAAGTTAACCTCCCCTTTCATGTATAAAAAAAAAAAAAGTTATTCGGGCAAGAGGATAATTTTGTACACGTATGAAACTTTTCAATGTATCAATGAAAGAAGAAGAATCCATATGAAGGAAATCCGTCGTAGTGACAGAGAACTTTAACCTCTGTAACTATAAGACAGACAGCTTATTAACATATTGTATGATCTCTACAAGTAGCGACCTACTGATATTACAAAGATATAATTTACAAGCTTCGCATGAATCATTTTTCAAATTCTGTCTTTTGAACAACAACCCCCATGATGCTTCGCGCCACCCCCGTGTGTCATGGCAGTGCCCACACCCACCTCATGCTCCTGGAGGATCCTCCTCAATGTCTCCTTCCTCTTGAGCTGTTTCTGTCGGCGTAGGTAGAACACCAGCAGACCCAATAGGATGAGGAAGAGCACCGCCCCGCCCACTGCAGCCGCGATCGAAGTGCCCGGCCTGGAAAGGAGGAGAGCGACATTCACAATCATCAAGTACCTACTACTTTTATTAATGCTACTACACATTCATAAACCTCTTGGCTTCCTTGTGAATATTTTGTGAATGCATTGAAGCAGATTAATTAATCCTCGGACAAACAGGACAAAAGGCTCAAAGATGACACTGGAGAACTTCAGTTAAAGAGCAGGAGAGATGAAAGATTACATTTTTTACTGACAGTTGGATAAGAGAGAATGGGAGAGAGTTGGATAGAGGGGAGAAACAGCACCAACGCGGTGGGTGTGGCTTGGAGAAAAAAATAAACGTATTGAAAAAGAGACAATAGGATATCAGCTAGAGTATTGCAGAACATGACATATATTTGTGATGGAAAACCTTACCCTGTTTTAGTATGGATGGGGCAGCCTCTTTCATCCTTCTGAGTGCACCTAAGAAAGAAAAAGCAGCATTAGCATTGTGCAGTTTGGTGGTGGTGTGTTTGTGTTCATGCGGCTGTTTGTGTGTGTGTGTGTGTGTTCACACACCTGTTTGTGTGTGTATATCTCATGTCATATCTGTGTGTGTGTTTAAGTTTGTGTGTGTTTGCAGTCACATGCCCATTTGTGTGTGTGTGTATGCGATCACATGCCTGTGTGTGTGTATGTTCACATGCCTGTGTGTTTGTGTGTGTATGTCTCATGTCACATCTGTGTGTGTGTGTGTGTCTGTTTAAGTTTGTGTGTGTGTACACTCACGAGAGAGTGCAGTTGGTGTTGCAGGAGAGGCAGTGGCCCGTGGCGTTGCTGTATTTCCACACAGTGTGCTGCTCCTCCTTCAACCCACTGGGACATTTCTCCACACACACCTCCCCATCCTGGTAGTGCAGGCAATCTGTACATTGGTGGGCCCCCTATAGGTAAGACAAAAGAGAGAGCTTAGATTCACACACACACATACAGTATTTAAAAACACATATATAGTAAATCGTTTTTGCCCCCTTCCTGATTTTATCTGTTTTTGCATATTTTTTTATTTTGAATGTTATCAGCTCTTCAACCAAAACCTAATATTAGATAAAGGGAAACTGAGTTGACAAATAACCACATTTTTTAAAACTTATTTAATTAGAGTTATGCAACACCTAATTCCCCTGTGTGAAAAAGGAATTGCCACCTTACACTGAATAACTGTCTGTGCCACCTTTAGCTGCAATGACTCCAACCAAACGCTTCTTGAAGTTGTTAATCAGTCTCTCACATCACTGTGGAGGAATTTTGGCCCACTCTTGCATGCAGAACTGCTTTAAGTCAGCAACAATTGTGGGTTTTCAAGCATGAACTGCTCGTTTCAAGTCCTGCCACAACATTTGAATTGGTATTAAGTCTGGACTTTGACTAGGCCATTCCGAAACTTCAAATGTGTCGCTTTTGAACCATTTTCATGTAGACTTAATTGTGTGTTTTGGATCATTGTCTTGCTACATGATCCAGCTGCGTTTCAGCTTCAGCTCACAGACGGATGGCCTGACATTCTCCTGTAGAATTTTCTGATACAGAGCAGAATTAATGGTTCCCTCTATTAAGGCAAGTCATCCAGGACCTGAGGCAGCAAAAGATCCCCAAACCATCACACAACCACCACCAAATCAAATCAAATTTTATTAGTCACATGCGCCGAATACAACAGTGAAATGCTTACTTACAAGCCCCTAACCAACAATGCAGTTTAAAAAATACGAATAAGAAATAAAAGGAACAAGTAATTAATGAGCAGCAGTAAAATAACAATAGCGAGACTATATACAGGGGGTACCGGTTAGTCAAGGTAATTGAAGTAATATGTACATGTAGGTAGAGTTATTAAAGTGACTATGCATAGATAATAACAGAGTAGCAGCGGCGTAAAAGAGGGGGGTGGGCAATGCAAATAGTCTGGGTAGCCATTTGATTAGATGTTCAGATGTCTTATGGCTTGGGGGTAGAAGCTGTTTAGAAGCCTCTTGGACCTAGACTTGGCGCTCCAGTACAGTTTGCCGCACGGTAGCAGAGAGAACAATCTATGACTAGGGTGGCTGGAGTCTTTGACAATTTTTAGGGCCTTCCTCTGACACCGCCTGGTATAGAGGTCCTGGATGGCAGGAAGCGTGGCCCCAGTGATGTACTGGGCCATACGCACTACGCTCTGTAGTGCCTTGCGGTCGGAGGGCGAGTAGTTGCCATACCAGGCAGTTATGCAACCAGTCAGGATGCTCTTGATGGTGCAGCTGTAGAACCTTTTGAGGATCTGAGGATGCCATGCAAAATATTTTCCGTCTCCTGAGGGGGAATAGGTTTTGTCGTGTCCTCTTCACGACGGTCTTGGTGTGTTTGGACTATGTTAGTTCGTTGGTGATGTGGACACCAAGGAACTTGAAGCTCTCAAACTGATCCACTACAGCCCTGTTGATGAGAATGGGGGCGTGCTCGGTCCTCTTTTTCCTGTCGTCCACAATCATCTCCTTTGTCTTGATAACGTTGAGGGAGAGGTTGTTGTCCTTGCACTACACTGCCAGGTCTCTGACCTCCTCCCTATAGGCTGTCTCATCGTTGTCGGTGATCTGGCCTACCACTATTGTGTCATCGGCAAAAACTTAATGACGGTGTTGTAGTCGTGCCTGGCCGTGCAGTCATGAGTGAACAGGGAGTACGGGAGGGGATTGAGCACCCACCCCTGAGGTGCCCCTGTGTTGAGGATCAGCGTGGCCGATGTGTTGTTACCTATCCTTACCACCTGGGGGCGGCCCGTCAAGAAGTCCAGGATCCAGTGGCAGAGGGAGAGTCCCAGGGTCCTTAGCTTATTGATGAGCTTTGAGTGCACTATGGTGTTGAACGCTGAGCTGTAGTCAATGAATAGCATTCTCACATAGGTGTTCCTTTTGTCCAGGTGGGAAAGGGCAGTGTGGAGTGCAATAGAGATTGCATCATCTGTGGATCTGTTGGGGCGGTATGCGAATTGGAGTGGGTCTAGGGTTTCTGGGATAATGGTGTTGATGTGAGCCATGACCAGCCTTTCAAAGCACTCATGGCTACAAACGTGAGTGCTACGGGTCGGTAGTCATTTAGGCAGGTTACGTTAGTGTTCTTGGGCACAAGCACTATGGTGGTCTGCTTAAAACATGTTGGTACTATAGACTCGGACAGGGAGATGTTGAAAATATCAGTGAAGACACTTGGCAGTTGGTCACCGCATGCTTGGAGTAGATGTACTGGTAATCCTTCTGGCCCTGCGGCCTTGTGAATATTGACCTGTTTAAAGGTCTTACCCACATCGGCTGCGGATAGCGTGATCACACAGTCGTCCGGAACAGCTGGTGCTCTCAGTGTTATTTTCCAAATGGAGGGCGAGGGAGATCTTTGTACGCGTCTCTGTGCGTGGAGTAAAGGTGGTCTAGAGTTTTTTCCCCCCTCTGGTTGCACATTTAACATGATGATAGAAATGTGGTAAAACGGATTTAAGTTTCCCTGCATTAAAGTCCCCGGCCACTGGATGAGCGTTTTCCTGTTTGCTTTTGGTGGAATACAGCTCACTGAGTTCGGTCAGGTGCTAGCATCGGTCTGTGGGGGTATGTAGACAGCTACGACAAATACAGATAAACTCTAGGTAGATAGTGTGGTCTACAGCTTATCATGAGATACTCTACCTCAGCCGAGCAAAACATTGAGACTTCCTTAAATATCGTGCACCAGCTGTTTTTTACAAATATACATAGTCCCCCCTTGTCTTACCAGACGCCACTGTTCTATCCTGCCGATACAGCGTATAACCAGCCAGCTGTATGTTGATAATGTCGTCGTTCAGACACGGCTCCGTGAAGCATAAGATATTCGTTTTTAATGCCCAGTTGCTAGTTTAATCTTCCTCGTAGGTCGTCGATGTTATTATTCGGTTTTGGTTGAAGATCTAATAACATTTGGGATCAAAGCTATGCAAAAGTAGAGAAAATTAGAAAGGGGGAAAATACTTTTTCACAACACTGTAAATGAAAACACACACAAAAACTCATAAATGAAAATACACACAGAGGAAAATAGTGTACACACACACACAAAATTAACACAAACACCCACTCATATACGAAAACACACGTCTTACCGGGCCTAGGCAGGAGGCAGAGCCATTGATGGGGCGACACTCTGAGTGACAGGCGCCACAGACTCTCTCGGAGCTCTCGAAAAACTCCCTCGGGGAACTGCACCAAACACATCATCATCAGCATCATCATCAGCATCATCATCAACATCGTCCTCATCACCATTATCACTGTTATCATTATCATCACAATCATCGCCTTATTTACACATCCAAACAGTCCACATACTCTACCGGCATCTCAAGATGATCATTAAATCGTAGGTGGCTCTTTTAAGCTAGTATCTTATTCTTGATACCATATCTTGTGTATTTGAGGTGTTTTGACTTATTTTTTCACGTTTATGCTAATATGGCAAGAATTTGCTAGCTAGCTAACCAACAGCTGTATCGATGTATTTGAGAGACAACAAGTGCGTATTGTGCAAATTGTTTTGTGTTTTCAATAAACATTTGGAGACAAAATATAGATCACATGTTGTCAATAATCCTTTGAAACGAAGCCAACCCTGTCTGTTTTGCCCCAAAGTTTTGCCCCAAATCCGTTTTGTTGCTAGATGACCCACCAGTCTATACAGTGCTCTACTTTTGACCAGAACTACATAATGCTGGGTTGTGTTCAGTAGACACCAAACAGACTGAAACGGACTGAAACAGGGAGGAACTACCAGGGCTGGATTTATGTTTTCTGTTGCAAAATGTTTAACATCTTCCATTGTGTGTCCTAATGAACAAAACACACACACAATCAACTCTTCACACACGCTGCTGCTACTCTGTTTATCTATCCTAATTGCCTTGTCACTTTTACCCCAACTACATGTATATATTACCTCAATCACCTCAACTACCTCGTACCCCCACACATTGACTCTGTACCGGTACTCCTTGTACATAGCCGTGTGTTACTATTTCCTTTAATTTTTTGTGCAAATTTTCTTTTTAACTCCGCATTGTTGGGAAAGGGCTCGTAAGTAAGCATTTAATGGGAAAGTTGACACCTGTTGTATTCGGGGTATGTGACAAATACAATTTGATTTACTCTGTGTTGCATGGCAACTTGGTCTCTCTTTTGTATTTTTAAACATCATTCCGTTCTATTGAGAGATTGTGGCCAACACTCATGCAACAAATATAGCTAACACCCAAATATTGCGTGCGCAAGCGTTGCGAAATAAATGTACACATACATGTTATTCAATCATTTCATCCACACTGGTCACACGCATCAACAGGTGTCTGCGTAGCCAGGCGCTAAAACACAACTTGGTTCTCTTTGAGATGATTGATGCGCTGCAAGTCCCGCCTCTCTTATCTATTCACTGGTTTTCAGGAGCATAAGTAAAACAATATTTAGAACGGCCCTTACAACGGCAGTTATTTTTGCGCGCGGTAACAGAATTCTATGCTGCTTTTCTACCAGTTGATTGTTGCATTTTGCTGCTATTATATTCAGCCCTCACGGCTTCATATTAGGCTTTATAAAATAAAAAAATTTAACCACTCAATCTCTTAGCTGCGAGTATCTATAGTATTATTGATAAATATTTAATTATAATTATCATCTATATTACATGTATTATTATCTGAAAGAGACTTTGGTATTAGCCTTTGGTATTAGACACCTCAAAATAAACTTCCTTTAGATTTTATTTGGGGGGGTGGGGGGGCACTATCTGTTGCTCCATGTAGAGAATCTGTATGGGCAAATACAATTTTCCTTTAAAATAAAAATGATTTGATGCAGTACCAGTCAAAAGTTTGGACACACCTACTCATTCCAGGTTTTTATTTTTTTTAAACTATTTTCTACATTGTAGAATAATAGTGAAGACATGATATAACACATATGGAATCATGTAGTAACCAAAAAAAAAAAGTGTTAAACTAATCAAAATGTATTTTATATTTGAGATTCTTTAAAGTAGCCATCCTTTGCCTTGATGACAGCTTTGCACACTCTTGGCATTCTCTCAACCAGCTTCATGAACGGGATTGCTCAACGCCCAGATTTTCTAGTGTTAATAGTCGGAGTACAGAAACACACAATTTTGTATGACTCCAGGTCAAAATTCTACAAAGATCCAGCTATTTTTTTTTTTTTAAAGGACCATATGCATTTCAGGTAAAATAACCCAATGTTCATCTCCCAGGACAAATTGGCTAGACATAACAAGCTAGCTAAAAGTCCATGAATGTGTTATGTGTGTTTCGACATGCTCCTAAATTAATATACTTGGTTCACAGTTGGTTTAGATATTTTAACCTGTGTGTCATGATGGACAAAATCAACATGTGCGCGATCGCCAGTGTAGTCAGCATGTAATACTGTACAAGCTGCTTTGGTCTGGATCAACCAAAGGAACCAGAGGGCAGATTCAACAATAAAAGCTTTTCGATTGATTTACTAAATGCTTTATCACTTGATCCACTTGTCATTTCCACATATGTATCGATTTGCACTGCCATACAGTACACTCCCTATTCATTTTTGACCATTTCCATTTTGTGGAAGCAAAAGACAGCAATGTTTGCATTTCATGGCACAAAATGCACCTTTTTCATAACATACAGTTGTTACTAACAGCATCCCATTCGTCTATCATCCCTAAAAGATATTGCACTCCTCCACACACTCCGACTTATTCTCCAGCCATAGAAGCCGCGAGAACGCGTGTGTATGTGCGTATGACAGATTGTTTGACCGTCTCTCACCCCTGATAGATGTCGCACTCCTCCACGCACTCCTTCCCACGCTGGAATTTCACACAGGCCACACACTGGCTGGGCCCTGGCCCCCAGCAGCCATTAGCACACAGCAGGTGACACATACGGCCCTCCACCACTAGGAGGAGAAGACAGGGAGAATTCAATTAGATTCAATAAACTTCACTGATCACCAAGGACACAGCTTTTGGTGCCACATGGGAAATACTAACATTCACACACATGAATGCACACACAAACGCTGATGTTTCTTCCCTCTCAACACACAACCACCATACACACATACGCAGAAACATAGACATCCACAAAATGTGCATGCACGTGTGCTGCTTGTTTTCGTTCATGAAGGTGTGCGCGTTATGCATACCACACTCCTGGGGGTCCTGGTTGGCATTGACGATTCGGTGGGGCCCCTGGGTGGGGTGCAGCAGGGTCCCCCAGGGCAAGTCCTGGGTGTAGCAGAGCTGGGAGTTGTTGTGGAGCAGGACCAGACCCCCGCTGATGCTCCTGAGTGAACGCAGACCCAGAGAACGGATCTGTATTGACTGGACCCCCAGAGAGAACACTCCTCTAAAAGGAAAGAGAGGAGAGGAGGGAGCACATTTAGTCATTTAGTAGTATGGGCGAAGACACTTGCGCTGTGAGCCAACAGCTATTAGTCAAGTTATATTCTGCAGCGTGACTTATGCTGTGAGTTTAGTTTAACAGCAGATTTAGTTACAGCGCGATACAAGCACCACACACAATGCAAATCGGTATAGTATGAGAGCTCCCGTTAATTAGAACATTTAAAATCTATTTTTTGGAGCGAAAAATGTTGAAGGCGAAAACAGGGTTAAGAGGAGATAGAAGGATGGTAGAAGAAGGGTAAGGGGAGGAGTGAAAGAGTAGACAGCTTGACAGAAACACAGAAAACGGAAAGCAGAAAACCCCATACCAGTAGCAATTGCACAGACTTCCATCCACTAACCTGCAATATTTACAATTTCACCCTGCAGCCTCAAGCAGCTGTGCTAGGTAATCATTAGCTTTTATAAGCCAAAGTTCAAGGGATCCTTGATCAGACAGGCAGACATACATATAACATGGACACATATAGTGAGGACAAACCTAGACAGGCAGGCAGATAGACAAAGAGACATCGAGACAGATAGATAGATATAATTGATATTGACTGGCAAGACAAAAATAAAAAAATGATTATTATATAAGACAGACTTCATGAAACATTAGTAGACCAAAACTAGTGGACAGACGGACTTGGCCAGCGGACTGACAGACAGACATAATACTGTAATGACATGGCGGAGACGAACAGACCGATGGACAGTTCTACAGACTTACTTATAGAGCATCCTTCCTCGGATCACTTTCAGGTTCTCAAACACACTCAGGTTAGTCCAGTTGGCTGGCCACGCATCAATGTACAGATATCCTGAAGGGAACAGAAACACACACAAACACGCATACAGAATCAATGCTATCCCAAAAGAAAGTGTGTGTGTGTGTGTGAATGGCTATGCGTGTTTGTGCATGTGTGCGGGTAAGTGTGTGCATGTGCATTCTGTTTATGTGCACATACATGCATGTACGCATACATGCGTGAATGTGTGCGTGCATGTGTGTGTGTGTGTGTGTGTGTGTGTGTATATATGTGTGTTAATGTGTACATGCATGTGCACGCTTGTGTTCAGTACCTGTGATCTCCACCAAATTCTTAAATGCATCCAGCTCACTAAGGGTCAGACCTGTCATGTTAGCCAATGGGTCCCTGGACAAAGGAACACAGAGATCACACATGAGTGTGGTCAATATGGACATGAACAACACCATAACAACTCAACATGTGACAGCTAATGTGAGGTGAGCTTTCAGGCATAAAATAGCTGCTGTGACATCACCCTGGAGGGTAATACTGCTACACAATAGCCACTTGCCCATTATTGTGTCATATCCGTGCGAGGCAGTGCGTGCTAGTGCCAGAAAGGTTTGAAGTGATTGCTTCCCGTGAGGAAGCGTGAATGTGACAAGTTCTTCCATACTAGTTATTTACAGGAAGAAGTCCCTTGCTGAGTCTTTCTGGTGTTAGCATGCAATGGCTTGCATGGAGATGGCACAATAATGGGCAAGAGGCTCGGACCTGATTGCTGGATTGAGCTTGCCTGTAAACCTCGCCCAGGTTGAACCCAGGTTTTTAGTGGCTGTTGGTAACAGACAAATCCCCCTCTCTTAGTGGGCCAGATATAAGGTAAAAAAGAGACGTAAAGCAGTTACCCTGTGAAGCTCTGTGGAAGGAAAGCCAGACTGCCATAGATCTTATTGCAGCCAGTGAACTGGGCCACGTTGGAGGAGCTCACCCAGGAGGAGCTCTGGAGATCACCCATGCCCAGCCCATAGCACACTGGAACACACATAGATACAGTCAGGGTGAATAAGCACACACGCAAATGTTAAACACACACCACCACCCCCACCACCACCACCGTCATAACATATGAGCACATACGAACTCAAAAACATACACACACAAACCTTTTGGACATTCCCCTTCACACTTCTCACACTTCTGTGTCTGTGTCTCCTTGCCGTCAGGCTGGGTGATAATCACTTCCTGGTTAGCTTTAGGACAAACCATGGTACAGGCCACCTCCATGGCTAGGTAGTTATCTATAGAAAGAGAAATGTTGATTTTAAAATATAATTGAGATATTTCTGTTTCTATATGTTTTCTTTGGCAATGTACAGTAAATGTGTCGCTACACTCTCCATGCCAATAAAGCCTTTTGAATTGACCTAAAATTAATTGAGAGAGTGTGTGTGTGTGCGTTAAGAATAAATAGGTCAGAGGGGGGGATAGAGATAAAGAGACAATATAATTCCTTAAAGAGACACAGAGAGAGGAGAGAGAGACAGACATAGAAAAAGGGACATTTATAATATACAGGAAAGTAAGCCAAGCTTACAGGGACATGTCTTGACGCAGGTGGCCCCGAAGCTGAACTTCCTGTTGGGGTTGGGTTTGGACACGAAGGTGACCGGGTCGTAGATGGTGGGGGGCGGACAGTTGTCTTTACACGTCCCGCTGTCGTTGAAGTGACGGCACGACTGTAAAACAGAGGCAGTTCTTTAGAAGTTTGTCCGAAGGAATTGAAAAAGTTAGTTTGTGCTGCAGTATTGGCAGAACAATTTCCGCAATGCGTTTGTAACACACCACCTTATTTTCACCTGGCGCAACTGTAGGAACCAATACAGTGGAAAATTGACACTTTGGAGGCAAGAGTCAAGACACATTATTTAAACTAAGACAGGGAGTTGCTGTGTGTGTGTGTGTGTGTGTGTGTGTGTGTGTGTGTGTGTGTGTGTGTGTGTGTGTGTGTGTGTGTGTGTGTGTGTGTGTGTGTGTAATGGCAGTATTCTCACCAGGCAGTCTGAGTCTTTGGGCCCAGTGCAACCGGCAGCACACTGCATGTGGCAGCAGTCATTGGGATCGGGTCCCTTACAGCGCAGACACCCCGATGCACAGTGCACATGGGTCACTATAAGGGGAGAGAGGAAGTGTGTGAGACAGAGAGAGGGGCATAGACAGAATGGAGACATAAAGACAAACGGATTGAGAGAAGAAATCATGGAAAGAGACAGACTCACGGGTCTGGCAGTCTTTCTCCGTCTCTCCCCAGCAGCTTCGCTTTACACAGGCAGGGGAGCACTTTGGACCTGGGACAAAAGACAGGCGGTCAACAACACCTTGACAGACGGTCACCGACCACTGACCTCTGGAGACAGACTGTTGCAGAGACTGACCACACTTCAATCATAGCGATAGTTGACTTACAATTGGGATGTACAGTGCCTTCGGAAAGTATTCAGACCCCTTGACTTTTTCAACATTTTGTTACGTTACAGAATTATTCTAAAATGGCGTAAATCACAAAAAGTCCTCAGCAAACTACACACAATACCCCATAATGACAAAGTGAAAAAAAAGTTTTTGGAAAAGAAAAAAACAGAAATACCTTATTTACATAAGTATTCAGAACCTTTGCTATGAGACTCGAAATTGAGCTCAGGTGCATCCTGTTTCCATTGATCATCCTTGAGCTGTTTCTACAACTTAATTGGACTCCACCTGCGGTAAATTCAATTGATTGGACATGATTTGGAAAGGCACACACCTGTCTATATAAGGTCCCACCAGTTGACAGTGCATGTCAGAGCAAAAACCAAGCCATGAGGTTGAAGAACTTGTCCGTAGAGCTCCGAGACAGGATTGTGTCGAGGCATTGAAGGTCCCCAAGAACACAGTGGCCTCCATAATTATTAAATGAAATAAGTTTGGAACCACCAAGACTCTTCCTAGAGCTGGCCGCCTGGCCAAACCGAGCAATTGGGGGAGAAGGGCCTTGGTCAGGGAGGTGACCAAGAACCTGATGGTTACTCTGACAGAGCTCTAGAGTCCATCTGAGGAGATGCGAGAACCTTCCAGAAGGACAACCATCTCTGCAGCACTCCACCAATCAGGCCTTTATGGTAGAGCGGCCAGACGGAAGCCCCTCAGTAAAAGGCACATAACAGGCCGCTATGAGTTTGCCAAAAGGCACCTAAAGACTCTCAGACCATGAGAAACAAGATTCTCTGGTCTCATGAAACCAAGATTCAACTCCTTGGCCTCAATGCCAAGCTTCACGTCTGGAGGAAACCCAGTACCATCCCTACAGTGAAGCATGGTGGTGGCAGCTTCATACTGTGGAGTTGTTTTTCAGTGGCAGGGACTGGGAGACTAGTCAGGATCAAGGCAAAGATGAACGGCGCAAAGTACAGATAGTTCCTTGATGAAAACCTTCTCCAGAGCGCTCAGGACCTCAGACTAGGGGTGAAGGTTCACCTTCCAACAGGACAACGACCCTAAGCACACAGCCAAGACAACGCAGGAGTGGCTTCGGGATAAGTCTCTGAATGTCCTTGAGTGGCCCGGCCAGAGCACGGACTTGATCCCGATCGAACATCTCTGGAGAGACCTGAAAATAGCTGTGCAGCAACACTCCCCATCAAACCTAACAGAGCATTGAGAGGATCTGCAAAGAAGAATTGGAAAAACTCCCCAAATACAAGTGTGCCAAGCTTGCGGCGTCATACCTAAGAAGACTGGAGGCTGTAATTGCTGCCAAAGGTGCTTCAACAAAGCTCAGAGTAAAGGGTCTGAATACCTCTGTAAATGTATTTTATTTTTGTATAAATTAGCAACAATTTCTAAAAAATTGTTTTTGCTTCATCATTATGGGGTATTGTGTAGATTGATGAGGGGGAAAAAACAAATGCATTTTAGAATAAGGCTGTAACCTAACAAAATGTGGGAAAAGTAATAGGGTCTGAAAACTTTCCGAAGGCACTGTGTGTGTGTGTGTGTGTGTGGTGTGTGTGTGTGTGGTGTGTGTGTGTGTGTGTGTGTGTACAGGTGCACGTGTGTGTACACACGTGTGAGTGTGTGTGTAAACTCCCATAACAGGAACACTCACAGTTGGGGGCCTGGGCCTGCAGGCGGAGCTGCTTGGCATGCGTGTTCTTTTCATCCAGTGTGTCCCTCCACTCCATGTGCTGGGGGTCTGGGAAACAGAGCTGGGGGTTTCCCCAAATATGCACTCCACCCAGCAGGATCTCTATGGGGTTAACAGGACAGGGAGAGAAGGCTCAGTTCAAAATGTTCAGAGGAACTGACAACAAGAGATTACGTTCCTTGAAGTAATTACTGATGAGAAATGACTGGACAGGAAAAAGCCATGTGGTAAAGCCCTTGCATTCACCTGTTCAATCATGTCTAATTAGTTGTTACAACAAAGAAGGAAAGCACTTTTAAAGAATTAAAAAAGGGCCTATAAGTATCCAATCCATCCCTTCATTCAATTACGATTACATCCCTCCTGTATCCCAAAAATACTTCCCTCTCACTCTCTGGCCCCTCCCTCACCTGTGAGACTGCGGAGGCGGAGCACCCTCAGACCAACCCCTTCTTGAGGGAGGGTGTTGTCCAGGACAGCCAGAGCATAGCTGGAGTTGTACAGCTGGCTTCCCCGGATGATGCGCAGGTTGTCCAGCGGCACCACACTCACAGACACACGGGCAATCAAGACGTAGCCCTGCACCTCCACGATACCCTGGAGTGGGGGAGGGAGGGAAGAAAGGGGGAAAGGGAGGGATGTTAGCATTGATAACAGGTGAGAGGGGGGGAAAATCAGGCAAAGAAAACATACCTGTAGGAAGGAGAGGTCCGGCTTGCCCCGAAGATGTGTGATCTCTAGGTTGCCGTGCACCACCTGGCAGTCAGTGTAGAGCAGCCGCAGGGTCTCATAGTGGTTCTCCAGACTGGAGGGCAGGGCCAGCTTCATGTCTGTGCCCAGACACACTGACAACACACACACAAAAAAATAGATACGTTAATACATGTTACCTTTAATTTAAAGAACAGGATCCTGAGTTGAAGCAGGGCTTTGTGTCAACCAGTGTTTCCGCGCATCTTGACGCCTTTGATGACGCATTTGGGTAAATTGGTAATCAGGTGTGCCATTTCTGTTGCATGTGCAGAAAACTAATGGAGGTGTTTTATTGTCACATACACTGCAGGTGTATCAACAACTGACAATATACAGTACACCATGTAGTGCATGTATTTTTCACTTTAAGATTCACTATAGGTTTTTTCATCCCTCTACAATAGCATGATGAACAGTCATATGCATATTGTCTGTATAGTGTGCACACTGACATCATTTTTTCCTAAAGACAAGAAAGAAAGGAGAGCCTTGAGTCTTCCCCACACACACATTAAATTACTTCCTCCCCAGATCCCTGGAAGACTCCCATAACACTTTTTTCAACCCTCCTTCCAGAAGTTCACTTCCACCGCCTCTCATTCTCCCCCCTTCTCCAGGGCTATCACTTTCCCTCTTTTCGGAGACAGCAAGCCGGACACTGGGTGACACAGGATACAGGGACACAGGAAATGCAGAGAGAGAGAGAGGAAGATGATTTGGCCAATGGCTGAGCCTCTGCCAAGGGTCTCCAAAGTGCATGGCTTCGTCTCAAATGGCACCCTTTTCCTTACATAGTGCACTGCTTTTGACCAGGGCCCATCAAGTTTAAAGATTCAAGTTTTTATTAGTTGTAGGTGCGGGATACTCATGGTATACATCGTCCAACTAAATGCTTACTTGCTGATTTGTTCTCGGCAATGCAAACAATAAGAAATAATCAAAGACACGAATACGAACAAGTAAATGTCAGTAGAATATAATAAATATTTTAGCTTAAGTGTAATACAGGAAGGAACAATTTATAGTCCGATATTTACTTGTGTATTGTGGAAGGGGAGGATGAGGTCAAGTGTATAAATTGAGCAGTATAATAAGAGTCTGGTAGCAGAAGTTGTGATGTGTGAGTAGCTTTAATGTGTGTGTGTGTGTGTGTGTGTGTGTGTGTGTGTGTGTGTGTGTGTGTGTGTGTGTGCATATGAGTGAGAGCATGTGTGCTAAGGTGCGGAGAATCAGAGCAGGTAGTCAGACCTGTTCAAGTATTCAGCAGTCTGACGGCTTGTGGATAGAAACTGTCTCTGAGCCTGTTGGTATCAGACCTCATGCCTGACAGTAATGGAGAGAACAGCTCTTGGCTGGGGTGTTTGGGGTCCTTGATGATGCTGTGTGCCTTCCCCAGGTACCGTTTTGAGTAGATATCCTGGACAGGTGAGCGCATGGTCCCAGTGATATACTGGACCGTCTTCAACATCCGCTGGAGGGCCTTGCGGTTGTGGAAAGAGCAATTCCCGTACCATGTTATGATGCAACCAGTCAGGACGCTCTCGATGGTGCAGCGGTAGTATTTTGAGATACAGGGCGGCATGCCAAATTTCTTCAGCCGCCTTAGAAAGTAGAGACGCTGTTGCACCCTCTTGACGAGAGTGGTGGTATTGGTGGTCCATGACAAGTCCTCGATGTGAACGCCGAGGAACTTAAAACTTGTGACTCTCTACTGCAGTCCCGTTTATGTGGTTCGGGGCATGTTCCCTCCTCTGCTTTCTGAGGTCAACAATCAAGTCCTTTGTTTTGCTCACATTGAGGGAGCTGTTGTCATGACACCACAATGGCAGTTCACTTACCTCCTCCCTATAGGCTGACTCATCATTGTTGGTTATCAGTCCTACAACCGTGGTGTTGTCAGAAAACTTGATGATAGAGTTGGTGTTGTGCAAAGCCACACAGTCGTATGTGAACAGGGAGTACAGCAGAGGACCGAGAAAACACCCCAGGTGGGCCCCTGTGTTAAGAGTCAGAATGGAGGAGGTGTTGTTGCCAATCCTCACAGCCTGTGGTTTGCCCATCAGGTAGTCCAGGATCCAGTAGTAGAGAGTGGTGTCCAGACCAAACTGAAATCAATGAACAGCATTCACATAGGGGTTCCTCTTGTACAAATGGGTTACGGCCGTGTGTACAGTGATGGAAATGGTATCTTCCGGTGATCTGTTGGAGTGGAAAGGAAATTGGAGTGGGTCCAGTGTGCCTAGCATGCTGACCTTGATGTGGGCCACGACCAGGCTCTCAAAGCACTTCATGATGATAGAGGTGAGCGCGATGGGGCGATAGTCTTTTGGCATGTCACCTTGTTTATCTTGGGCACTGGCACGATAGTGGTCTCCTTAAAGCATGTGGGACTACAGCCTGGGACAGGTTGAAGATGTCCGAGAAGATGCCCATAGGGCTCTGGTAAAAAGTAGTGCACTATATAGGCAATGTAGTGGGACGCAGCCAAGGAGATACGAGTCGTTATCGCGCCTGTAGTACTGTACCGTGTACGAGCTCTTTTCACATGCTATGTGACGTGTAGTGTGTTCTAAACGCAGCCCAGTGTTCTCACAGTGACCTACATAATATCAGCTGCACCTAGGGCTGTTACGGTGACCGTATTACCGCCACACCGGCAGTCATGATTCATGATGGCAGTCAAATTCCATGTGACCGTTTAGTCACAGTAATTATGCTTCCCCAAGCTCTGATGCTGCTGATGGCCATTAGCAGCCTACCAAACTTGCTAACTGCCTGCTACTTCGCACTCTGTCCCTCTAATCACTCTGACATCAATGCAAATTTAATCAAAAATCTAATCAAACACTACACGAGAGCCCATGAGCTCATGTTCTGCAACATTTCTATAGGCTATGCAATTGCGTGAGAAAACAGAGTGATGGCCTTTATTAAAAAAAGGAGGATCCCATCAGCTTTCTATAGGCTAGGCCTACTATATTTATTTCTCAACTTTTCTAATATTAAGCACATTGCTTCTCATTAAAACAGGAGTATAGCCTACCTGGCTGGCATGAAAATGAACCACAAGAAAAGCGCCCTCCATTCACTATTTAAGTGCATAGATCACATATATTTTCCCCCCGCTGCTCCTGTTTCGAAGACTGGATCATTATCACGCACCTTTCTAAATCAATACAAGTTTCACACATATATTATTTAGTATTTGTAAAAACAAGATTAAATCAAGAATAGTCTGATGGGTGACAATATCAGCCTATCACTTGTGAATGATGCCCAGCTTAAGGCAAAGAGTGCATGCTTTTTTTGTGCAACTTTTTCAAATCATAGTCACACACCTCATGTAGCCTAGCCTATAGGTATCACAACTAAAGTGGCCAAATAACTTCTTAAAATAAAGCCCATTAATCCGCTATACAATGGTTGTAGAGCCTAACTGGCATACATACGCAGCATGTGAGTTTCAAGATCGGGGAAGATCATTTTCACCATAAAAATGCAATACATGCATAATCGCATTCGTGGTCACTTTTGAGAATGGTGTTTTCCTGCTAATGGAACATTTGTGCTTATAGCCTACTTCCGTGTGTGCATTGCTGTGTTTATAATGTGAAGAAATAGCCTAATAGTTTATCAACATTTTAAGTTAAACATTTTCATCTGTTGTGTCAGGTTAATTTCATTAATTTGGGATCTATTGCATCCCACAACTGTCCCGGACTTTCTTTGGAATATTTATTTCTCGCACATAATAGATCAACTTTTGTACTATGGGGGATAGTAGATTGACATAGGCTAGTGCTTTTGCTGTTCGTTAGGCCTAGTCATCTTGCTGGCTGACGAAAAGTAAATGTGGACAGTTCTTCCAAGATCTTCAATATGCGCCTCGGAATTGGATAAGGAAGTGCAGTTGCATCCCAGATTTGTCTGTCTTCACTTGTAGCATGTGAGAAAGACCCGATCACGTGACTGAGAGCCATGTGAGTGAGAGGTCCTTCGGCACACAGCGGGGAGAAGGGAATTATAATTATTATATTCAGCCCAAGGGCATAACGGCTACTGGCCGCAAAAGGCATGTTTTTTTAGGGGGATTATGGCCACACAAAGGGGATGCAGCCGGGAAATTCGACACATTATCAAGTGGCTTGTCAAATTGTGAATGAGAGACTAATGAAGTGCGTACAGGCTGCGCAAAAAAAACAAAGCAGAGCTCATGCCTTTCGTGCGACTTTTTTCAAATCATCATTAGTCGCATCATGCAGCCTTAGAATGTATTAACATAAGGACAACGCAGAGCATGCCATTCTGTTCTTCTCAAATAGACTACATTTTCTTCATATCATGTTTCGTTAGACCTGTCTAAAATAAATAATGTATTTATTGTGATGGTGTAGGCTATATTATATAGATTTATTAGACTTTTTAAAATGTAGATGTTCCAAAGGTCTGCATCAGTGGCTTGTAGGCTATGCGTGGAAGACAGGAGATGCTAAATGTGGTTATGTTAAATAATGATCAATTACCGTGAGATCAGCACATATTTGGTTGACAATCACCGGCTGACAAAATGTTATGACCGCCACAGCCCTAGCTGCACGTTAACAAGCTAGCACAAACAAGGGGGTTGTAAAAAGGGAAATGTTTGTTAATCTAAAGACTGTGTATGACTGTGGGAGATGCTAGATGCTATACAACGCAACAGTAAACAGGTCGTTATCCAAACATATGTTGCATGGATTGATGAGAGAGAAAACACAATTAAGTATTTTTTCCCCCCACTGGAAATCAAAACTATGATAGCTCACAATGGATGGGATGTAAGAGACTCCACTGCTTGAAAGGGAGATGCATTGATATAAAACACTATTTATTTTTATGTGAAGACAAGGGAGTTATACTGATAGTAGTCTCGCTAGACTATACTTATAGTAACAGAATAGTTGATGTCAATGAACGGACTGTGAAATATTCAAATCGATTCCCTGTTGTGACTTGTGAATGGGCGGAACTTATAGATCCTTATGGTAAACTTGATTCACATGAGGATATGCATTGATGTACAAAATGCCATGACCGTAGCTCAAACAGGACATCTTCTTGTTCAAAGTTTGCAATTTCAGTTGATTACTATAGCGCCCTTATTGTAAATGCCGGATCTCTACGACAAGACACATTATTCAGCGATATATAGTGCACTACTTTTGACCATGGCTCATTTAGCAGATGCTTTAATCCAGAGCAACTTCAGTTAGTGCATGCAATGCAGGTAGATAAACAATCACATGTAAAAAGTAACAAGTAAAACGGAAACGGATAATGTTATTGTAGTTAAAGTGGTCTGTTGGCTGGTGAAAAAGCTCACACATGATTAAGAGACAGATGGGGGTATAATGGTCCCCACTGAAATCTCTATTATATCATTGCTAGAGTTATGGTTGTTTAGTCAATGCATTTATAGTCTACTTAACTGGATAGTAAGTTAGATTAATTGAAAATATTACGTCATTTTTCAAAATGGAGGCTAGTTATCTCTACTAAAACCTCAATTGATTCAACTATAAATAGTACATTATACTGACAAACTGTAAAGTTGACTTGACTTTGTTTTATTAAATTAGGTGTTAGTTAGGATAAAGTTGATATAACTAAAGTTGAAATTGATTCAACTAGGAATAGTAGGTTATACTGACAAATGTTGAAGTTGACTTAACTATCTTTTATCAGTCAAAGTAAATGTTGTGAAAGTAAGGAAAGCTTGACATGTAAAGTTGATAGAGCTTGAAAAGGCCATGCAACTTTATGACAGTAAATAATAAGTTGAAACAAATTATTTTCTACAGTGTAGATCAAATGACTTAAACTTCTTATACTTAACTTCTTATGTTATACTGACTTGGTCATGTAAAAGATTTCATAGGGAGCTAAAGAGGAGTTTGTTAGATTTTTTTTCTAAACTGCTTTCATTTCTTTACTGACCCACCAAATCAAACCGAAACTCACTCCCACTCCCATGAACACACGCGTGTGTGTGTGTGTATGTGTTTTGTTCATTGTCCGGCTTTGGCATTGAGTAGAAACCCACCCCTTCCTTTCCCTATCCAACCAATTACTGTAAATACTCTCACTTTCTTTCTCTCTCTCCTGTTCTCTCTCATCTTATAAACTCCCTCTCTCATTTCAGATCTCCCTCACTATCTCCTTCCCTTCATCCATCCCTCCCTCTCTTCCCTTCTTTCTCAGATGGGCACGAGTGTCGGCATTATGCATGTGTCAGTGCCCAACAATGGAATGCCACTGACACCTAAACAAACACACATTCACCGAGGTGCTCGCTAATCGCTAATGCTGGCTAATGCTGGCTACATAGCGCTTCTCTACACCGTATCCTAGCAACTTCACTTGGAAACGTTCATTTGCCAAACGCCTTCTGCAGTAACCACCCAGGTGGTGGAGTTTTCTGGGAAAAAGAAGAAACAAAATAACACACCAAACAGTTCGGTCAGCATGAAAATTACAGAGCCAGCGTACCCCGGACTATTCCATGTCTATCATGACAGTTGAATGCAATTGTCAAACACATTTGCTTGAAAATGAAACTGCATGTTAGTTTTGAGAGAGTAATTATTAGTGTTTGGGTATACTTTCTGGATTACATTCGTCTTAATGAAAGTGAGGATGGAACGCCATTGAGGTTTTGAATTGAAAAATAAAATGTTGCAAGTTAATGTGTCCTACTTCTTGTAAAGCATACTTCAAGATTCAAGTCACAGGGTATTTTCAAAACATTGGCAGCTATACCTTTGGGAACCGTCAACGTCTAATGAAATGTGATTGCTAGTCATCCCAAGACAAATATTTTGATTGGATTACATTTTCAAATCAAAATATTTTTCTTCCCACATAAAACTTGGAAATCCTTTGCTCGCTATAAGCTCTCAAGTCGACTTCTTTCTGGTTTGTCATTGTTGGAGTGTACCAAATGTCTTTCAAGCCTTAACCATGACTGACAGGGTAATTGGGACAGCTTGAGTAGAGTACCTACTAAATGTAAATTGAATGTGACCTATAGCTGTAATGCAGGAGCCTTCGAAAGCAAACACAACCAAACCTGCACGGGCAGCCTGCCAGTCAGCAAAGGGTGTGTGTGTGTGTGTGTGTGTGTGTGTGTGTGTGTGTGTGTTGTGTGCACTGACTAACAAGAACAATGTTCACGGCTGCCAGCAATGTTACTGCAGGTGTAGGTTCATTCAACCCGGAAAAGCTGCCACCACCGAGACACACCAAAACAATTCCCTTTGCTGTACCGCCCCTTCCACTTCAACTTCCTCCTTAACTGGAACCCTAATCATCTCCTACCCCAAGATACTCAACTACTTCAACATCTTCCTTTCAAACCTAGTATTGTCTGACAGATAAACAGACATCATTTAAAGGGGAAATCTGGAATTCCTTTGTACTCTGATGGCCACAGGACAAATGCACAATCAAAGCTAGTAAAAAAAACAAAAAACACAAAAACAAACAGTTCTATTTCAGCCAATCAGTACACCTGCCCGCAAAGACCCTCCCACTCAGTCCTGTATATAGTCCACTCAATAACAGAAACTAAATTAGAGATTGCACCTTCAGGTGGGCTTTGCCTCCCCAACAACCCTAATCCTAGCAACTTGCCTTGGATAAACATACATTTCTACTAACTCCCCCCAAAAGCATTCCTCCTTCTTTCACTTGCCAAGTACAAACAGGTATTGCTCAACTGACAGGAAGAACAGGATCTGTACCTGTTGCTGCAGTGCAGAGCGTACTCTATGCGCATGAACATTCACTCTTTGTCACACACACACAAGCGCACACACAGGTCAATACAATGGCAGGCAGAGTGCAACACACAATACATGCATGATTGCTCCTCCAAACCAATCTGAGGACCGGTATCAGAAAAAGAGTCTCTTGCACATACAACTTTTCACTGTAGACATCCCTTGCGTTGAGAACCTCAATACACAAAATGTAGCTCTATTGCATTTGATTGTTCATTTTATTTTTGCACGCAGCCTGTGGAAGGTCCTAGGATGGAAATGTTGCAGCAAACGCATCTGCTTCAAAAACAAAACTGAAATTGAATGCTGTAGTAGCATCCATCCAACAGTCAGTCCAGTCGTATCCTTGTCTTTTTTTACTCCGTCTCTATCAACAGGTATCAAGCTTTATCCAAAGGAAAAACGTGGATGTATTTTACTGTAGGTCAATCAAACATTAAGCCGGCAGTTATAATGCATTGTAAAACTTGTCATACAAGCATGTTTGACTGACTGCCTTGTAATGTCTTGTGAAACTTTAAAATAAGACATTATAAAGACATTGGGGCTCCTGAGTGGCGCAGCGGTCTAACGCACAGCATCTCAGTGCTAGAGGCGTCACTACAGACCCTGGTTTGATTCCAGGCTGTATCACAACCGGCCGTGATTGGGAGTCCCATAGGGCTGCGCACAATTGGCCCAGCGTCGTCGGGGTTAGGGTTTGGCCGGCGTAGGCCTTCATTGTAAATAAGAATTAGTTCTTAATTGACTTGCCTGGTTAAATAAAGGTTAAATAAAAATGTTAATAAAAGGCTCATATATGCTTATAACAACTTGTAAAGCACTATACCTACAGGCTTTAAGTAATGTGTTACCAATATGTTCAATAATTTCAATGCTCATACGCATAGAAATAAATACTCAAGTACAGAAATAACAAGTGTCCTTTTTTGCTGTGTTATGAAATAACATATATTAAGCTTATAATAAAGGCCATGCTTTTTAGGCCCTTTTTGGGGCACTTTGCTTTTACCGGTATTTCCAGCATTATCCACTAGAGTTGCTGTAGTTATAAAATCCTAGGAAATGTTATTTAAAATGGCACAAACTGTCTCCGATCAAATCATTGCCTGGTTGTGCATGCGTGTTTGGCGGGGGTGATGGCCTGAGCCAGGGTAGGCATAGCTCTGCACATAAAACCTATTATTTGGTAGGGAATACTATTTGTAGGTAAGTGATTCTACATCTCCCTTTGCTCAAGCTGACTTTCCTCTCCAACGGACTCGGAAGTTGTAGCTAAAAATGGGTCAACTAGGGGCAGTTAAAGAGTAGAGTCAATGAAACCAACCATAGAAGTGTATTGTGGTGAATCCGGGGTAGCCCCGACCGGGACTCAGATCTGGCTCCAGCGACTGTCAAGGCAACACCTTAACCATCACGCCAAGAGGTCCAAACCTCTTGATGAGCTCGCTAGGTGTTGGGTTAAGGTCGCTACACTACCCCCATCCTTCGCTCCTCTATACCAAGTCCATCACATGTACACGCCTCATTGCACTTTTGACA
Source organism: Salvelinus alpinus (assembly GCF_045679555.1). Classification (NCBI taxonomy): domain Eukaryota; kingdom Metazoa; phylum Chordata; class Actinopteri; order Salmoniformes; family Salmonidae; genus Salvelinus; species Salvelinus alpinus. The sequence continues at coordinate 30,432,669 of NC_092088.1, forward strand.
CCAATGTATAGAATTTTTTTTTTGGGGGGGGGGGGGTAGCCCCGACTGGGACTTGAATCCTGATCCAGCAAGTATCAAGCCAAGAGGTTCACACCTCTTAGAGTAACGGTTAAGGTATTGGTTTGACTCTCCCCTTTAACGCCCCTAATTCATCTATTTTTAGCTACAACTTTCGAGTCCGTTGGAGAGGATCAGCTTCAGGAAAGTGAGGTGTAGAATAACTGATCTACAAATAGTATTCCCTCCCAAATAATAGGTTGTGTGTGATTAAGATTTGCAGAGCTACGCTTCCCCTGGCTCAGGCCATCCCCCCACTTAGCGCACACGCACAAACCAGACATTGATTGGAGACATACACTACATGACCAAAAGTAAATGGACACCTGCTCGTCAAACATCTCATTCCAAGATCATGGGCATTAATATAGAGTTGGTCCTCCCTTTGCTGCTATAACAGCCTCAATTATTCTGGGAAGGCTTTCCCCGAGATGTTGGAACATTGGTGCAGGGACTTGCTTCCATTCAGCCATAAGAGCATTAGTGAGGTCGGGCACTGATGTTTGGCGATTAGATCTGGCTCGCAGTCGGCGTTCCAATTCATACCGAAGGTGTTTGATGGGGTTGAGGTTAGGGCTCTGTGCAGGCTAGTCAAGTTCTTCCACACCAATTTTGACAAATCATTTCTGTATGGACCTTGCTTTGTGCACGGGCGATTGTGATGCTGAAACAGGAAAGGGCCTTCTCGACTGTTGCCACAAAGTTGAATGCACAGAATCGACTAGAATGTCATTGTATGCTGTAGCATTAAGATTGCCTTTCACTGGAACTAAGGGGCATAGCTTGAACCATGAAAAACAGCCCCAGACCATTATTCCTCCTCCACCAAACTTTACAGTTGGCACTATGCATTCGGGCAGGTAGTGTTCTCCTGGCATCCGCCAAACACAGATTTGTCTGTCGGACTGCCAGACGGTGAAGCGTGATTCATCACCCCAGAGAACCCATTTCCATTGCTAAGAGTCCAATGGTGGCGAGCTTTACACCACCCTAGCCGACACTTGGCATTGCGCATGGTGATTTTAGGTTTGTGTGCGGCAGCTCAGCCATGGAAACTAATTTTATGAAGCTCCCGACGAACAGTTCTTGTGCTGACTTTGCCTCCAGAGGCAGTTTGGAACTAGGCATTGAGTTTTACAACCGAGGACAGATGATTTTTACGCGCTTCAGCACTCGGCGGTCTCGTTCTGTGAACTTGTGTGGCCTACCACTTCGCGGCTGAGTAGTTGTTGCTCCTAGATGTTTCCACTTCACAATAACTGCACTTACAGTTGACCGGGGCAGCTCTAGCAGGGCAGAAATTTGACGAACTGACTTGTTGGAAAGGGGGCATCCTATGACGATGCCATGTTGAAAGTCACGGAGCTCTTCAGTAACGCAATTCTACTACGCAATTCTACTGCCAATGTTCAATTTTAGACACCTGTCAGCAATGGGTATGGCTGAAAAAGCCAAATCCACTAATTTCAAGGGATGTCCACATACTTTTGTATATACACTACCATTCAAAAGTTTGGGGTCACTTAGAAATGTCCATCTAGGCAGAGTTGCAAAGAAAAAGCCATATCTCAGACTGGCCAATAAAAATAAAAGATTAAGATGGGCAAAAGAACAGACACTGGACAGAGGAACACAGCCTAGAAGGCCAGCATCTTCACTGTTGACGTTGAGACGTGTTTGTGGGTACTATTTAATGAAGCTGCCAGTTGAGGACTTGTGAGGTGTCTGTTTCTCAAACTAGACACTCTAATATACTTGTCCTCTTGCTCAGTTGTGCACCGGACCTCCCACACCTCTTTCTATTCTGGTTAGAGACAGTTTGCGCTGTTCTGTGAAGGGAGTAGTACACAGCGTTGTACGAGATCTTCAGTTTCTTGGCAATTTCTCACATGGAATAGCCTTCATTTCTCAGAACAAGAATAGACTGACGAATTTCAGAAGAAAGAGATTTGTTTCTGGCCATTTTGAGCTGGTAATCGAACCCACAAATGCTGATTCTCCAGATAC